>NW_020954590.1:10497252-10733746 GCF_900497805.2 Vombatus ursinus | reverse complement strand
AGAGAGAGAGAGAGAGAGAGAGAGAGAGAGAGAGAGAGAGAGAGAGATGGACTCTTTGTGCTTCTAGCTTTGAAAAAGAAGACACACCATTCCTTTCTCTCTTGAGAAGAAAGACTTTGGAAAGAAACTGACACATAGAGGAGCTAGCAAACTCCATCCTATCCTTATCCTATGCTCATTACACTAGAGACTTTGGGAAATTTCTCCTTGGGTGAGATATAAGATTCTTTTTCATTGGAGTTGAGATAACTAAGAGAGAGAGACAGAGACAGAGACAGAGACAGAGACAGAGTCTCAGAGCCAACAGTTACACATATGTTTGGGGGAGACCACATAGTTGAAGTCTGAAACCATTATGGCAGTGCTCCATTAAGAAGGTAGGGTCTAATTGCCCTTAAGACAGGATAGTCTAGGACAGAGAAGGCTGTGGTAGAGCCACATAGTTTCAATCAATGAAACCATTTCTTTCAGAAACTTCCCTCCTTTGTTTCCAGTTTTCTGTTTAGCAGGTGATTGTGGTGAGAATTAATCTTTTTGAGACCAGGTTCAAATAACTTCCATCTCATGTACCTAAAAAGGTCCCTTTCTGGATCTTATTCACTTAAATGATTCTGTAACGTGAATGACACCCAGGTGCAGAGTGTTTCAGCATTGTCCCTGTTAGACTATCCTCTCAGAAGCCATTGCTCCATTCATAAGGATTCCATTTGAACTTATTTGCACAGCTCCTTTCTTGTGAAGACCTACCCACTGTATGCTCCCTCTTGGGAGCAGTAATAAGAGAATTCAAGGGCTATATTAGTGTTGCTGTTGTTATTGTAATTATTAACCACCAGTGTTCCCAAGTCTTTTTCTTCTGCTCTAATTCTCCTGCTTCATGGTTCTCTTCTCCATGAGAAACAACAGAACTAAAACCACTGGACCATGAACCTCTGGGTCAGAAACTATTTAATTGGTTCCTGTATGCAGCCTTCCCATCACCATCTCCATCAAGAGAGCTCCCTATACTTGTGTGGCCAACAACTCTGTTCGCTGAGTCAAGTCCAATGCTGGACTTGGCATTTTCTTTACCCTCCCAGATAGGCTCCTCACTCACCCATAATAATTACTCCAAGTGAACCTTCTTCCGTTAAGATGACTCCCCACATATGATCAGAAAGGGTCTTGTTGCCAATTGCCACCATTCAGTGTCTGGCCATCTGATCACAAAAAAAAAATGTATCAGAAGGCCATCTTGTTCCAATCGTTGACTATGCCAAATGTAGGGGCAGATCTGATTCTGGCACCCTGTTAGCTCATGTTTGATACAAGAATGTAATGAGATAATCATCTGTCATTTAACAATTAACTTAGCTGCTATAGATATTTCCTCCTTTATCTTCATATGAAAACATGTCTTTTTATCAAGGTAGGGTTTGGTAACTTGTGTGGTATTCCGATCTCAACCACACTGGAGAGACTTCAACTCCACATGAGTAGGAATTTTACATTTATAGGTGATCAGAAACCTGAGTCCAGAAAGGTAGGGGCCAATTAGGTCCCAGTGACAGCTTCATCCCTTTTAAGATAACAAATCCCTGTTGGGGGTAGGGAAAGACCATGACAGATGTTAGATCTATCACAACATTGTTTACTCTACCAGATACACTGAATGTCAGTACAATCTAATTCCAAGTGCTGAGGTAGATAGAATGGATTGCTTCTCTCTCCCTGGCCCCCACTTAGTAGTATTTTATTTTTTTTCCAATTACATAGAAAGACAGTTTTAAACATTCACTTTTATAAAATTTTGAGTTCCAAGATTTCTTCTCCCTCCCTCCCCAAGATGGCAAGCAATCTGGTATAGGTTATATATGTACAATCATATTAAACATATTTCCACACTTGTGTTGTGAAAGAAAAATCACAAGAAAAGGGAAAAAACACAAGAAAGTAAAAAAACAAATAAAAGGGAAAATAGAGTGCTTTGATCTGCATTCAGACTCCATAGTTCTTTCTCTGTATATGGATAGCATTTTCCGTCATGAGTCTTTTGGAATTGTCTTAGATCATTGTATTGCTGAGAAGAGCCAAGTCTAAAAAAGCTGATTATTGTATAATGTTGTTGTTGCTATGTACAATGTTCTCCTAGTTCTGCTCACTTCACTCAGCATCAGTTCATGTAAGTCTTGAGTAGATTGCTTCTAATCCATGATAAATCTTACTTTCCAAATGTTAATTGTATTTTTTATCAGAACTTTGTTTTCATTCTTTCATTCATTTATTGATGTCTGGATTTTGCATTAGAAACATTTACAGATTACTTACTCTAATAAGAGGTCTCTTCTAACAACATAAAACAATTAGGTAAAACTAATAACATAGTGACTTCATCTGAAAGTACATGCAATATTCTATATATGTAGTACCATCACACATCTCTTATTTTAAAACAACCAACAAAAATCTATTTTTCTTCCACTTCTACCCCATTGGGGAAAAAAGAAAAACAAAAAGAAATTCCTTGTAACAAATACTTAAACAAAACAATTTCCTTCAAAGGCTGTATATAAATATATACAATCATACATCCATACATGCACACACAACACACACACATGTATGTGTGTGTGTGTGCACAATTTTTCACTCCAAGTCCTTCACATATCTGTCTATTATGGGTATTTTGGTTCATTATCACTCTTCTGGAATCATGAATGGTCATTGCATCATCATAGTTCTTATACCTTTCAAAGTTGCTTCTCTTTGTACTATTGCTGCTATTGAACAAATTTTACTCCTGTTTTTGCTTATTTTATTCTTTAACAGTTTTATATCTTCAAAATTGTTCATTTTATATATTAATGTTGCAGTATACATTATTGTCTTGGTCCTGCTCACTTCACACTGCATCAGTTCATATAAGTCTTTCTTTGTCATTTTTATGAATCAATGTTCTTCTTTGTTAGTTGTGAGCCACGGTTCTGATGGTAATGATTCTCTGGTTCCTTTCACCTTACAGTTCATTGAATTCTGAAGCATATTTTATGGTTTGCATTTATGGTTTTTAGATTATAAAGGAAATGGAGATTCATGTGTATTACTGTGGTAAACTGATTGTGTATTCTAGGTGCCCAGTGGATTCTAAATCTTCGCAACTTGAAATAATATACTGCAGTTTCCAGCATCAATATAGTATAATATAGCATATATTATAGTATATAATATAGTATATCTAATATAATATAATATAATATAATAAAAAGTATTTATAGTATAAATAATAAAAGTATAGTATAATAATAAATAGTATAATAATAATAGTATAATAATAACAGTATAATCTCTATCATTCAATAACTCCATACTCTTTAAGCCCCTTAGGATGACATATTTTAAATACCTTCCTGTAATGCAGCTGGTCATGATTACATGATCCTAAATCACTGTTATAAACCCGTCTGTTTCTATAAACAAAACCACGTGACTCAACCATTGGTTTGAAGCTCCTTTATAGATCCATTGTTAGTTGAGTTCATTTGAGTATAGCCAGGAATGCCTTGAGATTCTGCAAAGATCTTAGCTATTTTGTAGGTTTCTTTTATCTACATTCAATGAGTCCTATTATGTATAATACTTATCAGTCTTTACTGCTGCTATGTGAAAGTGAGGTCTGTTCTGAAAAGTATTTCCATAAAATATTATCCTGTTCACCACGTACGATGTGAAAGTGAGGTCTGTTCTGAAAAGTATTTCTATAAAATAGTATCCTCTTCACCATGTACTTTGAGAAACTCTATTCACCCCACCCCCTTTTTTGGATGAGGAGGGATTAAAATTTCTCTTGCTGCCCTGGGGTAACAAGTTCTGTCTCTTTAGTTTTGTACAGGTTTGATGTCATCTGCACTTTTGTCCATTTTACCACTTTAAAATATTAATAAAAATAAGACTGACTGGTATTATGTAGGTGTTACTTGCTCTAAGTGTGTACTCTTCATTATGAAACTTAATTTGGACTTCAGAATAATAGTCAATAGATTTTTTTTTCTGAGAAATGCAAGGAGGTAAATGTTCTGTATAAAGTACATTCACTGGTTCCTTTCATCCTACAGTTTGAAATTGGTTGAATACAAGGATTGTAGGGGTCATTGGTATTCTTATGATAATAACTAGGTGATGCTTTCTGTTAAAAAAGATGGAAGCAGGCTGGCATCAAAGAAGAAGCTGGTACAATCCTTTTCTAGCAATTAAAGTACCACTATGAAATATTTGAGCCAGTAATTATGAATCTTATTAAGACTCATCTGTTTCTAGATTTGCAAAGAAACTAGAATTTCACAACACAAACAGGAGAAACAATTTCATTTACCTCTCTTAATATTACAATTGTCATTCATGACATCAATCATATATATGCTTTCTGTCTTTCATTTGATCCAACTTGGATTTCTGTTATTTGGACATTTTTAAGTAACATAGACATCTAGAAATTTTTCACAGCTTTTGGGGTTTAAGCTCCTCTAATTTCTTGTCTTCTCACATATAATAAAAGTTTTGATTGGTTCTAGTTTGTTTATTTTATTTCTGCTAATTTGATTGTATCATCTTTAGCTTTTTGGCTTTCACTTTCAATTATTGATTTAGGATATCAAGGATTTTTGATATACTTTTCTTCTCCAGATTCTTGTTGGATGCTTTTAATCAAACTATATGTTATTCAAGTTTTTGCTGTTTATTCTGACTAGATATTATAATCTTCTGGTGTCCTTCTGCAGGTCTTCAACAGTTTTCTCAAGCCTCTTCTGCCATGGTGATATTTGACACCTCTTCTTAAGGATATTCTTGGTTAGCACCACTAATCCTCCTGTCAATGGCTGCAGCATAAACTATTATGTTCTGGTCCTGAAATGTTCTATATTCTTTATCAAATATTATGGGAGACTGCATTCATTGATTGTTGTTTTAGCAGATATTTTTAATCACTCTACATTTGTATAGTTTGTTAATTAGTTGGATTTATGCCGAAAAAAGACCTTTTTTGAAAATCCACTCCAAGTATGACCATCTCTTCTTTTTTTAAAATTTTTTTTTAATTTTAACATGTGTTTTTAAAACTTCCCTTCCTCCCTCCCCACCCACCTTCATTGAAAAGGCAAGCATCTAGATACAGGTTATAGATGTGGAGTCATGCAAAACACTTTCATAGTAGTTATGTTGTGAAAAACTAAGTAAATTTCCCTTCATCCTATCCTACCCCACCCCTTTTATTCTATTCTCTCTTTTGACCCTGTCCCTCCTCAGAAGTGTTTGCTTTTGATTATCCCCTCCCCCAATCTGCCCTCCACTCTATCAACCCCCTGCTCTCTTGTCCCCTTCCCCCCTTATTTTCCTGTAGGGTAAGATAGATTTCCATACCCCATTGTGTATGTTATTCCCTCCTTAAGCCAAATCCTATGAGAATCAGATTCACTCATTCCCTCTCACCTTCCCCCATTTCCCCTTCCCTGTAAAATCCTTTTATTGTCTGTTTCATATGAGATAATTTACCCCATTTTACTTCTCCCTTTCTCCTTCTCCCAGTATAATCCTCTCCCACCCCTTAATTTTATTTTCCAGATATCACTCCTTCATCTTCAACTCACCCTGTGCCCTCTATCTATCTATACAGACATATAATTTTTTTTCCCTCCCACTACCCTAATACTGACAAAGGACTCATGAGTTACCAATATCATCTCTCCCTGCAGGAATGTAAACAGTTCAACCTTAATAAGTCTCTTATGATTTCTCTTTCCTGTTTACCTCTTTATGTTTCACTTGAGTCTTGTATTTGAAAGTCAAATTTTATATTCAGCTCTGGTCTTTTCTTCAGGAATGCTTGAAAGTCCCCTATTTCATTGAATGACCATTTTTTACCCCAAAGGATTATACTAGGTTTTGCAGGGTAGGTGATTCTTGGTTGTAATCCTATCTCCTTTGCCCTCCTGAATGTTATACTCCACGCCTTCTAGTCCCTTAATTTAGAAGCTGCTAAATCTTGTGTTATCCTGATTGTGTTTCCACACTATTTGAATTGTTTCTTTCTGGCTGCTTGCAATATTTTCTCCTTGACCTGGGAATTCTGAAATTTGGCTATAATATTCCTAGTTTTCCTTTGGGGATCTCTTCCAGGATGTGATAGCTGGAGTCTTTCCATTTCTATTTTACCCTCAGGTTTTGAATATCAGAGCAGTTTTCCTTGATAATTTCTTAAAAGATGATGTCTAGGCTCTTTTTTTGATCATGGCTTTCAGATAGTCCAATAATTTTAAGTTCTCTCTCCTGGATCTATTTTCCAGGTCAGTTGTTTTTCCAATGAGATATTTCACATTCTCTTCTATTTTTTTCATTCTTTTGGATTAGTATTACAGTGCCTTGATTTCTCAAATTGTCACTAGCTTCCAATTGCTCCATTCTAATTTTTAAGGAAGTATTTTCTTCAGTAAGCTTTTGGACTTCCTTTTCCATTTGGCCAATTTTGCTTTTTAGGGCATTCTTCTCCTCATTGGCTTTTTGGACCTCTTTTGCCATTTGGGTTAGGCTATTTTTTAAGGTGTTATTTTCTTCAGTATTTTTGGGGGGTATCCTTTAGCATCACTCAGTTTTTCCTCTACTTCCCTTACTTGCTTCTCAAAATCCTTTTTGAGCTCTTCCATGGCCTGGGACCAATTCATATTTTTCTTGGAGGCTTTGGATGAAGGAACTTTGGCTTGTTTATCTTCTGGTTGTGTGTTTGGTCTTCTTTGTCATCAAAGTAAGATAATATAGTCTGACTCTTTCTGCACTGCTTGCTAATGATCCTGGCCAATTACTTGAGCTATAAACTCTTTGTTAAGGTACAAGTCTGTGGAGAATGTACTGTCCCAAGCTTCACGGGTTTTGTGCAGTTGTTTTCAGAGATATTTCCAGGGACCTGTAAATTTTCAGTTCTTCCAAAGTGTTATGATCAAAGGTGAGGTTTTTACTCCTTTCCTGGCCTGTGCTCTGGTCTATGAGCACTCTTTTCTGTCTTGGAACTGTGAAGAGGATTTCCTCTCCACAGCCACAACAAGCTCTACCACACCAGCACTCCTCCTCACCCCAGGACTGCCACCCAGAACTGTGACCCAGATCCAAGCATGGCAAAGCAAGAGAATCCTGAACCAGCAGAGAGATCCCTGCAATCCCCCTCTGACCAGCCACTGATCAGCATACCTATAATTTTATTTATTTTATCTTTTTGATGACTCCAAGTATCTTCAGCATGCCCACTCTACTTCATCTTGGCTTAAATTTATTTTCTTACTTTGTTAAAGTCTGTGGAGAGGTCAAGAAGGATGAGATTTAGAAAATGCAATTAGACTTATCAGTTAGGAAATCAATGTGGGGCTAACACATTCAACATCCAACCTCAGATACTTAACACTTACTAGCTGTGTGATCCTGGGCAAGTCACCTAACCCCAATCACCTTACCAAAAAAAAAAAAAAAAAAAACCAACCAAACAAACAAACAAACAAAAAAACCCAATAGTTTATTTTAAGGGTCAGCTTAAAATTGATTGAATCCCCAACAAGGGGATTTGAAAGAGAAGATGCACTATTTCATTCTCTCTTGAGGAGAAAGACTTTGGAAAGAAACCGACACATAGAGGAGCTGGCAAAGTCTATCCTATCCTTATCCTCTGCTCATTACACTAGAGACTTTGGGAAATTTCTCCTTGGGTGAGATATGAGATTCTTTTTCATGGGAGCTGAGATAACTAAGAGAGAGAGAGAGAGAGAGAGAGAGAGAGAGAGAGAGTCTCAGAGCCAACAGTTACACATATGTTGGGGGAGTCAGGAGGACCTGAGTTCAAATCTGACCTCAGACACTTGACACTTACTAACTGTGTGACGCTGGGCAAGTCACTTAACCCCAATTCCTCACCAAAAAGCAAACAACAACAACAACAACAACAACAACAAATCAATGTGGGGCAGCTAGATGGCGCGGTAGATAGAGCCCTGGCCTTGGAGTCAGAAGGACTTGAGTTCAAATATGACCTCAGACACATAACACTTACTAGCTGTGTGACCCTGGGCAAGTCATTTAACCCCAATTGCCTCACCCAAAAAAACAAACAAAACAAAAAGAAATCAATGAGGGAAGGCAGTTTCAGTTGAATGATGAGGTCAAGACTCAGATTGCTTAGGGTTACAAGAGAGACAGACTAAGAAGAGAAAGCACTTCATGTAGACAACTTCTTCAAGTTTAGACAAGATATGGATGAGAGATATAGGACAATAATTGGCACGGGTAGTTAGATCCATTGAAGATTTCATTTTTAAGAATTAGAGAGGCATTTATGGTTGTAGATCTCAAGGAAGGACCTAATAAAGACTGATGATTAAAAAGGGGATGATAGTATGGGAAACTGCTACATTGTTGTTATTCATTTATTCATTCATTTAATAAACCTTTATTAAGCACCAACTCTGCACCCGGCACTGTGCTAGGCACATCTGAGGATAAATGACAAAATAAAAAAAAAACAAAGAAATAATACTTATCCTCAATAGTTTATATGCAATCAGGATCACATTCCTGAAGTTTTTTTCATATGGTTTGCTGAAATAGGGTGAAGGAGGTTGTGCTTCCACATGTGGAATATTCAGATTTCCCAATTTAGTCTCTGAGCCATTAGTGATAATAGAGTGTTGTAAAATCATTTCAATGACAGCACAGCTGTCAAATTTAAGACAACACAATCATTGTGTATGGACAATGTTCAAGTATTGGAAGGGTTATTATGGGAAAATGGGAGTAGACTTGTCCTTTGTAGCCTTAAATTTAGATAAGAATTAAGAACGACACGCAAGTGGAAGATATAGAGAGAAAGCGCTGGTTTAGTGTAAGGGAAAAACTCCCCAAAACTGGAGTTGCTGAAGTGCTGAGTGCTTTGGGAGAAAGTGAGGTCTTCACAGAGGTTCTCAAGCAGAGACTGGACAATATCTTGTTTGGGATTCAATCAAATAAAACTGAATATGCACAAAGCACATAGCCTCTTTCCAACATGCACTCTGATTTGGGGCTCCAAGGTAAAAAAAAAAAGTGTAATCCCTTTTCTACACAATAGCCTTTCAAATAATTAAAGCCAGCTCTTATCCTTACCACTAGCATTCTTGTATTCTCCAGGATAAGCATGCGTAGTCCCTTCAAGGCTTGTCACTATACTGGTTGCTCTCCTTTGGGCACTCTCCAATACATTAATGTTATTTTTAAACCATGGTGCTCAGAACTGAATGCATTCCAGAGCTCTGGTGAGAGCAGAGTACAAGGGGACTATTATCCCTCTATTTCTGGATGCTCTTCGATGCAGCCTGGATTCGGATTTTTGTTTTGTGGTTTTTTGGCTCCTGCATCCAACTGCTTGCTCATATTAGGTTTGCAGTTCACTAAATCCCCTAGCTCTTTTTCAGGACAACTGCTGTCTAACTATCTCCACAATCTTATACTTGTAAAGTTTATTTTGTAACCAAGTACAGGACTTTACATAACGTTCTTATTGACTTTCATCTTGTGAGATTCAGCTTAATGCTACAGCCTGTCAAGAAACTTTTGGATCCTGACTTGCTTCCATTGGTAGCTGTTTCTCCCAGCTTAGGGTCTGGAGTCAGGAATACCCGAGTTAAAATGTAACCTTACTGGGTGTGTTACCCTGGGCTACTTACTTAACCTTTGTTTGCCTGTTTCAACTATAAAAAGCGGGTCATTAAAGTACTTACCTCACAGGGTTGTTGTGAGGATCAGATGGGATTTTAAAAAGCACTTAGCACAATGCCTGGCACACACATAAATGCTTATTCCCTTCCATCTTCCCCTCCTTAAAAAGTATAGGTCTAGGGGCAGCTAGGTGGCACAGTGGATAGAGCAGCAGCCCTGAAGTCAGGAGGACCTGAGTTCAAATCTGGCCTCAGACCAAACACTTGTCACTTACTAGTTGTGTGACCCTGGGCAAGTCACTTAACCCCAATTGTCTAAAAACAACAACAAAAAAAGTGCAGGTCCAAATATAGATCTGTGGTGTACTCTGTTGGAGAACTTCTGCCATTTTGACACTGCGTCATTAACAATTATTCTTTGGGTCAATCTATTCAACCAGCTGTGAATCCACCTGATTATATTATCGTCTAAACCACATCTCTCTATCTTCTCCACCTATAGCTAGGACGGTCACTAAATCATCACTGATGAGAAAAATAAAAATAAGCTTCCATTGTGCATGGTGGGGACCTGATATTGAATCAGGCCCACTAAAAAAGGAGTAATTCCCAGACAGAAGTGGTACTGTTAATTGCTGATGAGGGGATTCAGGGATCAGATGCTGCTGTGCCAATCAGGCAATCTTAAAGTGGTAAGGAAAACTCCAGACAGTGAAAGGGCTGGGCTATTATGACGACCAGTAAAAAACATCCCAGGATAGGCTAATGTCACTGCAACAAGTTAAAAAATGCAACATGAAGCTGCTGCAGCTGTCGTTGATCACTATAGTAAAAAGAAATAAATGTAATACTGTCATAAAGTAATACATATACTCTGATATTTTAAAAGTGTGTACTAAATTCAGTTATACAATTGTAAAAGACCCATAAACTCCCTTATTAGTGCAATGTTCTTTATAACTCATGATAGGCTAATGGAACTTTTTTGTTTGTCTAAGATCAGGCTTACATTAAACAAAAACAAAGAAGGACAAAAACAAAAAAAATATTCAGAGTAAAAAGTTCTGTTAATCTTGTTTACCTTCAAGACCGAAGGAGTTAGCCTAGTTATCCAACAACTTCATAATATTTCTCCTACGTGTACCCAGAGTGTACCCAGAGTTCTCTTTTCTTCCCCTTTGTTTAGCCACCGGGACAGTCTTTTCTACTCTTTGGATTAATAGCTTTTTAATTACTCTTCCCTTTTGAGCCACACAATAGGTCATTAAGTTTTTAACTTTCTATTCCCCTAAGTTTATCTCTTACCCAACCAGGGCAGGAGGGCAAAATCAACAGATTTTTAGACATCCAGGCACCACAAAGTCTTTGAGTTCCATTTCCTTACAAACATTCTTTCTTCTCAATTATTATTAAAGGGCTCTTATTTCAGAGCAGTATCAAAACTTAGAGGACCCTTATAATTACTTTGTCATCCATGAAGATATATGAAGTATGAAGTAGAAGTAAGAAGCCCTGTGTTCTAATTCTGCCTCTTCAATTAACTAGCTTGTTTTATTCAAACATCACTGACCACATGAAAAGGGTAGTAATCATTTGATTGTGATCTCAGAATTTCTGGTTTGAGCATTCCTTTGATTACTTTGTCCCGTCTTAACCCTGTATGCTATTCCCAGCCCTTGATGTTTTTAATCACTGACCCTGACTTCTGGCATGACCAACAAGATTGGGGACTAGAAAGTCTCTCTACTCTGTACAACCTCTGAAACCTTTCCAAAATAAGGATTATGCATGACACAATTGAAACTGTCCCTATAATCCAAAACACCAAGATCCTTAATGAAGTAATAACCCAATGACCTAATAACAGAGAAAGCTAATTCCTAATATATTCACTTAGCACCCCCTCCCCCATTAGCTGCCATGCTCTAGCAACCTCTGCAATCCACTCAGGAGCTCCATTACTATTACAGCTACATTCTCTACTTGGTCCTTCCTTCTTTTCTCCCTCCCCTTCCCCTGTCATTTCCCTTATTCTATCACATTGTGGCAGCAAGAAACAGAACTCAATTCCTCCTGCTTCTCCAAGAGTCAAATGTTGAGCTATAGGAAAAGAGGGAGCTTGGTCTGCTTGGGGCAGCAGCATTCCTGCAGTGGCACAATAATGCTCAACCAGAGAACCAAGGAACAGAGGCAACTGGGGAAGTGCACCAGCATGTTTGGAGCTCTACCAAACCTTAAAAAAGCCCTAGTATCTAACTGAGGCTACTTCTGTCCCCTCTGCCTCATTTGGGACAGAGCCTGATGAAAACTGTATTCCCCATCATGAGGGAAGCCTGAGAAAACTTTGAGGTTCAGCCCTTGAGGAGGAACCATGAAAGGGTACAGAGTCAACAAATGAGTGACAAGGGAATATAAGTGAAAAAGCCTGGCCATTGCCAAGTCTGAAAAGGAATAAAATTGAACAAACAAAAACCCTTGAGAACAAGCAGAGAAACCAATGGGGAAGACATTTACACAAGGAAATATAGTGTTCAAATCGTCTAAATGGATCCAAACATCTTTGAAAAATATTGTGAGACAAAGGAAAATGAATCAACAACTTATGAGGCAAAGAACTATATGACTTACTAATTGAATATGGAAGCGCAGAGTAAGATTTTCCTGAATGGTTGAAGAGAGAAATGAGAATCATGAAAGCAGAATTTATGTAATCAGCGAAATAGAAAAAAAGACTTGAATTCACAAAGAACAACTAATTGGGAATGCAAATACATAGAAATGAAGGACAATTTGAAAGAAGAAGAGTAAAAGGCAATAACATAGAAAGAAAACATGGTATTCATAAAAGCAGAATATATTTATCTTGAAGACAGCATATGTAGAGTCAATGCAAAGATTATCTATCTCCCAGAAAAATATAAGTCAAAAATACCTGAACACCACACAAGAAGTAATACCAGAAATTTGGCCAAAGCTTCTGACTATAGAAAACAAAGTATCAATTGAAAGAATTCACAGATTACTTCCAGGAAAAGACAAAAATAAAACAAAACCAAAAAAACTATGTTGCAAACTCAAAGATACATAGTAGTTAGACTGAACAATCCCAATAAAAACAGCAATTTCTGCTATTTACCAGAACAAAGGCTTCAAATATAAAAAATTAGGAAATTTGAGTGACCCAAATCACTTTTGCCCCATGAAACACTATAGGAGGGAATAGAATAATATGTTCTGAAGAGTAGAGTCAGTGAAGATGACAAACCCTGTAAATCTGAACAATAATTAAATGATAATGACCTGCAGGAGAATGGTTGAGGTGGCAAATGAAAGAGAGGGGATTGAAACTGAAGAAAAGGAAGGGGAAATTTTCATTTCAGTAATGAAAAGGCAAAGTAAGAAAGAAAAAGGAATTAATATGAAAACTCAAAAACTATGGAAACTATAAGGGGAAAAGGTTGGAATGCCTAAGGGTGAAAAGAAAAGTAGGTTGGAATAGGGTTATCTTAAGGTACATTAAGCAAAAATAACTGGAGTCAAAGTAACTGTCTTTACAGAGGAAGAGAAACAAGAAAAAAAATACTAATATAGAAAAAAACATTAGAGACAAATGGAATAAAATACAAATGTGAATAGATAAAACAACACAAGTGAAAAAAGGTGATAGATTATTTAAAAAAAAACTCCAAAAAACCCCTCTGAAAACAAAACAAAACAAAACAAAAAAAACCACTCTACAATCTATTGCTTAGAAGAAATTCCTAAAAAGCAACAAGACAGAAAATCAAAATGAAAGATTGTAGCAAATTTATTATTCATCAAATGAATAAAAAAAATCTGGAGTTTCAATCATGCTACCAGACAAAAAGATAAACAAAAATTTGCAACATAAAAAGATATTACACTTAAAAGAAGCAGGGACAACAAACCAAAATCAGTTTTAAACTTATGTGCCCCAAATGTCTTAACATCTAAATTCATAAAGGAAAATTTAACTGAATAAAGACAAATACAATTAAAACAAGACATTTCAATGCCCCTCTCTCAGTTTTTGATAAATCTAACAGAAAGGTAAACAAAAGGAAAATTCAGTCTTGTATCTCCAATTGCCTATTAGATATATCAAAATGGATATCCTGTCTACATTTTAATTCAACACATCCAAAATTAAACTCATTATCTTCTCTGGAACCTCCCCCCATTTACAAACTTCCCTGTTACTGTTGAGGGTGACATTATCCTCCCAGTCTCTCAGGCTCCCAACCTAGCTGTTGTCCTGGACTCCTCCTCATCTATAACCATCTATGTCCAATCTATTGCCAAGGCCTATCAATTTTACCTTTGCAACATCTCTTTGATATGTTCCTTTCTTTCCCATTATACTACCACCATCCTGTTACAAGTGCTCATATCCTCACACATGGACTATTGAAATATCCTATTTGTTGATCTGCCTGCCACAAGTCTCTCCCTGCTCCAATCCATCCTCCATTCAGCTGTCAAGATGAATTCACTAAAGTGCAGATCAAATATAAACTCTTTTATTGTATTTGTCATTCAAAACTCTTCACTATTCCTTCACCCTCCCCATGTGCTCTTTGATAACAATAATCCAGTTACACTGGCCTCCTTGCTGTTCCGCTAATAAGACACTCCATTTCTAGACTCTGGGCATTTTCATTGGCTGTTCCCCATTCTCTCTCTTCTCTTCTCCATTTCTTGGCTTTCTTGGTTTCCTTCAAGTCTCAGCTAAAATCCTATCTTCTACAGCAAGCCTTTCCCAATCCCTCTTAATTCTTGTGTCTCCCCAATGTTATTTCCAATTTATCTTGTATATAACTTATTTGTACATAGTTCTTTGCATGCTATCTCCCCCAATAGATTGTGAGCCCAAGGGGCTACATAGGGAACCCAAAGCACTGGCCTGGAGCCTCTTTCCTTCTCCCTCTATACTATTTCATTTGGTGATCTCATTAGGACCCATGAATTCAACTATCAATTCTTTGCAAATGATTCTCAGATTTGTTTGTCCAGCCCTAACTTCCCTCCTGACCTTTAGTTTTGCATCTGCAACTGTCTTTTGGATGTCTCAAGTTGAATGTCTCAGACATCTTAAAGGTAACATGCCTAAAACTGAACTCATTAACTTTCCTCCCACACCCTCCACTCTTCAATTTCCCTATTGCTGTGGAAGGCACTCTCATCCGCCAGTCACCCAGACTCACAAGCTAGGTGTCATCCTCAAATCCTCTTTCGCCCTCTCCCCATAATGAATCAATTGCCAAGACCTAGTTGATAACATCTGTTATATATGCACCTTCCTCTCTTCTGACACTGCTATCACCATAGCCTTCATCTTCTCACACCTGTAGTAGCCTACTGATTGATGTCCTTCTCTCAAAGTCTCTTCCCGTCTTTCATTCAGTTGTCAAATTGATCTTCCTAAAATACAAGTCTGACCATGTCACACCCTACCCTTCCAGTGTCTCCCTATTTCCTCCAATATCAAATAAAATCCTCTGTTTGGTTTTTAAGTCTCTTTTAAATCTCTTTATAATGTGACTCCTTCTTACATTTTACAGGCACCCCTCCCAGTCAAGTATGTGTGATCTAGTCACACTAGCCTCCTTGTTGTTTCTCCTGCAATCACTCCATTTCCCAACTACGATCATTTTCATTGGCCATCCCTGACGCCTAGAACTCTCTCTCACCTCACTCCTGCCTCCGAGTTTTCATGCTACCTTCAAGTCTCAGTTCAAGTTCCACCATCTACAAAAAGCCTTTCCCAGTTATCCTTATTCTTAAAAACTTCCTTCTGAAATTATCATCAACTTACCCTGTATAGATCCTGCTTCTAGATAACTGTTTACATGTCTCCTCCCTTAGACTGTGAGCTCCTTGAGAACAGGGACTATATTTTGCCTGAATCATATACCAATACTTAACACAGTTCCTAGCACCTAATAGGTGCTTATAAATTTTAATTGATCATATTAGAGATTTAAATATGACATGTCTCTAGTGATTAATGAATAGTAATATAAAGGAAGATTACACACACACACATATATATATACGTATATACACACAAACATACATTGTAAATGGCATCTTTATATCAATTAACAATTTAAAACAATTTTAGGTTATTAAAATCTCATAAAGAAATGCATAGAAGCAGAAATATCCAACCACTTCATTTATTGATGACAATATAAGAAGTCTGGAAGAAAGGATACAAACTCAAATGGAAGCAAAATAATACAGTATCAAAGAATTCATAGATCAAACAGCAATAGATCATTTCACTAAGAAAAATCATCAGTGACACAACAGACCAAAACTTTTAGGTTGCAACCAAAGTGGTCCTTAGGGGAAAATTTATATGTCTAAATACTCTCATCAACAAAAAAAAGAATAAGTCAATGAATTGGTCATACAAGATACATATGTATGTATGTATATATATATATATATATATATATCACAAAAAATAAAAAACACAAACACAAAAGTAGAAATTCTGAAACTCAAAAAATACCATTCCGAAACCTTCCTAGTGTCCTTCATATTCTATTTTCCTTGCAACTGAGTTTTTTTCATTGTGGATTCTCCCACCTTGAAGGGAGGGACCTTAAGAGTTCAATCTGGAAAGAAAGTTGTTCTATCTTGCTTAACTATGGTTATTTCCTATTATCAGAGTGTCATTGGAAACTAATGCAGCCAACTCATTATCAATGCTCCAAGCAGCAAGCAATGACCTTTGAGACTGACCTTTGGGGACCAGCTTAGCTTAGTAAGAGCTTAGACAAAGCCTTGACTAAGAATGCCTCATCTGAACTTAGTGAGTACAAATTCTGTAGAACCTTACCTATGTCTGAAGCCACTCTCTCCTGAAGGCAGTGTTATTTCTAAGAAAATAACAGAGAGAGTGCATTTCCCTTGAAAGTGTTGGAAGGAAATGTTTGTAGTTTTGAGGCTAGATCTTTGAAAGGAATGCAAACTCTATTGTTAGTAACATTTGCTAAGTAAACTTAGCAAAATCTAATATTTTCCAGTTCTGTTTTTTGATAGTATATCCCTTTAGCTTTTCTTCAATTTTTTTCAATCTTTAGATTTTGTTATAGTATTTTGTATCATCTCCTGAAATCAGTGAGTTCCATTTGCTCCACTCTAATTTTCAGAGATCATTATTTGTATAAGGTTTTTCCTTCTACTCTAAGCTATTTATCTTCCTTCCTAATCTTTCCTCTATTTCACTTAAAACTCCACTTTTTAAAAAATCTCTTACTTCATTTCTTCTCAACATTCTTGAATTCCTTATGGCCAAGCCATTATTTTTCTGAGACTGTTTGTACTTATTGTAGAGTTACTCTCTTTTTACCTCTTGGACTTCTTTTACTTCATGAAATTTGTTTATTACATTCAGGATTTTTTTCTATTTATACCTGCAGCCTCAGGTTCTATTTGGGGATTTTGTGCCATTGGCATACTCTACTGCCTTCTGAACTATTAGATGGGCTGTTTGATCCTGTACCTTTATTCCCCCTAGGCCTCTGTCACTGGCTTCCACTTCCCCTTAGAGCACTGGTAGGCTTCTATGTTCCTGAAGAGAGCTGCTCCCTATGAGTGTTGCTTCTCCACCAATCAGGGTCCTGCATTCTTCAGTCCCTCAATATCTTGCAGCATCCTCAGTCAGAGTGATATAGATTTCTGGTTCTATAAGTTGTCCCCCATTTGAGTATTGCTATGAACTTTAGATTTTATACACACACACACACACACACATACACACAGAAACATACACAAACACACACTATATATAGCATATCTATGTATACATATTTGTGCACATATATATACATATATATGTTAACTGACAGAATAATTTTTAAGCAATTTGTCATAGTTGTTGGAAAAATATATCCTAAATTTTTGAATGTCTTTGTGTGTGTATGTATATTGAAATGACTGAACAACAAAAATGAACCTTAATTCATTTATTCACCTGGAATTATAGTCTCTCATTCTTTTTTCCTTGGTCAAGATCTGAGCTTGTCCTCCCCTCACTTCCTCTACTTGTTAAACTTTTATGGTCTTTAAATTTTCTACCCTATGGTAAAGCCCTAGTGGCCCCATGCTAGGTATGACTCATTGACACTCAGAGAGGGATGGTAGCATTGACATTATTACTCACCCTTGCTGGGAGGAAATGTTGCTACTTGAGGCAGGAAAGGAGAGATATTGGTTTTTCCAGAAAGGGGAAAGGAAAACTCTGGGGATAGGAAGGATTTTGGTGATTGGAGATTCCTTTATGGAATATAGGGAGAAAGGCAATCTATTTTCCTCATAGGTATCATAAGTGCTTAATAACTGCTTTATTCATTCATTCATACCTTCACCTAGAACTAGAGTGTCTCCTTCTTTGTTTCTTGGCCACCATCAGAGCTTTCCTTCATTTCCTTCTAATCTCATGAAGGAGTATACATGTTAAATTTCTATGCTCTTTAAAGACAAAGCCCTGGTGGTCCCATGCTAGGAATGGCTCTGCCATCCACAGACTTCTACAACAATGCAGGGACAATACTCTTTAGTGTTTTAGATAATAAAGTTCCTTTTTTAGTCAGTTCCCCTTCCTCTGGAATATGATTTTACTTTATCTCTTATCAGTCATCTAAATCCTATTACTAGCTGCATAATCTTGGGCAAGTGATTTAACCTCTCATTGTCCCAGGCAATTCTAAGACAATTAGTTATAAATATATTATTGATCTGAATGGGTGAAAGATGTTTATGCATTAGAGTTCCCCACACTCATGAAATGGCAAATACAAACAAACAACAACAAAAATTGTTGGTTATCTTTTTCCTTGCCTAAATCTTACTTCTGCATAAATGTTAGTTTCTGTCTTATGATTTTTGTGTGTCTATATCTCTTACAGGGTCTAGCCCAGTGAATGAATAAACCATTAATTAAGTGCTCACTACAATCGAAGAATTGGGCTAAGCACTGAAGATACAAATACGTAGAAGTCCCTCCCTGTCCTCAAGGAGCTTATATTCTAATGGGAGAGACAACACATAAGAAAAGTTTCAGCTGCAAGTCAGATGGAGAGGTACCATGGGCCTTAGCATTCTGATGAAAAGCAAATGGAAAATGCCATTTCCATGGATAAAAATAATATCAGTATATGATGTTGAACCATTTGACAATGCCAAGAACTTTGGTGGCAAATACTTTCCATTCTGCAACAGAAGTAACTTTGGCACCTATAGTAGCAGTTGCCATGGTACATCTTCATAGGAGCTGCATCTCAAGATGAAAGCTGTGAGTAGTGGTCTGGAAGCATTGCTATTCCCAAGGCTCTTGGGTTCAGAAGCCTGTCTCCCTCAGGGTAAGAAGGTTAGATGGTGGTCAAGGTGGTGGTGGTGGTGGGGGAGGTGGTTTGATTGTCTGCACATGTTGTTTTCTGTCTTTCTTTTGGGGTGCCTCAATGCTTCAGAAAGGCTGACTTTTCTGCTCTGTGAGTGGCAGTTGGTAGGTAATTGGTGGGGATGGCTAGGATCTTCTTTACAAGAGATATTTCCTAAGATGATGGCTGTGAGGTCTGGATTGGAAGCAGGAGTGGTGGTCTGCAGGGTGTGTTATTGTCAATTGGTCAGTAGTTGTTGCTGGCAGTGATGAGAAAGATGGTTCTCTTTTTAATAATGATTTCTCCTTTCAGTGATGGCTGTGGAGTCTGGACTGAAAGCAGATCTGGTTGTTTGGAGGACACTGATGTTCCCAGTGCTTTTGGGTTCAGACTTTGGGTCTATTTCCATTTGGGTCTGAAATGAGATAGTGGTCAAGGTAGTTTGACTTGTCAGACACATACTGCTTCCTGTCTCTCCTTCAAGGTGCCTTGTTTCTTCAGCCAGGCCTGCTGGCATAACCTGTGCTTTCTATATCAACACTTGATAAAAATTTTTGATTGATTCATTAAGGATGGGAAAGTTTGTGTATCTACTATATTAAGTTACCTTGTGCTCTCTCATCCACAAACTTGAGAGATTGCCTTGGCCTTCAGGAGAATTGCCTGTTTTCAACTATTTGAATACAGGGAAGAAAAAGTCATAGTCATCTACTCAGAGGATTTTAGAGTTGAAAGGAATCTTAGAGATCGTTTAGTAATTGAACACACTTATTTTATAGATAAGGAAACTAAAGCCCTGAAAGAATAACTATCTTAAAGTTTTTGAAAGACTTTTAAAGGAAGAGAAATTCTTTTTATTCTCTCTGCCTCCATAATCAAGAGCATTAATTAGACATTGCAAAGAGGTAAACTTAAGTTGGATATCAAGTGGGAAAAACAACTTCCACTAGAGGTAGTGATAAGTGAGGGACTTGGTTCTTTCTCAATGGCAGTCTTGCAGTTATGTATTAGCTATACATACAGTTTATATATGCTCCCCCATGTGACATTCTCTAGTGTCTTGTAGAAGTAGGAATAGGCTTAGACATAAATGGGTAACTGATTCAGAGGTAGAACATTGGGCAGCGCTAGAATATGAGTTTGGAGGCATTATTCTCAAGTCTGTTCACTATGGATAATTGTTAGGACTCTAGGGAAGATTGGATGTAAAAAAGATTGTCTACATAGCAAACACATCTTGTTTAGATTTTACCCTGGATCTGCAGAAAATTAGACTTGCTTTAGAACAGTTCTAACATAATCAACTTTTGCCTCTTCCATCAGTGTTGGAATTAAGGCTTTATAAACAAGTCATGTTATTCAAAACTTCCAGTAAATGAAACTTATGCCAAGATTAGTACTGGAAATGACAAAATTCTCATCTGTTCTCCTTCCTCTTGGCCATAACAAGAAGCATCTGTTCCATTTTTTTGATGTTTCACTATAATAATATTTAGAACTTACATATAGCTTTTTACCATCAAAGACTTTTGCAAACATTAAATTACTCACAAACATGTCCAATGATTCTCATTTCTGGGTCTTTTATCAGGCCATCCATGATTTGTGGTCAGCGTATTTCTACAGTATCATCATCAGGCTTGTTTTATGAGATAGAAAACAGAAACAAATAGAAACTGTTATCCCATGAATTTGTAGGGCCATCAAAGATAACATCAGAAGGGTGGAAAACAGGAACATAAAGTTAGCTAATAGAACCTAAAGACCTTCAAGGGCATTCTATTTTTTAAAAAATCTATTATCATCATATACCTACATAATACATGCATACACACACTCATATACATATATACAAACACACATGTTTATATATGTATTTGTATATCCTCCTCTCCTAGGAGAGGTCCACAGTAGCAGCCCTAGAGTCCATATGCATGATGACCTACTCACTCCCCATACATAAGAAAGACTCACCAAGAAGATTGCCCTGCTCCTTACCTTCCAAGGGACCCACCAATAACCAGATGGAGCATTGTAGAAAACCAGCAGCAGATTCTAGCACCACAGGTGGTCATGTCGTCAAACCAGGCACCAGGGCAGTATGAATTGCCCAAATCCTCACAAGGTTGTAACCAACCACAAGACACAAAAATTGCACACGTGTCTAATATGTATAAGTACACATACGTGTACATATACATAAATTTATATACACAAACATACTATATATGTATGTGTGTATATGTGTGTGTGCACATAAATATATATATATATGTACACACACACACACACACACACACACATATTTGGAAATCAAAGTAGACTTTTTAATGCCCTTGTTTACCACTTGTTCATGGCCTGAAGTGAGATCTTCCCTCCATTCACTCCTCTAACCCTAACCCTAACCTCTCTTCTCTACCCATTTTATTTTTCACTCACAGGCAAGTGAAACCATACTTCTTGAAATGGAACGTAGTGGTCCTCAAGTTCCTCTGGGGGAGTTCCTGCTGACAACACCTTGATTTCACCCATGGGCTGGGATGAAAGATCAATTGGGTAACATCTCCTGCCAGCTCCCAGTTAACTTCTCTTTTACCTGGGCTGTACAGGGTCATTTTACTTCTACTGTAAGATCAGAGTCCACTATCTATCCCTTCTCCATGTCCAAGCCCTATAAGGTTATCAGGGAGATGATTTGTCCAAACAATGGGGATGGGGGAAGATAATTATGAGACTGAGGGAACATGCTACATTTCTGCCCAGTGTAAGGTACCTGCATATGGTGCTTTCAGTAACAGTCTTGAGGCTACCAATAAAACTGGACTAAAGGGAAAAAAATTTTCCTGAAGTTATACTGGGGTGTGAACAATAGTGAACCCTCACCATCACCATCTATCCCTTTGTCAGCACTAAAATCAGCTCTGAACAAGCACCAAACAAGAGAACCACCCTCCTTTGCAAACTGGTTATGACTGAGGGTAAACACAGCCTCAGTCTATTTAGCAAATGCTGGAGCCAATAAATGAAGCTTGTCTTGAAAAATCCATTCTAAAACTCAAGTCCCACTGAAGTTGATAAACCAAACAAAAACACAAGAAAATAATAAGGTATTTAGTGCAATCCCACACAGTTCTGGAGGCAGTTTGTTCCTTAATTAGAGGAAATGAAGATGGGGAGCTATAAAGAAGTCTCTCCACAGCATTATTTCATTCAATTGAAGGGATATTTAGGTATTATAGAGTACTGGCATACCCTGCCCAAATGCAAGTAGTTGCTACAGCAAATCTCCACCACTGATTCTGCCCTAATAAGGGGGCACCCTTGATAGTAGAGAGACTAAAACTCCAGGACCTCTCCTTTTCCAGAAGTATACAGCATCAGCTCAAGAATCCTTAAATATGATGACCTACTCACTCCCTATACACAGAAAAAGCTCACACCAAGAAGACTGCCCTGCTCTGTGTCTTCAAGTGGACCCATCAGAAACCAAGTAGAGCACTGCAGAAGATCAAAGCAGATGACACCAATCTTAAGTGATCCTGTCATCAAACCAGGCAATAGGGCAGTATGAATAGCAGGAGCTGACAGTGACAGTGGAAAGGCTCAGTGGGCTCATCACCTTCGGGGAGATTAAATGACTTTTTCATAGTGGTAGTGCTGGCACTGGTGAGTTCCAAACTCAACATTCCTTGGTTCTACTCACTCTATTAAGGTTTATGTCCATTATTAGGGAGGACATCTCAGCAAAGGCCTCTATGTTAATAATGCAGAATCAAAGGTCTTTCAATGAATTCTCTCTATTGTAATGAGCCAGACTATCAGGCTGAACCAGGACCACCCTCTTTTTAGAGGTCTAGTTTAGGTTGTTCCTCCACCTTTATCTGGATAGTGTTCTTTATTCCCTGTATAGTGGCTTCTCTAAAATCTCTTTCTTACATAGAGGTTCCAAATTTATTTATTTTTGTTCAGTTGTGACTACTACTCTTCATGATTCTATTTGGGTTTTTCTTGGCAAAGATACTGAAGTGGTTTGCCATTTCCTTCTTCAGCTCATTTTTACAGATGAGGAAACTGAGGCACATAGAGTTAAGTGACTTGCCCAGGGTCCCATAGTTAGTAAATGTTGAAAGCTGGATTAGAACTCAGGTCTTCCTAACATCTGGTCCAGTGCTCTTCTTCACCACCTAGCTGACCCACATTGTGAATATCAATCCCCACAATCCATAATCATTCTGGGCTCTGAAGAAGGTGGGGGATGGGGGTTGGCTCCTCACTGGTTTTCCTAAATTTCACTTTCCATTCCTTTCCTTCAGTCTTTCACCCTTGAGGTTATTTGGTTTTTCCCAAAGATAAAGAGGGGCAATTGTTGTTTGAAAGCCCTTTCAACTTTGCTGAAAATCTCGTACTAGCCTGGCTATAGATCCACAAGTAATTTTAAAATGTCCATCTGACTAAAATAACCAAGGTCCCATCCCTTATATGGCCAAAATATTTTTTAATTTTTCTTTTTCCATAATTTTTCCAGTCTCTACTGAACCTCATCTCTCAGTTGTGGATTTAACTGGCAGGATTTTGTGAAGTTTTTACAGTTTGATTCCCTGGGAGTCCCACTCCCTCTGTGAATACTGATATTCCCATGCAAATGCATGCAAGACCTTTACTCACAGCCCGTTCTGCATGCCTTTCTTCATACACAAGTGGTTGTTGTTGTTTGTTCTTCCTTCTTGAAGAAGGCTATGACACCAGAGAGTGATGCCATGACATGCAAGTGAATTGGATTTAAGGGAGGGAGGGCTGTGCATAGTCACCAGTCTCACTTTCTCCTCCAGATCTATCTGGGTCCAGTGGCCAGATGTGAATCAGGACAACTGGAGATGGGGAAAAAATAAAAATTTGGATTTTGGGACCTATTTCTCCTTCCCATCCTATATTTTGTGGAGCTAAATAATCCACAACTTCATTGCTTAACCAACACCTGAGGCAGGAGGGTGTCCACTCCAGCCCAACCTAGGGGAGGGGAAGGAGAAGGGGAATCCCACAGTTAAAGCCAGAAGTGAAATAGCCATCACAACTCTTAGATTGGCTCATCATTTGTTGAAATGAAAATTCTTTGTTTGGGCTTTTCACCTTGATTAATGAGGTAAAACTCAAGACAAAGGAAATTAAAATAAGTTTATTATAAATAGTTGAGGTAGAAACATATTGAAAGGCTAATCACTGGAGTTCCAAATTAAATCACAATGGAATTCCTAAGAGTGATGTCATCCCACTTCCAGAGACCACCAGACCCCTTAAAGATCTGAATCTTGCCTCTCACTCACCAGTCTGTTATTTGAGCATGAGGCCTCAGATCCCCTTTTGGTCTGATTGCAGTTGGGTTAGGATAGCATGGTTTATCCCTGAAAATCTCTAAATTGTATACAATCAGAATACAAAGGAGATGATGGAGGCAGAGAGGCTATGGCACAAAAGACCCAACTGCCTCTTTCATTGCCTTCTGCTAGTGTTTCCTAACCATGGTTAAGTTAAAGGCTGTGCCTCAGTCTCCCTCTCATCAATCCCAGGTTCTAATAACCAGATCTATTACCCATGTAGACTAGGTCTTCTGTCTCTTCCTCCTTTTAGAGTGTGCTTTTAGGAGGGCTGTACCATTGAGGGTTTGTTTACTATCAAGGAGGCATACAGAATATACGCTCAGGTTCCCAATCCAGGGAAGGGGAAAGGGTCAGCTTTGTACCAGACCTTATGCTCCTGTAGAAGTTCAGTTCCAATAATTCAAATTTGCTGGGGCAACAGAGATTTGATCCTACTTCCCATTCCCATGCAATCTTTCTTGCACCTTCAACTAGGCCATCACCAACAGTACACCGTTTGCCTTTATCTCATTCAATTTCATCTGTAGTCATGGTGGTTTGCAGGCAATGGCAGAAGGGGGAAGCTTGTGATAGTCTTGAAAGAGGCTGTTCCCAGGATTTGGAACCCATTGGCTACAACAAAGTGTTGCTGGGACTGCTGAGGTCATGCTTCAGGATTATGTCACTGCTTGATGTTAATAATGACATTTAACTTCAGTACTTCAGCTAGGCTGGGTCCCAGCTTAGGGTGAGGATACTTCTCAGAGTAGAGCAGCTGCTGGTATCCGATAAAGAGGACAGAAATCCTACTCTGGCAACTTTGATTTAGTTATCATCCCTAAGGTTACAGGCAGGTAGTAGATGGTGATCATCTAAGACAGGAAGTTCCTTCCTTGGAAGGTACCATTCAATCCGAAGCCAATAAGTATTTATAAAGCAATTACTATGTGACAGTTTTGGTGAAATTTGCTAGGGATACAAAGAAAAAAAGAAAGAAACATCTCCTGCCCTCAAGAAACTTACATTCATTCTATAATCCTTTGGGGGGAGACATTATGTATACATATACATATATACATATACATTGTATATATGTTATACACACACACATATATACACATATATACACCTACACACATATATACATATCTGTAAATATATACAAAATCTTTTTGTGTGTGGGGGTGGGAAGACATTTATTTCTACTAGAGATCAGGAAAGACCTCATGTAAGAACATAATTCTTGAGCTGAACTTTCAAAGGAGCCAGGGTTTCTTAGAGGTTGTGGCATGGAGGCAATGTGTACCAGGCATAGGGGATCAGCCTGTGCAAAGGTACAGGAACATGAGTACAGAAATTTCCAGATGTAGATACTTCCCCCAAAAAAAGATAGGGCAGGAAGAAGGTAAAAACAGGTAAAATAAGGCATTTCTAAGGCTTAGAGTGTTTATAGGACCAATAAAGCTTAGGCCTGGTAAACTGGAAGTTTTTCTAGACCCCAGGGGAATCCTTTTGTAAGAGCAAAATGAGCCAGAGACAAATGTTCCAGTGTTCCCCTTTAATTTTCTCTAAGTTGTTTTTCAGTTGTGTCAAACTCTTTGTGACCCCATTTGGTGTTTCCTTGGCAAAGGTCTGCCATTTCCTTCTCCAGCTCATTTTATAGATGAGGAAACTGAGGCAAATAGGTTTAAGTAACTTGCCCAGGGTCACACAGCTACTAAGTGTCTGAGGCCAGATTTGAATTCAGGAAGAAGAGTCATCCTGATTTCAGGCCCGGCACTCTATCTCCTGTTCTACTTAGCTGCCCTTGTTTTTCCCTAAGTGTGTGCATAAACCAGAGAGATTGTATGTGAGGGACCCTCCAAAACAATTATGTGGTCTTGATGTCAAGGTTGATGCACTGGAACTAGGAATAAGAAGTCAGATGGTTCAAATGCCACACCGACCCTTCTGAGATATTATTACAATAGTCAGAGAAAGAACTCAAGAATTTTGGTTACATCTTCTATAGAGCATTTGTCTGTCAGAGGCAGACAAAAATTGCACAGGATGAGAAGATGTGGAGAGGCTGTTATCTGTGTCAGTGAGATTGAAGAGCCATTTAAGTATTATCTAGCCTTATGCCTCTCAAATTTCTGGGATTTCCTAAAGAGAAATGAAAGAAGAATGTATGGAATTCAGCTTTCTCAAAACTTAAATTCCCACAAAATGCACTCTTGGCTAATTAGTTACACCACAGCTTTACTATACCTACTTTCAACTGCCTACTCAGGAATTACCCCAGAAGAAATCTATTATATAATGTTTCCCTCTAAATTATTTCATTCAGTAAGTACTTAAGAAGCACCTACTATTGCAGGTACTGCTAGGCAATATAGTAGACATGAAAGACATGATCCCTTCTTCCAAAGAGCTTACAATCTAGTAAGACCTTGTGAAATCCTCATTTCTCTGTACTCCCCAAGACAGAGGAAATCAACCTCATCTTTCTTTGCTATTCCAGACATAAATAATCATGTGAGAATTCAGGTTAGAAATGAGGTCTTCTCCCTTCCCCAAATGAGAGAACAATAACTTTCTGCAGTGATTCAGAAGTGTTTTGGCTTTAATATGACAGAGCTTCTTACAGTTGTGACACAGTTGGAGCATGAGCCAACGAGAACAACTCCCAAACTTATCTCATACCTTCAGATATCCTGTTGACCTGATAATCAGGAAGGGAAGAAGCCTGTCTAAAAATTTTAAGCTGAAGTGACCTTAGAGTTACCGAAAGTATCATAGTTTTAGAGCTGAAAGGGAGCCCCTCTCCCTCCCCTTTTTTCCCCAGAGGAGAAATCTAAGGCCAAGGGAGGTTAAATGATCTGGCTGAGGTCCTACAGGTAGAGAGTAACAGAGGCATAATTGAAACCCAGTTTTCTGACTCCAATACCAGTGCTTTTTTACACTACCTTTCAACTTCTTCATTTCACACATGCAAAAACTGGTGTTCAAAGAAGTTGTAACTTGCCCATGTAACAAATGGCAGTTGGAACTGAACCCCAGGTTTGTTTGCTTTTTTTTCCCCCCAAGCCAGAGGTACTATTTTTTTTATACTACTCTTGCTCTAGATTAAGAATCAGGAGATCTGTGGTCTAGTCCCGTCTGTGCCTCTCACTAATCTCCGGAGTGACTTCTAGCCCCTACCAAACTCCATGAGTTTTTTTTTTTTTTCCTGTTTAAAAATAGAGATAATGTTTTGCCCTGATATTTTTTTTTTAAACAGAATTCTTGTGAGGCTCAAATGCGGCAACAAATGTGAGTGCTTATTAGATATAAAACATTCTCCTTGGTTATTATTATTAAGCACTAGAGGTGCGGTGAGAAATCAACTCTCCCCAGGGTCGAGAGCAACTTGCGATTCTGTCCCTCTAAGCATTGAAATCGGATTCCTCACAGCCCCTTAGGGTGCATCCAAGTCTCTGCAAATCAGAGCAAAGTAGGTCTGCCCCTCTCTGCCTCTGTTTCTCGCTGGCTTCCTCGGGTCCTCAGGGGCCAGAAAGAGGGAAGCTGATCTTTTCAGAGTTAACTCCTCAGCTCCAGGTGGTGGGGCCGGGTAAAGACGTGGGCGTGGGAGCTCCCGGGTTCCTGGGAAGGAAACCGGGAAACTTCTTGACTTCAGCAGTTCTTGAGCCCGAGCCCGGGACAGTTTGCAGCAGCCCCACATCCCCAGCCAACCTGATCGGGTGCTTTCTGGGGGCCAGCCCCACGCCTGAAGCAAGAGGAAACTTTTGGGTTCCCAGACCCTCCCCTAGCCTGGAGAGGAAAGAGCGGGACCGCCCCCGAGGGCTGACCACAGGCTGGATCTCAGCTCCGGGACTGTGAGGCGCCCCTCCGAGATCCCTGGTCATTGCTGGAGCACACACAACCGGCGGGAAAATCATGGGCCCCTCCTGGCTTCAGTGGCTGCTGAAGCATCTACTCTGCCTGCCTGGCTTGGCCATCGCCACCGTTCTACTGCTCCTGGCTCTGGGGGTGAGAGGGAGGCGGAGAAGGTAAGAGGGAGGTGGAGAAGGTAAGAGGGAGGTCACCCCACCCCACCCAAACCCGGGCTGACTTTGCAGCTAGCCTTAGCTAACCCTGCTGGAGTCGTCTTCTCTGCTTCTGGGTTAGTAGAACAAAACCCTTTTTATTCAGCCCGCTATCCATCCACTTCATGGATCCATCCTTGGATCCATGGATCCATCCATCCAAACACACCTCTCTGTCTCTGTCCCTTTTCTCCAGCCCCCTGCCAAGTCTTTTCGTAATAGCGCTATTCATTATCACATGGACAATGTTATTGTGACCTTCTATCCCAGAAGGGAGCTCTCTGGGATGACTGCAGGTATCCAGAGTCTCACAGTTGGACTTTGATATCTTTTAGTATGGTGTATAATGCAAAGACTTATTCTTTCTGTCTGTTTCGCAAAACAAATGTGAATATCATAGTTTTGGGACCTAATGCTGATACTATTCTAGCATCAGATGTCTTAAGTCAACATGTTGTTTTAATGTATGTTTCAACCAGGCATTTGTGTGCCCTGACAAAGTGAAGCGTACGCTTTATTTTCCCCTAAAACTTCGTCTAAGATTGGGGGTGGGGTGGGGCTGGGGTAGGTTATGATACTTAAGTTTCATTCCTTTGCTAGAGAAGTGTTTGAAGAAAACTTAGTACAAGAAATGAAGATTAGATCTCTTCAGAGTATTGAAGAGTCAAGTGACTCTTCTTTCGCTGATTGATTTAATAGAACTGCTTCTTTGTAAACTTTTTTTCTCCGTAGGCTTGAAAACAGATAAGGCGTTTGAACAAAAATCCTTGTGTTTATTTAGGCAGCATCTCTCCTCTCCCCCACTCCCCACCCTCAACAACCTTGTTTTGAGAAAATGCATTAGTTAGATTTAATTATCAAACGTTGGCTGAACTGTTTTTGTACTGTCTGCAAATGAATAAGTTTGTGGGGAACTTTCTCTTTTACAGATGAGTGTTCATATTCATTTTTTTTTAAAAAGAGAAAAGACTAAAATGTCCCAAAACATGCCTTCTCACAAGCTGTGTCTTTTGAAGATTAAATTTTTCTTTTAGAGCCATGGTATTTTATTTATTCTGGAATTTAGGAAAATCCATCTTCAGTTTTTAGGTTGATTCCACATAGAACCTACATCCTTCCTCTCCTCCACAACAGCATAAGTCAACACTATATGTAAGATCTAGTTGAGAGGTAGCAGCTTATTATTAATTCTGAGTCCAACCTAATTCATTATATACCATGAATAAATTTATGAATAACCACTAATATTATATTAATATCTGAAGGAGTAGATGGGGAAAAATGATAAAGTGAATAACAGAAATATCTAAATGGATTTCTAAATATTGCTCTTTAGGGGGTTTATTGATGTGGCTATTGAGGGAGATTGGAATGAAAAACCTGGAAAACAGTATCCCGTTCTGGAGGTAGAGAGAGAATGAATGGTATATTGTACTATAAAAATGGAGACAGATATAGACTATTCAGGTGAATGTCAGGAAGAGGGTGTCACCTATACATAAAAAGTAGATATTGTGAGTTTAGGGATGGAAAGTAAGGGATATTGTTTGGATAAAGGGAAAATGGGTTGAATATGACTACAGTTATTGTCTTTTACCTCCTCACTCCCTTTCTCACACACTTGAATAAGGGAGATGTTTCAGTGAACATGTACTACAAATTTAAGTATAAAGGGAAGATTTTTTGAGTTGACTTTTGTGAATCATGGAATGTTTACTTCTGAGAAAAAGTAGTTGCTAGGTTGTCTGCTCTGACAGTTCAATTATCTGGGGCATAAGGTGTGGATGTGTCTTAGAATCATAAGAAAAAATAGTTTGAGAGTTGTATGACTCAGTTTTGAGACAGCAGTTGCTGATTTTCCTAGGACAGGATATAGAATATTAGAATAAATTAAGATTACAGTATGTGTCAGTGATTTGCGTATGAAGCATTGAAGAGTTGGGGAATGTTTAGGTTAATTACTGGAGAATATTTCTGTGATTGTGTACCTGATTATAGACAGAAAATGAGAATCTGATTACTAACTGTAAGTTAAGATGTATTCATTCATGAGAAGGACCTAGCTACTGAACTAAACTAAAAGATTAGGGAGAAAGGAGAGAGAGTTGAAAGTACATGTTTAAGAACTTTGACAACCAATGTTCTTTCTTCCCATTGTTGCTGAGAAGAAAGGATAAAGAAAATTTATTCTACTCTCTATTTTCACTAAATGTGATGAATGAAAAACTGAGAGAGAGTTTCTCGGTAATTAATAATAAATGTATTTATTAGGCTAGCTAATAATCAATAAATTGGTGGTCAGTGATTTCTCTCAGTAGCCAAAGACCTCTATATATACTGACTGTCTTAAATATGTTTTTTGAAAGGGAATGTCCCTGACAGGAGAAATTAACCCTAACTGGTGGACATTTAAATGAGTAAGTAGGCAAAAAGTCTTCAGCTCCTCTTACTGAGAACATGGACTTAGCTACCTCCAACAATTTGGACAGGGGAATCCATTTCCACCCAGACTACCCTGGTCAATTTTCTCCTTCATGAGCTGGGTTACCCTAAACTCCAATGGAAGAGTGCAAGGACATGGGCTCATCCGGGTAAGAATTCACCTAGATAAGATTCTAATTATACTTCAAATAGCAGTAAGGTCTTCTAGTTAAATGGGGTCTTGCCCAAGATTGAGGAACATATTGCCTTGAGGATTAGGACACTCTCCTATTAGCCATGTCTTTCAGATCCTAGCCTACTGACCTACTGGGTCTGGTCCCTGAATGAGGAAATGAAAAGCATGGATTCTGATTAATGAGTTATTACTAAAATAGAAAATAATCATTTCTCTTATTCCCCCTTTGATTCTTTTGAGAGTTGCAGTCTCTTCAGTGAATCACTAACCTACATGACAAATGCTTCTTCAAGGGTTTATAACTATGGGTCTTATGATGGGAAACAATGGGAGGGGAAGAAGGAGAGTGACTGACCAATGCATTGACAGGAACCATTACAGCATCCCTTTTGGTAAACAGACCTTACAGAAAAGAAGCACATAGGGAAGAAATAAATAATTAACAATTAAAATTGTCCATTTTATTGGTCTGTCATGTTTTAAGGCTCAGTTGTCTCATCTCATACAGCTGTTTAGTTTCTGAAAACATCCTCTGGCGCAGTCCTTTGGTCCTTTAGAGATCTCTCTAAATCTGCAAATTGGAATGCATGGGACTTCAGAGTAGCTTCTGGTGGATTTGCTTCTCTTTTAAAATCTCATAAAGATAGATCTTAGTATAATTTTAAGTCTACTTTGCCAATAACCAGGTCAGGTAGTGAAAGCTGGCTCAAACCTTGTGGCTCTACTAGTAAGAACATCAATTTGGGAACCTTTTAGACCAGAGAATTTATATTTTTAGGTAGTCCAATTATTCTTATGTTTTCTCTTTTTGATCTGTTCTCCAGATCAGTTTTTTTTTCTTATAGGATGTTTCATATTCTCTTCAATTTTTTTCATTTTTTATATTTTGTTTTATTATTTCTTGGTGTCATAACTTCACTGGCTTTCCCTTGCCCAATTCAAATTTTCAAAGAGTTGTTTTCTTCCTTAAGATTCTGGATCACCTTTTCCAGTTGGTTGACTTTCTTCTCATAATCTTCTTTTTTTCTTGGATTGTTCTTACTTTAAAAAAAAATTTTCTCAATCTCTCTTATTTGACTTTTGAAGTTTTCTTTGAGTTCTATGAATTCATTTTGGGCAGATGACAATTTGACTTTACTCTTTGATGTAGGGGAGGCTTTTTTTGCTTTAGTATCCTCCTCTGAAGACAAACCCCAGTCTTCTCTATTCCCATAGTAACTGTCTGTGATTGGGTTTTTTCTCCTTTGCCTGTTCATTAATTTTTTAAATTTAGCAGCTTGTTATTATAATCACCTCTAATCCTGGGGTGTGGGGGATGTTATTTTTTGAGCTTTGTCCTGTGCCCAACTTCTGCATTCCTTTTCCCCTCTAAGCCACAGCTAGGGCCCCCTGGCACACTCTGCTGGAAATACTCTTGCTCCCTGAAAACCCTCCATTGGCTATGACCTTCACTTCTCCCCTCTGGCCTGGAACAGAGACAAAGAACTCAGCTGTTCTGTAAGTGCCCACAGCTAGCAGCATCCCTACTCCATTGTTTCTGCACTCACCAGATGAGGGCTGGTTTCTTCTCAACCAGTATTGTGTCTTGGCAGCACAGCTGGGTCATCTCTTGTCAGCAGAGGCTCCCTCAATCTTCTCCCACTCAGATGCCTGATTCCTGACACTGTCTGGAAGGTGAAAATTCCTGTAGACGAGGTTGAGGCTACCTCCCAAACCAACTGCCCACAGAGCTCTCTACTTGCTGTTTTAGCAGAGCTAGTCTGGAAGTGTTTACACTTTATTTGGGATGAACCTCCATCCTGGGATCTTTCTTTGTATCTTCTTCAGTTGTCCCAGGAGGACCACTGTTCTGCCCCAACTCTTGTTTATTTTTGCTACTCTATGTTCACCCTGAGGCATTATTTTGTCTTGTTTGTGGAGGAAATTTGGAGAGCTTGGAATTTTCTGACCTACTCTGCCATCCTCCCCCTTATTTTTTTTTAAACAAAATTTTCACCGTAGCTATTTATTTCATTATTTATTATAGTTATTTTCTTTTAGCTGCTCATTCCCACCTTAGGAGGATGAGATTCTGCTAAGAATAAGAAGATGACCTCTAATACAGGAATGAATTTCATTTAAAAGTTTCCAAATTAACTTCAATTGTAGCCAAAGGTTCTGGGATGGAATGTACAAATACTCTGAGTAATCAATTTCAAAACAATACATATCAGATAGGTTGTTTATAAATAATGATAAATGATAAAACATTTTCAGTTAGTAACCATGTTTAAATGGATAATTTTGAGTAAAACTGGATATCTCTTTAAGGCAATACAAGATAGACCACAAGTCATTCTTCTTTTAAGATAATTAATTGCACTTAAATTCTTTTCATTAACACAGAACAGAAAACAGTTATGCTATTGACCTCACTAAATAACAGAGTTATATCCTGGTTTCACAGATTTTTACATCATTGTCTAATTATTCCCCTACCATTGTGAGACATCAAAAGACCTTATCATAAACTAGAATACATAACTAGTAACAGGCAGATAACAATAACAAAAATTCATCTACCTGATTATTTAGGATATGAAAATGACAAAAATTCCAGTACTTGCATCTTTTTATAGTAGCTCAGATGTTCTTCAGTATTCACCTATGAGATAATGATCTACTATTGTGTTCATACTGATCACGTGACATGATTATAGAAATTTGCCATAAAAGAAGAACAGGGATGTAGCTATACAAAAAGGGGAAAGTTCAGGCTAGAGTCATATAGATCAGGGCTTCTTAAACTTTTTCCACTTGCTACCCCTTCAACACTTCTTAAACTGTGGGTCACACAGTTAAGTATGGGGTCATGACCCACAGTTTAAGAAGCACTGATGAATAGTCAATTGCATTGAGCCAGACTTAAATGGTGGGATACTTTCCATTCAAGAAGAAATCTCATGCTGGGGAAATTGAGTCAGAATAATCCTATTTTATCCCATGCCAAAAATCATTCTCCCAGTTTTTCCTATGAGAATTCCACCTGCAATTGTCAGCTCCCATAGGGTTACATGGATCATTGTCCTAATGGCATTTTTTGATGATCGTACCCGGAGTCGGCTCAGAATAATATAAATTATAGTACCATAAAGTCTGTTCTACCATAACCTATACTAAAACGTGTACCTACTTAATGGCCAAAATACCATCTACCTAGTATAGCTTTTGTAGGCAACAAGGTGGTACAGTGGTTAGAGCTATAGGCCTGTAGTCAGGAAGATCTGAGTTTGACTCTGGTCTCAGAAATTGATTAGCTGTGTGATCCTGGGGAAGTCACTTAACCTGTTTGACTAAGTTTTCTTGACTGTAAATTATGATAGTAATTTGACTACTGATGCTACTGTGACTACTAAACAGCAGAAGCATAAAATTAACCAACAACATGTTAACAAAAGTAGTATTGAACAAATTATTGAATCATGCAAATTTATTGATGGAAATGGAAATGTATCTTATAGCAATTCAGGATTAGGTCATCGCCACTGGACATTTTACAAAAGTTATGTTTAAGGAGTCCAGACTTGTTGATCAATTCACATTGTGTGACAAAGTGGTAAGAGACTATGTAACATATCACTGCAGGCTACAAAATTTAGCATTTACCATTTACCTAGAAAGGCACATTCAAGTAGCACATTTTGTGCTATACCCCAAAAGTTCTCTAGCCTTTATAAATGAACATGATAAATCTCCAAGATACAATTACAGTCTCCTAAATATCCTTGAAATTTCAACAGACTTTATTGAAATTAGAATATCATTGGAGTCTGCTGCTCAGAAAAGAAAAAAAAAACATGGATCTATAAAAATTTAAGAAAAATGTTTTTAGTAGATTTTATTGGTACAATCTCCAAACTACATGAAATCAAAAGCTTTCAAAATATAGAGACAACAGAAGAAATTAAAATTATATCAGAGTAGGAAGAGATATATGTGATTTCTTTCAGCCTGTTACTGGAGTTTTCCTGAAGATATTTTCAGAGATTACAGAAGATGAGTTCCAACATTTTTATTCAGTTACCAAAAGCAGTTTATTTTTTAATCTACCAGTTCAATAGTCCATAGGACATTAAATGTGAAATAATAATATGGTAAAAGTGACTTGCCTTGGACAATTTTTAACCTGAAATTAAAAAAAAGAGAACAAAATAATAAAAAACCCATCCCAATGTACTTATTCAATTAGAAAGACCATTTTTTGCCATCTGTAAATAGTTTAATAGAAGATAAAACATAAAAGAACAGTAGCAAAATAGCTACTGGTCCCAGGTTCATTTCCATCTTAACCCTATCAAATATAAAAATGAGAACATAATAATAATAATAATAATAACAGTAGTAACAATAATAAATTCACCTTTACTTAGCATTTTTAATGTTTATGAAACCTTGTTATTATTTGCTGTTTTGTATTATTCTGATTGTTTCATGTATATATTGTTTATATCACCAGAATAGCTACTTTGCGATAGACATGTGTGTGACACTTATATACATTGCTTATATGAGAAAGAAATTTTACACCTACATTGAAATATGAAGGTATAATTAAATATTATGAATACTGAGCTTCTTTACTCACTAGAAAGAGGATCATTCTGAACCTTAGATTTATAATCAAAGACAAATTTAAAAAAAAACAAAACAAAACCGATTCAATGAGAATCATTGCCTTTTACTACACTCCAAGTGAAATTTGAACTGAATGTTGATTTTTATAGCAGTTGTATCTGGATGTCACATGGGCATCTCAACTTAACATACCCAAAGTAGGATCAGAGATCTAGAGATTGATGGGATTTCAAAGGCCATCTAGTTCAACCCACCTGTTTTATAGAATGTAAATAGAAATAGAAATTTTATAGATTGTAAAAAAAAAAGATACAATATGTTAAATTGTACATACTGATCAAATGCTAGGATTTGTGGGTCTGGACCTGTGATTTCACCGATGTTGGGAAGTCCTCGTGTGAAAGTTTCCTCCATCAGCAACTCATATATATCTTAAAGTGTTTGAGAGTTACCTGGAGTCAAAAGATAGTTCTTGCCAACATGGAGCTCACAGTCTAAAGGGGTCTTGAAACATATAAAGATATGTATAAACCAGTAGGCTACTTTCTTAGGAGAAGTAGCCTAAATAAAGAAACAAAAGAAAATTTGGCACATTGTTTGTCAGTGATGTCAAACACATACACTACAGAATACCAAGAAACTAGACTAGAATAGTAATATTAGTAGTAATAGTAAATAGACTAGAATAGTACCTAAGATCAAAAGAAACCAATGCTTTGTTGCTGTCTTAGGCCAGAGTTAGAGAATCTCAAGCACAGAACTTAATTTAATCATTTTTAGTCTTAATTTGATCCAGCTCACCGTGCCAGCACCAAGTAATGTTTCTATGGTGTGGGGAAAGGAGGACTTGATCTGAAGTTAGAAGAATTGGGGTCACACAGAATTTTGAAGTTGGAAGAGGCCTCAGGACACGATCAAAATCTACCCTTATTTCCAAAATAATCTGTACTGCAACACACCCAACAGGGGCACATTCAGCTTTTGCTTGAAGACCTTTGGTGAGAAGGTCTCCTGAGGGCATACATTCCACTTTTGGAAGGCTCTAATTTTTTATGTGATGAAGTTTTCCCTTACATCAAACCTAAATTCTCCTCTTTGCAACTTCAACGTGTTGTTCTCAGTTCTGCTCTCAGGGGCCGAGCAGAATGTTGTTGTTGTGGAGTCATTTCAGTCATGTCAGATTCTTAATGACCTCATTTGGGGTTTTCTCGGCAAGATGCTAGGGTGATTTTCTGTTTCCTTCTCCAGCTCATTTTATAGATGAGGAAACTGAGGAAAACAGGGCGAAGTGAGTTTCCCAGAGTCGCACAGCTAATAAGTGTCTGAGGCTGGATTTGAACTCAGCAAGATGAGTCTTCCTGACTCCAGGCCCAGCTCTATCCATTGTGCTACCTAGCAGCACTGCTAAACAGAATGAGTCTAATTAATCCCTCTTGCCTTTCAAGTACTTGAAGACAGCTATTATGTTTTCCCTTCATTTCCTCTTCACCAAGCTAAACGTCTCCATTTATTCCAATTGTTGTTCCTCACGTGGTATGAATTCCAGGCCCCTTGTCCATTCTGATTGAGTCATTCTGGAATTTTTCAGGTTGTCAGTGTCTTTTCCACACTGTATCACCAAGAATTGAACCCTCTACTCCAGTTGTGTTCCGATCACGGCAAAGGACAGTGGGATTATTCTCTTCTCATTCCTGGAATCTGTGTCTCTTAGTGTAACCTTAAGTCACATTTGATTTTTTGGCTCCTTTATCGCATTTCTGACTCATGTTAAGATTCCAGTCTACTGAAACCCTTAAATCTGTCATACAAAAACCAATAGACAGAAAACTGCTATCTAACCATGCTTTCCCTATCTGTATGGTGAAGTCCATTTTTTAAGTTTAAGATGGTTTGTATCTTTGTAAGCCTTAATTGGGTATATAAAGCAGTATATAAATGTTATTAGACATCTTGTAGGTAGGCTGTTATCAATAGATACCCTTGCCCAAGGAAATTGAATACCTTAGTACCAGATACTTGGAAGATACTTGGAAGACCTGAATTTTTCATCTGCCTCTGCTTGTTACTAGGACAACTAGGTCCTGATAAGTACAAATAATGAATCCCGTGAAGTGGTTGCATTATTTGGATCCACACTGCTTATTTCTATTGGTCTGGAACCAATGACCATATATCTTAACATAATTACAACTTAGAATACTGTGAATTCCAATACATGAGATCACCTCAGGGATTCATTATTTGCACTAATCAGAACCTAACTATGCAACGTAGTATTTATTAGTGCAGAGGTTCACAAAGTGGGCAATACTGCCCCCTGGGGGGCATTAGAATGTATCAATGGGGATGGTGGTAGTAGCCTCAGGTGCAATTGGGGGACAATGAGTAAAAAATAAAGGGGCAGTGGAAGCATAAGGAAAGAGGAGAAGAAAATTTTGAAAAACTCTTTGTATATATTTCATCTGTTGTGTAACAGAGTTAAAGTTGTAGTGATTACATTATTTTCCAAATAAACACACAAAATGCAAGTTATAGCCAATCAGTGGTCAAGTCGGCCTACAGGTCTTAACAAGCAAGCGTTGGCAGGCCAGCATCACATATTGTCAGGAAGTTCATTATGCATTGGCAGGAATATGTGCATATAATGACTTGTTTATAATATGATACTATATGATACCATATGGTTATATGACACAATATTGCATCATCAAAATTTCAATGTAGGAAAAAATAAATTATTAAATTTAAGATGTGTCACTTCTAAAAATACTTCATAATTTTTTGAAATGATACACATTAAAAATAGTTAAATGGTTAAAGAAAGTAGATTTCCGGGGGTGGGGCTGAGTAATTTTTTTTTTAAAAAGGCCAAATAAGTTTGGGAACCTCTGCATTAGTGTAACCTTGAGCAAGTCAGTTCATATCTCACCATCTTTGAATTGAGGGGGTAATTGGACTAGATCATCTCAAAAGCCTATTTTCAGTTCCACAATTCTGTGATTTTAATGATTTTTAACTCTATGTGAGGCTGGGGAAGATAGGCTTGAGCTGGCCTGATTGAATGGACAGGCTTAATAGATAGCACAAGTGGCAACATGGCCTAGTGGGTAGTAGAGCTGGCCTTGAAAACTGGATGACTTGAGGTCAAGTCTTGCCCATGTGATATATACTGGTGCTGTGGCTCTGTAAGCAAATCACTTAACTTCTTGGTACTATAGGCAATAATGCTGTAAGACTCTTAGTTGCAAAGAAGGTGCCAACTTGCCTTGGTAGAGAATGATTTTTCATCTAGAAGTTCCTTATGTCAGTGATATCATAGGGCCATTCTCTATCCCACTTTGAGAGCACTAACAATAATTGTTCTCTTCTGGCTACTACCCTTAGATCTGGCTCCAGGGCTTGGCAATGCCAATCCTGAACTATGTCCCCTCTGATGGCTTTTGTAGCCTTCAGGGCTGTTATCTTTTTTTTTTTTTTTTGATCTGAAAACTTTTGCCTTGACCTGCAACTATCATATAGCCTTGTTGGTCCCTATCTTTGCTTGCCATGCAGAGTCAACTAGGTGGTACAATGGATAAAGCACTGGACCTACTGGTCTCAGACACTTATTAGCTGTGTGACTTCAGGCAAGTCACTTAACCTCCATTTGTCTCAGTTTCCTCAACTGTAAAATGGAGATAATCATAGCGCCTACTGCTCAGGGTAGTTGTGAGGATTAAATGAGATAATACTTGTAAAGTGTTTAGCACAGTGCCTGGCACATAGTAAATGCTTAATAAGTCTTTCCTTCCTTCCTCTCTTCCTTTCCATCCTTCTTTCCTTCTTTCCTTCCTTCCCTCCTTCCTTCCTTCCTTCCTTCCTTCCTTCCTTCCTTCCTTCCTTCCTTCCTTCCTTCCTTCCTTCCTTCCTTCCTCCCTCCCTCCCTCCCTCCCTTTCTTCCTCCCTTGCTTTCCCCCCCATCCACTTCCTCTTTAATTACAGCTCTGCTCCCTGGTTTCTTAACAATTAACCCCTATTGCCTATTGCCAAACTGTGAATTTGCCTCACCAGCAAAAGTATATCTGATCTTGGGGGAATGGCATAGACCAAGAGCACTTCCTTTGAGCTATGTAGCCTTGAACCTTATATTTAGTTCTTACCTCAGAAACTTAAAATATATTCTGGGAAACCACTGAAGTTCTATTTGTAGATTTTTTTTGTTTGCTGTTCATTAGAAAAGTAAGTATGTATATTATTTTGTATTTTTCATTCTAGAAGATGGTTAAATCAATTAGCTTTTTTATTTCCAAGGATATTGATTCATAATTTTTTTTTCCTGTGGGTCAGTGAACTATAGTGGAAAACAAAGTTCTTAGTATGTATGATAGATTTTATAAGTCATTTATTACCTTAGAAAGTATCCATTGCAGATCTGGAAGAGACAAATGATTAGGTGAAGGTTCTAACAGATTATACCAAACTGAGGAATTCCTTCAGATTCTCCCTAGTACTATGAATAATACTACTAATTCTGCTTCCTAAATAGTCTATTTCTTCAATTCTCGTGTACTTTTCTATACTTGATGCTAATGTTGTTACAGCTGAATTTAACTATTCTTATTTGTTATTAGTTTAATCTCTGGATTGAAGGGCAAATTCTTCTTGTATTGTAGATAGAAAATCATTGTAAGGGAATTTATGCAGTTGTCATGGAGAGATTTAAATAAGATAATTTTCTTTTCTCTAAATTGACTGAGTTAAACCAGGAACTTCCAAATGTGTCTCTGTGTGTGTGTGTGTGTGTGTGTGTGTGTGCACGCACATGGATGTGTGTATGTGCATAAATATATAAAGATATTTCCATATGCTCTAGTGGCAAAATGACAGGAAAATTTGCTTTTTTATTGAACATTTCCATTTGATCTATATTTTGTCGTTCAGAGGTAGATGTCACCTAGCTTCCTAGGGACACAGATCTTTATTTCTGGTTACTTTCTTTAGGAACTGGATTTTTATATGCAATTTGATCTATCTCGGCTCTCAGGGAAGTAGTTCATTGAGACTAATCAGTCATCTAATAAGCATATATTAAACAATTACTGTGTACAAGCACTATGTTAAACACTGGAGATACAAAGAAAAGGCAAAAACAGTCCCTACCCTCACGGCACTTATATTCTGATGGGGGCAGTCAGCATTATATAGAAGATAAATAGAGAACAGATGGAAGATGGCCATAGAGGGGAGAGTACTAGCAACTATGGGAACTGGAAAAGTTCTGGAAGAGGTTGCATGTGAAGTGAGTCTTAAAGAAAGCCAGAGATTCACAGAATTGGAGATGAGGGAGACCATTCTAGGCATGGGGAATAGCCAGAATAAAGGCGTGGTGACTGGAGTCTTAGCATTATATGAGAGGAACAGTGAATAGGCCAGAAAGGCTAATCTATAGAGTTTGTGGAGGGAAAAAAATTTGTTAAAATATCTGAATATAGGAAGGGAAAGTTTGTGAAGTCAAAGGCTTTAATGACCAAACAGAAGAGTTTACATTTGATCCTACTGGTAACAGGCAGCCAACTAATAGAAATTTTTTGAGGTGTGTGTGTGTGTGTGTGTGTGTGTGTGTGTGTGTGTGTGTGTTATATGGGCAGACTTTTGCTTAAGGAAAATCATTTTAGTAGGAATATGGAGGATGAATGGGAGTGTGGGTATGGAGGGCAAGGCAGAGAATATAATTAAAAGGTTATTTTAGTAATCCAGGCAAGAGGTAGCAAAAGGCTAAGACTAGGGATGGTAGCTGTGCAAATGGAAAGGGGAATGTATGAGAGGTTGCAGGGAAAGAAAGTTCAAGATTTGACAACTGATTGGATATGTAGTGTGAGTGACATGTGGTATGTAGGATGAGAAGTCAAGGATGACACCATGTTTACCATGGTGAACCTGGAAAACTGGAAAAATAGCTCAACAGTAATAGGGAAATTCAGAAAAGGGGTGGAGCTGGGGAAAATGATATTGAATTTTGGTTTGGACATATTGAGTTAGAGATGCTTGGGGGTCTGGAGCTCAGTAGAAAGATTAGGGTGGATAAATTGATCTGGGAATCATGTGCATAGAGATGATGATTCCCCACTTGGCATTTTAAACACTTTCACAATTGGCTTCAACCAGTCTTTCCAGGCAGATTTCATTTCTTTGCCTCATACACTCTACATTCCTGGCTATTCTAGTCTTCCTCTCTCATGATATTCCCACTTCTTTCCTTCATGCCTTTGCATATGTTGTCCCCCATGCCTGGAGTGTGCTCCTCAAGTGTCATCTTTTTCAAGAGGCCTTTCTTGATTTCCCCCAGTTAGTCCTACTCCCTGCCCCCATCCATCCCTGAAATCACAGGCAGCTAGTTGTCATGGTGGGTAGAGTGTTGGACTTAGAGTCAGGAAGTCATGAATGCAATCTAGCCTTAAGACACTTACTAGCTGTATGAACCTGGGCAAGCCACTGAACTTCTCTATGCCTCAATTTCCTAATCTGTAAAATGAGGATAATAATATCATCTACCTCACGGGGTTTTGTGAGAATAAAATCAGATATTTGTAAAGTATTTGTAAATGTTAATGTGTTATTATTATTAATTTTAATTTAATATGTGATTGTAAATTTTATATATATTATTTACTTATCTGTGAGTGTTCTATTCCTCTAGTAGAATGTAATTTTTTTGCTATTAAGGAGTAAGTGTATTACTTTTGTATTTGTATCCTAAGAGCCTAACACAGTACCTAATTTTATTTTATTTTATTTTATTTTTGTCTTACACCTGTGATTCATTAGTATAGCGGTTTCCTGGGGAGGAAACTACCTCTACTAATGCAGTTGGGCAGTTGCTTTGCAACTTAAAAGTCTTAGTAGGCTGCTTAGCAACATGCTTATCGATTGATCAAGGTTATGGGTTTTAGTGCTGGGGCTCCTTTCTTGGATTTTGTCTTATCAATTTCCAGGCATCTCAAATATTTTTCTTTCTACATCACAGCCAGACTTCTACGGCAACCAGGTTGAAGCATTCACATAGTTTCTACCTCTTGTCTTTTCAGTTAAAGGATTATTTTATTAGGTTTGTAATACTCTGGGTAAATTTATATCTATATCTACATATCATCTTTATCTCTATGTCCATTTTATCTAAATATCTATCTATATATCTGTGACTATGTCTATATCTATATCTATATTATCTATACCTATCTATCTATGCCTATATTGTCTAAATCTATATCTATATCTATGACTATGTCTGTGTCTATGTTTGTTACTATATATGTTCAGATTCTAGCTCCATGGTCTTCCTCTAGGTGGTAGTTTTGAACTCTTCTACAGCCTTCTGCATATCTCAGTTTTACACTCACCACACATGAATTTTCTCCTGTAAGACTGTGATCTACTCTGGAAGCCAACAAATAAACAGGCAAGTTCTTTGCAGGAGGTCATGTTAGATCCATGTGGCTTATGGACATATGTTATTTCTTGTCTACGGCGTCCAGCTTTGCACTTAGTCACTATTTAATATTTTTACTTAACACTTTTAATGCCATCCTGTCAACTCTTCCATTGATGAAGCCATGATTTTGCAGGGTGGTACAGCGGGAAGTGTGTCGACTGTGGAAATTGTTCAAATCCTGAACTTGCCGCTTCTTACTTTGGGAAACTCAGCCATGTCCCATTGCTTCTCTGGACAGTTTTTTATTTTGAAAACGAAGGGGTTGGGTTGGCTTGAATGATCTCTTAAGGTCCCTTCCAACTCCAAATCTATAATCTCGTAACCTTGTCTGGAAACTGGAATCAACTATAAAGAAGGAAAAAAAAACACAACTCCTTCTTTGGGCCACACTAATGGCCATTTTGTCAAATGAACAAGTAGAAGTGTTGTATAGTGGAAAGAGCCCTTGATTTATGTGGGGAAAAGATGTTTTTGAATTCTTATCCCATAATTTTGTTGCTTGAGTGGCCTTTAAGCAAGTCATTTTATCTTTCTGAGCATCATCTTCTTTTACAAAACAAGGGGATTGGATTGGATCCTTAAGGTCCTTTCTAAGTCCAGATCTTATTTACTGAATATCTGTTATATGCATAAGAACTGCATTGATCTTTAAAAACTTAGGGTACTGAAGTAAAGTGTAATCCCTGAGAATCAGATTTAATTTTAATTAGATTTTCACTTGCCAATTCCTTCAAGGTGGATTATTTCTCTCTTTAGCCTGGACACTACAGATGAAGGTAATGTAAGATGATGCACATCATTGAGAGACTGCACTAATTTTCCAAAGAATGATAGTTAGTAAATCATTAATAGTAGAGAGAAGACGAACAACTAATTGGAGAACAGTTTTGTATTGTCTCCGAAGTTAAAACAACAACATCAACAACCATAACAACAAAAACAAGACCCAAACTCAAACCCAAACCCAAACCAAAAACAGAATGTCATCCAGATCATTGTTCTGTGAAAGACAAAGAAAGAAATGAAGGACAGCTACTTTGTTGAATAAGGGAAGGTGGAATTTATTATAAAATATATTTTTATAGTTAAAATGTTCAATTTATGGCTTTGCCTTTCTTTAAAAATGATACAGTGTTTAGGATCTGCATTTCTTTTTTTTCCCTCTGAAGAAGAATATAAAGGATCAATTAAGTCTGTAATGTATCAGCAATGGAGGCAGCTGGTGGCTCACTAGATAGAGCAGTGGACCTGGAGTCAGGAAGACTTGAGTTCAAATCCAGCCTCAGATACTTTCTAGCTGTGTGACCCTGGGCAAGTCACTTAACCTCTGATTGCCTGACATTATGGATCCACTAAAGAAGGAAATGGCAAACCACTCCAGTATCTTTGCCAAGAAAACTCCAATTGGAATCATGAAGGGTCAGTCGCAACTGGAAGGACTGAACAACAACTATCATCAATATATTATATCGATGCAAAAAAATTGTTCAACTTATCCTACCTTTTCTGTAAGAAGAATAGCTTTATCTACTAAGCTAAATAGTTTTAATTAATACATGTGTGCTTTTACAGATAGCTAGGTGGCACAGTGGGTAAAGCACTGGATTTGGGGTCAGGAAGACTTGATTTCAAATCTGGCCTCAGACACTTATTTGCTATGTGAGTCACCCTTAACCCTTTTTGTCTCAGTTTCCTCATCTTTAACATGAGCTGGAGAAGGAAATGCCAAACCATTCCAGTATCTTCGCCAAAGACAAAACAAATCAAAACAAAAAGGTCACGAAGAGTCAGACACAACTGAAATGACTGAACAACAATAAATGGGCTTTTAGACGTTTTATTTTCATCACAAATTGACTCAGGCTTGATATATAAAGTTGCATGTAAAAAATCTTTTATCAAATATATTATTCCCATTTTCTTAATTGCCATATACATTAAGATAGAGGAGATGAAGAGAGAGGGTAACTGTAAATTGTAAGAGTTTGATCCAGTGAAGTTATTTTTGCATGTAAGAGTATTTTAATGACTCTTATTGGTATGGGTAATCTTGCTAATCAATCAATCAACAAGCATCTATTAAGAACCTACTATCTAGAAGCCACTGTGGTTGGCTAGTATACTTAGATAAAAATGAGACAGTTCCTGCCCTCAAGAAGCTTACATTCTTTCATGCTAGACAAGAAGGCAACATCATCCATCTAGTCCCTTAGGCTCACAACCTAGGAGTCACTCTGAATTCCTCACTATATCTCATCCCTTCCTTTTCCAATCTATTGCCAAGGCCTGTTGATTTCACCTTTGCAACATTTCTCAATATACTCCTTCTCTCCTCTGACATTAGCACCATTCTAGTGCAGGCTCTCATCGCCTCATGCCTTGATTACTGCAGTAGCCTCAAACCTCTTCCCAGTCCAATCTGTTCTCTATTCATCCACTAAAGTGATTTTCCTAAAATGAAAGTCTAATCATGTCACCACACCTCCCCCTTGATGAATTCCATTGACTTTCTGTTGCCTCCAGGAGGAAATAGAAAATCCTCAGGTTGAGGTTGAAAGCCCATCATAACCTAGCCCCCTCCTGCCTTTTCACTCTTCTTATACCTTACTGTCCACCTCATAGTCTTTGATCCAGTGATCCTTTGATCCACCATCCTCCTGGCTGTTTCATGGAGATACTCCATCTCTTGGCTCCAGAGGTTCTCTCTGATTATCTCTCATGCTTAGAATGCTCTGCTTCCTCCTCTCTGGCTACTGAACTCTTTTGCCTTCCTTTAAATCCCAACTAAAAGCCCATGTTCCAAAGGAAGCCTTTACTTATTCCTCTTAATTCCAGTGCTTTTCTTCTGTTGATTATTTCCTATTTATTTATCCTGTATATAGCTTGCTTTGTATGTATTTGTTTGCATATTGTCTCCCCCATTAGATTGACAGCAGAGACTGTCTTTTGCTTCTTTTTGTATCCCCAGTGCTTAGCACAGTGCCTGGCACATGTTAGGTGCTTAATACATGTTTATTAAATTAAATTTATTGAATTGAAAAAAAGTACAGCATATAGAAAATACACAGAAAAGAAATATAAGGTAATTTTGAGTATGAGCAGCTTAGGGATAAGGAAAAGTTTCATGTAGGAGAAGGTGCTTGAGCTGAGATTTGAAGGAAAATATGAATTCTAAGATATATAGCGGGGGAGTGAGTGCATTCCAGGCGTGGAAGATACCTTGCATAAAGGCCCAGGGAAAAGAGATAGAATGTCATGTGTGAGGAACCACAAGAAGGCCTGGTTAGCTGGATCATAGAATTCATGAAGTGGACTAATGTATAATAAGGGAAATCCTTCCTTACCTTCTTATGCTGAGCAAATCTTATCTGTGTTTTCCCACAAATCCTCCATAGGTCTATAGGCCCTCCTCCAGTTATTTTAATAGCTCAGAGATCATTCTTTATATATGACTGGCCCACCTCTTTTCTAATTAAGCACATCTTTAATTATGTCCTTTATGGAACTTAGTTAAGACTTCATAGTAACCTACTTGAAACCACTTATTATCACCATGTGCCTTACCATTTATCCTTTTGGTTATTCAAGTTTTTCCTTTTTCTGAGAGTGTAAGCTCTACTGGAAGACCATTGTTGTTAAAGTTGGCTTCCGGGGCAGTGAGAATTTTGTGATCATTGAAAGCTTTGTGTAATTTCTCAAATGTAATCTTCACACTTCTAACATAGGATCATACACTGATAGCTTGAAGGGAACTTACAGGTTATCAACTCCAGTCTTCTCATTTTATAGACAAGAAAGCTGAGGGTACATAAGCTACTGACATAACATTGCCCAGATTAATATAGTTTCCCAGCATCATCAAGTAACACATCATAAATGGATGCTGTTGTAATATGGAAATCCATGGAAGTTGAATCTTCACTGAGTAAGGTTGTCTAGACTGGCAGAAGATTTGTAAGGTTGAAAATCACTGAAGCTAGTTTGAGCTTCTGGGGGTAGGAGGCTCAGATCTGTGTGTAGCTGAAAAGGAGGACAATTAATAGTGCCCATTGTTTTCTCATCCCAGGGTATGTCTAGTACTACTACACTGCCAATGAAGAGGGAGACCCCCAAAAAAGGATTGTATAGGAGGGCTACTAGAAAGTTCAAGTTATGGATGGGTAAACCCATTGCTGTTAAATCCTATGCGCATATCTACTTACCATCTATGAGCTTGTCTATTGAAATAACTTCCTCCTGTAACATTGCTTCATCTAACATGTTTTTGCAAATCCAATTAATCACATTTGTGTGGGGTATGGCATCGCTGTGATGAGGGTTTTTTTTTCCCCCTGCCATTTATGTAGTAAAATAAAAGTGGGAAAGAGTAACAAGGACAAAGCATCTATTTCTGTTGAGTAAAAAAAAAATGGGTACATAGCTGTTTAAAATTATTTCATAACTGTTACCATTTAGAATATTTTTCTAACATATCCACTTAACACTTTTCTGAAGACATTTCTGTTTGAAAGCATAAGACTTGATAACTCAATATAAAAGGAAGAGCATTAGTAAAATTTCAACTTTGAAACATGTTAGCTATCATGACCATCCCCAGTTTAGAAATAAGGAAACTGAGGATTAGAGCAATTAAAGGCCTTGCTCATAGTAACACAGTTAGTAATTATAAGTAGTGTTTGGACCTATGTCTTCCTGAAGCCAAGTATAGTTATCCACTGTCATATCGCCTCTCAACAAATATTGGATTTTGTAAACCCTAAAATGAATCATAGTGGACCTAAAAGAAATGGCTGTTGGGAAACTGCCATCACTATGTCTTCCATTATAATGAAACATCCTTATTTTAAATTTCTTATAATTAGCAGAAATTTGAATTTCTCTAGATGATGATACTAATATCTAAGATACTAATAGCTAGAGATATACAGAATGTTTTACATTTTGTTAACATGTTAACTCATTTGAAAACATATATTCCACAGTACCCATCTTGTGGAAAGGTGGGGCCTGGCATTTAACAAGGGGCAAGCAGAGACAATTATCTGAGTGAGATATCCTTTATTAGCAGGGGCATGCAACCTACTAATAGAGGGGTCTTATTAGCTTGCCTCCATTTTTTGCTGAAAGACCAGGAGTGAGAGTTGGCTTGGATTTTTATCCTTAGGTATCTTTCTTCTGATTGGCCTGTCAGCTCCGTCATTGGGAGCTTCCCTAGCAGTCTGATTGGTGGGTATTTTAATGAAGTGGACCAAAAGTTCACAGCTCTTCCCCTGTTACAGGGGTAGAGAGGACTACTCAGGTGGGTGGATCCCTATAGCTTCACTATAGCTAGGGAAAATGGCTTTCCAATGTGGTTGAACTGCCCCTTTCTGCCATTTAAGAAATAGAATATGATACCCAGCTTCCTCTAGCAATCTTTGACTGGGAAAAAACAAATTCTCTCAATCAGATTTTCACTGGCTTAGTCTACCTTTTCTAGACCAATAGCAAGGACAAGAAAATAAGTCCCTGGAGGAGCTGCCCTCATTCTATAAACACAAGTAAGGGTCCCTGCCCAGCTAGATATCTTGGGGGCTGGGAGTAAATTATTCAGTTACACCCCTCAAAAACTTTCCAACCTTCAGAGATTAGAGGTCTGAGGAAACAGATAAATTAGAAATATTGGTAATAATATAATCCAATACTAATTTTCCTCATTTCTCTCTTTGATTCTCTGAGAGACAGTCTCCTTAGTGAATCATTATCTTATGTAACAATTATAAATTTAGTGCAATTAGGGTTAGGGTTATAGTGACTCTGCTTATCCAATTCAGGTCACTTGTAGAAATTCCCTTTTCTGTTAAAATCTCTTAGAAAATACATCTCAATACAATTTAATATAATCACTTTAATTTTACTTTGCCAATAACTAGTTCATGTGGTAAGAATTAGCTTAAACCTTATAGCTCTAATAAGACCATCTGATTAGGAACCTCTTCACCAAAGAATTTACATTTTTCCATACTCTTTTTTTTACTACTCCTGTCTTCGTCAAAACCAGATGCTTGATGTAGATAGAGTCAACAACAGGATGAAAGGAGAATCTAAAAGAATCTATGAGGATCTAAGTTGTAGAAAGAGCCCTTCTAGTTAAATTAGATATTTATCAATGTAGTTATGCAAGCTAAGTGTAGAAATGCCTTTTAAATTAGCATTGATTCCACCATCATTTCACTTCTGGTATTTATCTTTTTCATTCTTCAACTCAACTTCATGTCCCAGAAAGGGAAGAAACTTCAGTTTATTTCCTATAACTGCCTTGTGATGTAAGCTAGCAAATTGTTAAGCTGGTATACTTAGGAAATTCAAATAACTGGGAAATCAGAAAATTCTGAACCCAATTTTTATGGTTGATATGTATCATTATCTGATCTTGTTATTTTTAAAAAATTAACCTCAAGTTATTTTTCAGTTATTTACTTCACTTATTTACTCTAGTTATTTGATTTAGTTTTTCATTCCCCCTTAGGAAGATGAGATGCAGCTAAGGATCTAATCCTATGCAGAATGATATAGGTAACTGCACTCTGTAGGTAGGCCACAAACGGATTTCCCTAAGATACACTCATTTTATTCCAATTGTAACCAAAGGCTGTGCTTGGATGTATTCCAGATTATATCAAATGTGTTGTTTATGTTCACATGTACACACACACACACACATACACACACACACCACTTCCCCACCCCCCACCCACATCTTGCTACACACACAGGTGTTACTCCTGCATTAAATAATAAATCTAAATAAAATTAGATGCTTCTCTGAGGTAGTAACACAAAGTAGACTATTAGTCACTCTCCTTTAAGATAACTAATTGCACTAATTTGTTTCCTCTAAAATGGAACAGGTAATGCATGATATTAACCTCACTAAATAATAGGATTATATCCCAGCTTTACAAATTCTTTATCATTGTCTCATTATTCCCAAAACACTCTTAGATATTTCAAGGATTTTGTCTTATACATGAATATGTAACTAGTAACAGGCAGATGACAAAACCAAGTACTCATCTGCTTAGTTGTTTAGGATGTAGAAAGTACTATAATTTCAAGTTGAATAGCTAGGATCTTACATACTTCTATTTTATTTTAGTAGTTTAGATGTGTCCTAGTATTAGACTGTTAGATAAATATTTGATCTTCTGACCACCAGCCGTGATTATAGAAATTTGCCATGAATGGACTATAGAGACATAGGTACAGTAAGGGAGAAGTCATATAGGCAAGAGAGAATGTCATAGCCAGGTTTAGAGTCAGCCAGGTGGGAAAACTTTCCATTCAAGAGGAAATGTCAAACTGGAGAAATCGAGTCAACAAAAGCTTTCCCATGAGAAAGAACTCCACTTGGCAGTTCACAGATGTCACACCCATAGGGCTGCTGGTGTTATGGATCATTGGCTCAATAGCATTTCTTGACAATCATACCTGGAATCAGATGCAGAGTAATATCAGTTATACCTTATAAGTTAAAAGTGCCTATCCTTCCAAAAGTCATATAGCATCCTTTTCTGCACCTTACTCTACTTCTCTAATTTAAACTCTTTCTGGTATAAAATCAATCAATAAAGTAATCATAATCTATAATTGCACATGGTGAAACATGAAATAAAAACCATTCCCAGCCAGGTAACAGGGGCACGTAGCCTGGCAATACAAGGGTCTCATTGCCTTGCCTTCATTTTGTGCCAGAGGAGCAGGAATGAGGGCTGGCCTGAGTTTTTATCCTTAGATATGTCTTCCTTCTGGTTGGCCTGACTGCACATCATTGGGAACTCCCCTAGCAATCTCACTGGTGGACATTTTAATGAGGAGGTGGACCAAGAGTTTATAGCTCCTCTCTCGCTACTAGGGGGCAGTGATGGGAAGGACTACCCCTCCATGAATGGATCCCTGCAACTTCACTACAGCTAGGGAAAATGACTTTCCAGGTGACTGACCCACCCTTCTTTGCCACTTAAGAAATGGAATGTTAATTGGGTTTATGACACCCAGCTTCCTCTAACAATCTTTGGCTAGAAAAAAACAAAATGAAACAAACTATTCTCAATCAGGTTTTCATTGACTTAGTCTCCCTTTTATAGATCAGATCACCTCAGATTTTGGTGAGGGGAATAGAAAGAACAAGGAGAAAAGTCCCTGTGGAAGCTGCCCTTACTTTTTTTTTAAGCAAAAGTAAGAGCCCAGCTAGATGTCTTGGAGCCTGGGAGCAAATTATCTTATTAAGTTACACCCTTCAAAAACTGACTGACCATTGGAGGTTAGGGCTCTAATCAAACAGATGGATTCACATAGAAATATGCATAATAAATAGTACAATCCAACATTAATTTTACTCATCTCCCTCTCATTGACTCAGTAGAAGTGGGAGAAATTGGTCTTTTTTTCTGAGATCATTTTCTGACCCTGGGCCATCATCTTTCCTCTAATTCCCATCATTTGAAATTCTTAACCATCTGCTTTTTAACTTTGTCAATGAGCTTTGATGACCAGCTTCCATTTCCTAAGATGACTTTAGTACTTATCTTTCATCTTGCCTATCATTTCTGTCTCTTGACATTATCCTCATTAGCTTCAACACTCATATTAATGACTCATTAGGTTCCTTGGTCTTTACTGTTCCTACTCTCCTTGTGATTCACTTGGCCTCCATTTCTATTATACATTAGTTAATTACTATGTACCAATAGGATCCCACCTTGGACCACATCATAAAAGTCACTACTCCGTCTCTGAATGCTCCAAATCAGTTCTCCCCTCTATAGTGTCTGTCTCAATTATCTTTCTCATTTTTTTTTTTTTTGGTGAGGCGATTGGGGTTTATTGACTTTCCCAAGGTCACATAGCTAGTAAGTGTCAAGTATTGTAGGCTGGATTTGAACTCAGGTTTTCCTGACTCCAGGGCTAGTACCCTATTCACTGCACCACCCAGTTGCCCCCCAGTCTTTCTCACTTCTTAATAACCACTTTTTGTTCTCTAAGCAAAAAGTATCTTTGGTTCTCTCAATCACTTCTACTTCACTCAGACATTTAGCCCTGCCTTGTTATTCACTGTAGTCCCTGCATAATCCTGGCTCTGTGGTGAATTTTTCAACTGTTCTTTCCTATCAGTCCATAGGATCTTGTTCTGACTTTCTACCAAGCATTCCTACAAGTCTCCAAAATTAGATTCCCTTCTAGCACACAAACTTTCTTAGATTTTATTCCTAGTCTATAGAGCACTACTATAAAATGACCCACAACCAAACTTACATGGTCCATTTCAAGTTTACGTTATCGAACTATAAGTTGACTTCTCTTTGACAATTAGATTTTATTCCTAGTCTATAGAGCACCACTATAAAATGACCCACGACCAAACTTACATGGTCCATTTCAAGTTTACGTTATCGAACTATAAGTTGACTTCTCTTTGACAATTCTCCAGTTTATTCTTCATGAACTCCCCAGCTCACTCCCCATAGTGACTGTTCCTCATCCCTATCTTTCTTTTCTTCCTTCCTGTGTTACTTATAACCTATGACTTTATCTATTCACTTGATCAAATCCATCTGGAATCTTCCATCTCTTTTTCTCTCTGTCTCAATATACTCTGCCTCTAAATCCTGATCCTCATCTTTCTCCATAACCTAAGAATTTCTTGCTTTTTAATCTCTTTACCCTGTTCATGTTTTGGATCTTATTTCTTCATGCTTTCTCCCTTACCAATTACTCTCTTTTTGATATTTTCTGCCTTCTCTCCTATTTTTCCCTTGCCCATGACTCCCATTATTACCCTTTCCAAATTTTCATTCTGTTTTTTCCCCTCTTCTCAGTCATCCTCCTTGAGTGGTCTATAAGGACCATCTCCATTTCGTTATCACCACTCTCTTAATCATCAGCTATCGAATTTATATCTATGCCAACCATATTATTGAAATTGCTTTAAGATGACAAGGGACAGTCCAGGAGCAGAGGTACTGGGGTATAGGCACTACCCTTACTGCCTGTAGAATTTCAGGCAGTGGTGTTTTAGGGTTCCCTCAGTCGTTTTCAACAGAAAGCAAACCTTATGTAAAATCCATGATATGGAAAGGGCTTGGGGCAAGGAATTTGGTTAAATATTCTGGGACATCCCCAGGCTCTGGTTCCAGGAATCAGGACATTAGCACTGGGGAGTCAAAATCATCCCTTGGAAGAACCTAGAAAGATTCCATAGGGACCGAGTAGAAAGTTCAGGTACTGAAGACATTTTTTTTAAACAAAACGGAAAAGGTATTGACATATGGGTTTCAGAGCTTCCTGGAGGTGATAAGACTCATGTCTTGCCTTGTGATTTGTTCTGAGTTTCGGGCATTTCTCTCTGGAGGGTCAATTTCAGGATGGACATGGGAGTGTCCAGCTTGTGCATGCAGTCTCTAGCAGAAAGGTCTTGAAGACATCAGAGCTCCTACCCTTTACCGTGTAGCAGATGGGGAAACAGCTATTAGTACCTTGCCTGGGGTAAGGAAACAGTGCAAGGGGCACCATGGTACATGCTGTGTAAGAGGTAGTGGCATATAAAAGGCTTGCCTAGAAGTAAGGAAAACTTGGCTTCATGCCTTGTATCAGACATGCATTGACTGTATTATCATAGTCCACAGTGACTGAAACATAGTAGGTACTTAATAAATACTTGTTCACTGACTGACTTTACTTAGTACCCTAGTAACTCTAACACTCTAAGTTACAGATGAGTTGCTGATGGAGGGAACTTTCACATCGGGACTTCCCAGTATCTGGGAAGTCACAGGTCCAGACAAAAAATAAAACAATGCAAATGCCTATAGGAATTCATTTATAAATAGTACCACAGGTCCTAGCACTTGGTTCGTATAGAAAATTCAGTTTCCTACTGTTTTGTTGCTTTTTTACATTCATTTTGTCTTACTGTATTTTAAACTTTTTGAAGGAGTGGCCAAGTCTTTTTAACTCCCATGGTGTCTGGCTCAGTACTGATGAGAGAAGAGCTTTGTTTCATTTAGACTCAGCCAATCTATCTGGTGGCAAGCCCCAAAGAATGAGCATACTTTTCTACTTCTTTCTATCTCCTACTTTCTTTTTCCTGGACTTCTGAATTACAGAAGGCATAAGATCTTTGTTTTTATAACTTCAAATATTCAAATAAAGAGTAAAAATATGAGAAAGAACTTGGACATTTTCAAATGTGAATATTCATCAACGTATCCATTTGAATAGTAAGCTTCCCTAATGTGGTCAAACTATTATTTAATTTGTCCCAATTCACTTTGTCTCTCCCAGTGTAGATTTCTTCATCTGTAAAATGAGGGGGAGGGGGAATAGTATTTTTTATATCTACCTCAGATATTTATTGTGAGGCAAACATTTAAATATAAAGTACTTTTGAACTATGAGCTGTTAGCAGCCTAATGAGTGTTGGACAAAATAACTTTTAAGTTTCCTTCAGCTCCAATATACTATGAATCAATGAATGTTTAGTATTTCTTTTGACATATAGTCTGAATATATTCTCCAGACCAGGAGTGGGGAACCTGCTGCCTCCAGGCCACATGTGGCCTTCCAGGCACTTGGGTGTGGCCTTTTGACTGAGTCCAAGTTTTATAGAATAAATCCTGTTATTAAGGGGATTTGTTCGATGAAATCTGAATTCAAAGGGTCACACTTGAGAACCTAGAGGGCCATATGTGGTCTCGAGGCTGAAGATTCCCCACCCATGACCTCAACTTTGGGTCTTTTAAACTAATGTTAGGGAAAAATAGGATGCCAAAGATGGCTAAATAGCTTGGGTTGGTAGTATGCTAAATCTAGGAAATGTGTAAAGGGAAAAGATTATAGACAGATCATGTAGTGAGAGATAACAGGTGGGAAATCTAGGTTCTACAATGGTACCCATTGAATGTTATGAGACATAGAAGAAGATTCCTTGCACTTTGACTTGATGCTCTAAGGTAGATTTATAGGTGAATATGAACAAGAATCCCACAGGTTGAGAAGGTGTGGATGGATTCCAATAAGAGACTAACTATATTGATGAGATCACAATTCCTCTAAAGCAGGGATTCTTAATGTTTTCTTTGGATATCTTTGGATATGGATCCCTCTGGCCAGATCCCTTCTCAGAATGATATTTATAAATGCAAAATAAAATGTTTATGATTACAAGGGAAATAAATTTTATAGTAATACAGTTATCTAATATATATGTATATATGTGTGTGTGTGTGTATATATATACATATATAATACATATATATATATATGTATATATATAAGTTCACAGACCCCAGGTTAAGAAATCCTGCTGTAAAGTAATGAAATACAAATTTTCTGAACTAATATTTTTGTAATACAACTCACAAAATTGTGGGTATTCAGTGAACTGTTGTACAGGTTAATAGTGAATTAAAAAAATATTCTGTAGAACTTCAGGTTTTTCTCCTTCAAAGTATAAGTTGTTGTTTTGGAATTTATGGTGGATGCTATTTGTTTTTCAGCATGGTGAAGTGATCTAATATCAGCTCATAGGTCAGAAACAAAAGGTAGTCATTGAGGGGAGTTAATAATTTTGTGACAAGCAAGCCATTTAAATATTTCATTTTGAAAGGGTAGTTTTCCCATCAAATAAACATATGTGTATATATTATATTATATATGCATGCATACAAATATACACATATATTTATAGACATTTACATGCATACATATATGTATATTGTATACATGCATATAAATGTGTAGATGCATATTACTATGTTCAGTCTTTTCATTCCTGTCTGACTCTTCATGACCCCATTTGGGGTTTTATTTACAAAGATACTGGAATTTTTTCTATTTCCTTCACTAGTTCATTTTATAGATGAGGAACTGAGGCAAACAGGGTTAAATGACTTGCCCAGGGTCACACAGCTAATTAATGTCTGTGGTTGGATTTGAACTCATGAAGATGAGTGTTCCTGTCTTCAGGCAAGGCGCTCTATCTACTGCCCCACCACCTGCCCTGTATACATATACATACATGCATATACATGTAGTAGATATACATACATACATATACACATATATAACCTAATCTATCTATGACTTTGTAAGCAAGTTGATTCTTGACTGGAGCCCATCCTTCTCAGGAAGGTGCCCCATGCTATGTAAATACACATGGCTTACAGAGGGCAAGAACATCATGGCCGTTGTGTAATCAATAATACTTAATTATAGCTCTTGTGACACAAACCTTCCTAGCTGAATTATGCAAGCTGTTGTATGTATCATCCCTTCAGTTACTACAGCTCTTAGTGAAGCAAACATTAAATATTGACTGAGAAAGTATTATGACATTCAGTTCAAATATCACTTGGAGTTGAATAAAGGACAATGATTTTCATTGTACCTATTTGTTTTCTAAATTTTTCTTTGATTATGAATCTCAGATTCTGAATGACCCTCTTTCAAACAAGTAAAGAAACTCAGTATTTAGAATATGTAATTATACCTTCATATTTCAATGCAGGTATAAATGTCTTTCTTATATATACAGTGTGTATATATGTATATATATATATGCACATACATATATAAATAAATACGTATGTGTGTGGTGTATGTATATATAGTATATATGAATACATATATACTATATATACATACATACTACATATAAATGTATATGTATTTCAGTCTAGCTCTAATCTTTTTGCTTGTCAGTGTGTTGTACCATATGGTGTACAGCAACATGCCAAAAGATAAAAATATTCCTAGAACATATGAAATCATCAGTCAGTTCAGCAAGGGTGAAGCCTCTTGACCAACACATTTGTGGTTTTGATACATTTATCTATGTAGAGTGCTTGTTTTAGCATCCTGAAATGTATCAGAGGCATATTTTAAAATTGAAATGCTCATTGTTTAATGCATACATGTTCATGTATGTATTAATCAGTTTTTCCAAAATAATTACATTATACTGATATTCACATCAAAATTCTCCTATCCATTGCAGGATCTTGATTCCTTTGCTTTTCTCTCTAGTGTAGCTTAACTCTTGGGGTTGCCCAGAAGCAGAAGGTTTGGAGATTTTTCTCAGCTGTTGTGGAATTCTCTGTGTTCTGGTTGGTTCATTAGACTGAAAGCAATGCAGCAGTTCCATATTTCTTCTAACTCACTTTAGGTGTTATGTATCTACTAATGAAAATAATCTTAGTGTACAAATAAAAAAGGCTCCAGTGTAAGGACAAGTTCCTCAGAAAAACAAATGTCCCAAACAATGACATGCTCTATTACTTTCCTCTGTACTGTCTCTGAATGAGAGTTACATTGCCCTGTTTGGTTGCTAAGATATTATTGAGTTGAGGTTAGGAAGGCCCTTGTTTCTTTGAACTGTAGTAGATGTTGCTTTCTACTAGGGAGAATGGCATTCGTGGAATCATTAGCCAAATAGTAACTTTATTTATCACTGCAGGGACCATGTTTTCTTGAATTGTTCTGAGGCCCGGGGTAGATTAGATATTTCTTCCATGAGTGGTAGTAGGTTCTGAGGTTAGAGCCCTGCTTTTCCATGTCTAGTGATAGAGAAGGAAAGATAAGAACTAGATCAGGAGCCTTAATGTCAGAAGTTGGCCCTTCCTACCTGACTGTTGGTAGTAATGGATGGCTGAATGGTTGTTGTAGTTACTCGTGGCAGAGTAGAGGCACCTCTCCTGACAATAGAAACCTAGATGAGGAATGCAGCTTCAGAAACAGCCACTCAGGGAAGGGTTGGTAGGGTTACTTATCCTCACCATGGTTCAATGTACAGGTTTTGGGGTCAGAGCTTTTAATGGACATTGGCCAAATCACTGAATGATTCTGGACCTTGGTTTTCTCATATATATTTCTCAAATCTATTATTCTGTGATTCTATGTGAATATCATCACTGAAGGAATAAAAAGAATAATTTTCTTTGTGGAGATGAGTAAGTTGGGCATATGGCCATTTGGTCCTAAGGGAAAAAAAGAGCCTGTAAAAATTACATTCTTTTTGATGGAGTCAAGAAAGACCCTAATTCGGTACCTACTTAAAGACAAGGAATATGTTGACTTCTTTTTTTATGTCCCTTTGTAATCCTTAACATAGCGCTCTCAGCATTGAGTTAGAACTGAATACATCTGTATTACTAGATGAGTATATAATCAACTTAAGAACCAGAACAAGATCATGCTAGAAGAATCCAATCAAGAACAAGGGAATAGAAAGGAATGACTTTAATTTGCCTGATGGTTTTCCATTTAACAAAGGGAACTGCATGCCCACAGTTTCTGTCTGGTACCCCAGAGAACAGACTAGATGGTCCTGGGTAGGTTCTACCACAGTTGGAATCTTGCACTTGGAAATACCATGGGCATAAATAGAATCTTCCTTTCTATCCTGGCTGTGGTTCAGCATTTGCTGGGATGGATCTTTCAGAGCTTAAGGATTCAAATAATTAATCCCTTTAATAAAAATATATGCAAATACCTTTTGGTAAAAACAGTTCCCAAAGTGGTTAAAAGGCAATTCTACTAGGTAGAAAATTAAAACCAGCCAGTAACCTGGGGTAACAAACCATAGTCTTAAAAACCCATTGTTTATTCTATTTTGTCCAAAAACGCCATATCTGTGTCCCAGATCTTTGCAAAGATCTTAAGGCAGATTTCCTTCCGATCTGCAACCTAACTTCTTTGCTCACACCTGACCAGACTAGTATTGTGGTAATGTAAAGGATTAACTCATTCCTTCCTAGTTTCACCAATACCCTGGCCTACAGCACTCTACCCTATGACACCTGGCTTCCAATAACATAAGTGGCTAGGGTCACAAATGTTAGCTTCACAGAATAAATAGCTTACCCACTCATATTTGCAGCAAAACTGAGGAGGTCTCATTCAAATAACAAAATGGGCCCTAATGGGCCTACCTTGTTCCTGGCCTGCCCAGTTGGCTAAGACTCATGCTGCTTCTGGCTTGCCCTCTTGGCAAGGATTTAGACTACTTCTGGTTCACCACAACTGGCTGGGGGCCGCCATAGGTTGCTTCTTACTTGCCTTGGGAGCTAGGTCCTGCCCCCAATTGGCTAGGACCCACTTGTGGATGTGTCCAGTTTATATTGTTCATGCCCCATGGTTGTTTCCAGAACCTGTCTTGCAGCTGGCAGAGATGCCTATTACTCAATGCCCAGTGGTTATAGCCTGCAAACTAGGGCGACACTGACCTCTCCACTATGTTATTGGAATTATTGGAGCTACTTCTTGCAGGCTGGATGTCATTGCCAAGGTCACTCTCACTGCTTCCAGTGCTATTGATGCCAGGGTGCCACTGTTTTCCCATTATCCTGTGGCTGCCAGGACTTTTTTGGATACCTGAATTCTTATCCTGCAGTCTAGGGCACCACTTCTTTCTATATGTTTTTGTAAACCTATAGAATCAGTAGGAACTTCCTCTTTATTCTAAAATGGAGATTCTCCATATATATTAAATGAGGCTTTTGCCACTGGAAAAAACCAATTTGTTTCTAACAAGCCTATTATATTCAGGGTTACCTTTCTTCCATATCACTTTTGCCCCATTCAAAAAATGAATTTAACTTGGAGGCCAGCCTAAAAACCCAAAGTGACAATAAGCATACAAAAAATCTTTGTAAACATTAAAAATCCAATTATAATTACTTTAATAAATGTAGTTTCAAAACACATAATATAAGAACACAAAAGATGTAATACACAATTTCCCTTCCCAAGTCAGGAACTTTATACACAGTTTTAGTTCAGGAAAATGTTTCTGACAACTTAGCTTAAGACCAGACCCATTTTGCTTTTTATAATTTATATCCTTTTATAATTTAACCACCAGGCTTTCAAAGTGGTGCTGAGCCTAGGGAGAACCTGAGGATGGTCTCCAGTTGCAATAGTCCCTGAAACTTGAAGAAACTGCCATTATACCCCCAACCCCTTTGAGCCATGGGGAAGAGAAAATTAATCATCAAAGATTCCTTCTACCATCCATTCAAAACTGAAGAACCTTAGGCCACCTAGCAGTGACTAGAATCAATCTACCAGTCACCAAACACCAAGCACCTATTATATGTTAGGCACTGTCCTAACTGTTAGGAATACAAATACAAAAAATTAAAGCCTTACTCGAAATGAGCTTAATGAAAGGAAATAGCAAGTGCCTATATAAGTATAGATAGCATAAATACAATGGGGGTGTTCATTTCAGGCAGGTTTGATGGCTAATGCAAAGACATGGAAGCAGGAGTTGGAGCATCCTGTAAGGAACAGAGAGAAGGAAGTTTGGCTACAGCCCAGATGGTGAGGGGAGGAGGAATGTCCAAAGTTGGAAAGATAGGTTGGGGTCATGTTGTGAAGGACTTTCAAAGTGAAACAGGAGAGGCAATTGGAATCCACTGTAGTTGTTTACTAGGGAGAGTCACGTCATCATATCTGAAGTTAAGGAAAAAGGACTTTGGCTTCAGTGCCTCGAATGGTCTTGCAATGGGTGAGAGAGTAGAGGCAAGGATTTCAGTTAGGAGGCTGTTGCAGTAATCTAGCTAAGAGGTGACAAAGAGTCTGAACTAAGGGGGTTGTGTGAGCAGAGAGAAGGGGTTGAATGTGAGGGATGTTGTAGAAGAAAAAATGGCAAGATTTAAAAGAACTGGAAAATTCTGCTTAGTCAGGTCAAGGACATATATCCCATTTCCCCGAGGCCAAAGAACGTCTTCTCCATCTACCCTCTGAACCAGGATCTCTATGTAATCTGGGACACATTGGATGATTGTTTTCTAGAAGCACAGGGGAATGCCATTTCTCTTACCAGGGTTCTGACTAGATACACCCAGTCGACTTTTAGTCCACACACACAAAAAACAACAACCTTCAAGTCTAAGTTTGGAGACACCCTTTAGATCCACAACTATCTATGGCTTAGAAAATAAGATCTAGGGAGTTGCTTGATAAACATAGATATTAAATGAATTAAATGACTTGTCAAAAGCCACACAGTTAGTGTCAGAGACAGGACTTGAACTTAGATATTTCTAACTATAAGCCTCATACCCTCTCCATTACACCATGTTTTATCTATATCAGTATCAAGCAAAGCAAAAAAAAAGAACAACTATGAATTAAAGATTATTTATTAAGTGCTCATGGCTAGTGCCAGGGATAAAAATAGAAAACTGAGATAAATAGCTCTCAGAGAGCTCCTATTCTAATTGGAGAAGATAATACAGATAAGAAAGTTCAATTTCAGGAAAGATGGAGGCCCTCAGAAGTCTCAAGGGTTTAATGATAGGTCAGATGACAATGCCCAGGAGATAGGAGGGAATAGTGTAGTGAAGAACTCCATGACAAGGAAGATAGTAAGACATAGTTGTCCTCTTTCTTACTTAAAAGTTTGTCACTGATTAATCAGTGCTTGTCCAAATGGTGTGAGGAGCCATGATTGCTCTACAAAGTGGTTAGAACTTGTTTCTTCTACTTCTTCATCTTCCTCCACCCTAACACTTGCTACCACTTGAAAAGGGATAGAGAGATTGAGGGTCTGAATGAACAGAGATATGTATTCTCTCAGGTAGATGGAAGGGAGTGGGCATGAGAAATCATTGTCCTGTCAGATGGAGGAAAAGGAGATGGGACCATTGGCAAGAAGGCTGGAAACGAGTACACATATCAGCATTTGCACTGCTGGATCTGATGGTCCCTGGATAGATTGTCAGGAAAGGGTAGAGAAATGAATCTACTAGTTTCAATGAGGTTATCTTGTACAAAATCCAAACAGAAGAGAAATCCCCCCAGATGGTGAAGTTTTTCTAAATACTGACATTTGCAGATGATAGCATCAAGCCTCCCCCCCCCACCCCAACGCTATGTGGCATCCTCAGGGAATCTCTATTGACCCAGAAGAGATCAGCCTAGCAATTCACACTGGAAAAAAATAGATGAAGACTACTTCTTGCCTAGATTGAGGGGCAGTTGGATGGGAAGCCCATTGAGTTAGTCTCTGTGTGTGTGTCCGTGCGTGTGTGTGTGTATGTGTGTGTGTGTGTGTGTGTGTGTGTGTGTGTGTGTGTGTGTGTATCTCTTGGATAGGCCATGTTGATATACATTGCAAAGGAATCTTTTTTTCATCCTTAGCTGCCTGATGGCACACAGGCTAATTATCTTAACCTCAATGTTTTCCTGTTGCTATTATATAGTGACAAATTTTTGGACCCACAAAATCATGAAAGGGAAATGGAAAGACACATGATTATGCATCTAGGCTTCCATATGATACCAAAGATTATGTGTGTTAGAAGTAGATAAAAGAAATCGAGAATTGTACAAGGTCTGCCAGTTAGCCAGAGTGAGAGTTAGCCCAAGGACAGCACAAATGTCACATTTTATCCATGAAGTAGCGCCAGGATGAGAGGGAGACTTCCAGTGTATTAGGGGAATCCTTTTTGGGAGAATTGGCAAAAGATAAGACAAGTGTGAGGTGGTTTGAACCCTTTGTGATTTGTGCTTGTGGAAAGGGTATTCACAATAATGAAGTAAACAACTTGTTTTTTACAGCATAATATCCCTACACAAGAACTGGTAATATAATAATATAATATTTCAGTCAGAGTACTTATACTCCTTTTCATAATGGTTGGTGTTAGGATCCCTGGCATAGTCTACTTTTAATTCAGCAAACATTTATTTGTCATGTCCGACTCTTTGTGACCTTGTTCAGAGTTTTCTTGGCAAAGATACTGGAGCAGTTTGTCATTTCCTTTTCTAACTCATTTTACAAATGAGGAACTGAAGCAAACAGGGTTAAGTGATTTGCCAAGGGTCACACAGCTGGTAAATATCTGAAGCTGGATTTGAACTCAGAAAGATGAGCCTTCCAGACTCCAAGCCCAGCACTCTATCTACCGCACCACCTAGTTGCTCCAGCATTTTAGGAACTTTTCATACTTGGTACTATACTTGGGTCTAAGGATGGGAAAAAAAAGGCAAAATGGAAAGCAAAGAGCTTATATTCTGTTGGAATTTTGATTTATTTCTTTTTCTTTGAGGCAATGATTACTTTGTTGTATTGAAAAGGGATCCTCAAAACTTTTTTGACCAAGGGCCTTTTTTTCTGGAGAATTTCTGTTTTTTATTTATTCATTTAGCATAAATTATCAATGCTTATCTTTTCCATTACTCACCTTTTGAAGACTCAGCTCCATCTAGTCCTGGGAAGCAATATAGGAAAATTAAGTGGTTGGTTAAAGTACTCTTAATTACAGCATATTTCGAGATATATGCAAAGAACTGCACTTGATATGCACATTTGACATTTTTAGAGGAACAGTTCCTCTGTCTTATAAGATGAAATGACAGATTTATGTCAGTTTTTTTTGCATTGCGTCAACAGAACTAAAAATCTTTTTATTTTGAAACTTAACTTTTGCCTTATTTCATATTGATGTACTTAAAAACTCTGTAACTTGTCAGGATGGAACAAAATGGGGAAAAAAACACATCCCCCCACTCTCACTTATACACACAACATGATTTTTGCCTTAAAAACTTAGAGGGCTGTGATGCCATAAAAAGCAACAAACTATTTCTATTCATAACACTTTGAAAGAGCCAGTCTCAATCTAAAGGAGAGGTCTAAGTTAATAGGTTATTTTGTTGTTCAGTTGTTTCAGTCGTGTCTGACTCTTTATGAGAGTTTGGGGTTTTCTTGGCAACATACTAGAGCGGTTTGCCATTTCCTTCTGCAGCTCATTTTACTGATGAGGAAACAGATGAGGTAAACAGAGTTAAGTGACTTGCCCAGGGTCACACAGCTAGGAAATGTCTGAGGCCCAATTTGAACTCAGATCTTCCTTATTGCAGCTAGTTGCCCTTGCACTCAGTTTAATCAGTCACTTATTTCATAGAAAGGGAAAAGCTCCTATTCTGATTTCCATAACACACAATAGAAATCACCTAAGTTCCCTAAAATGTAATGTAGGAAATACCCAAGCTAGCATTACATTCAAACTACCCTAAACAATCTTACCATTCCCAGAATGGTGGAAATGAGGATGGTGGCTTGGAATTCACTTCTCTGGGCCTTTCTTCCTATGTCTTCCTTGGAGGTTTAAATAGATGATTTGTAAATTGCCTTCTGACTTGACCCAGAATACAACTTTACTACTTTAAGCTATTGCTGAACACAATCAAAAAGGTTTCATTTGCCTTATTAGATGAAAAGTTCTATTGGCCTATTTGAAGCTGAGGCAGCCTCAAGTTGGATGTTTGGCAAGGTGAGTGGCAGGTTTAGGTGAGAGATATGTTCTGATGTGCAGAGGTGGAGACTGGAGATCACTGGCAGGGCTAATCTTTAAACTTAATTGTGCACTGGGCCTCCCTAATAGAGTTAAGTCAGACTGAGATTATAGTCACATAAAGAGATTGCACCTGAATGCAAGTGTATACAACTGGTGAAGTCAAAGGTTCCCAGTGTGTCTTTTCCAATCTGTTAAGACTTCAGGAATCTATAGCTGATTACTGACTTTTATTTTCATGGTTCAGTACAAAAAGAGATAGATTTGGAATCAGAGGTCCTTAGTTCAAATCCCAACTATTCTGCTTATTAACTGTGTGACCACTTCTACCAGTCTCAATTTCCTGAGGAGAGATCAGCTAAATAGATCAGAGGTATCAAATTCGTGGTCTGAAAGGGTGGACAAATGTTAAATGTGAAATGTCTAACAAAACTAATAAAAATACGATACAACGGATAATGTTAATTTCTGGTTTTATAAGTCAATATGATGCCCACAAGGATTCCTTTCTATTTGAGTTTGACATGACTGGTCTAGGTGACTTCTAAGTTGCCTTCAAGCACTAAATGATCTGGAACAATACTGATCTACTCTAATTATCCTTGACCCTCTAAGGCCTTTAAAAGCTTCATTCAGCTACTCAGGGAGGGTCCTGAGGGCCCAAATTGGTAGCTGTATCATATTCTGCTTAGAGCCTTCTGTGTTTATTTTGGAAGGCAATTCTATAATCTCAGGATGATTTGGATTTCAGCAGGGGGTTATGGTCCTTTGAGACCCTCAGTGAATAGAGGCTGTTTGTATTTATTATTTTAGAGTTTTTTTAATTATTCTTTTGGGGCCCTGGTTCTCCAAGAGCAGAGGCTAGAGATTTGACAACTGGGCTTTTGAACTGATGCCATGATTCCTAAAAGTCAGAAAGAAGAGGTAAATTACTGTAGATTGGAGTGGTCAGGGAAGTTGATCTGGAAATATGGGAAATTGAACTGGGCCTTGAAGTGTAGGGAGTAGGTGGATTAAGTGGAAAGGAGAAAGACATTTTGGGGATGAGTGGGCAGGATGGCAAATGCTGAGTAATTAACAAGAATATATTAAGCACCAGCTATGTGCCAGGCAATGGGCTTAAAGCTGGAGATACAAAAGCAGCCCAGTTAAGTTCCAGGGACGTTGAGGGCTCGCAAATAAACCAGTTTGGCTTAGGTAGAGGAAAAGAAGAAGATACATCTGGAAAAAAACTTACATCTTAGATTTTTGCATCAGTATTCAAATACCACAACACTGTTTTCATTTAGGTAATTTCCAAGTATTTAGAATCTGTCTAGGTTTAGGGTAGGTTTTGGCTTTGGATTCTTTTTTTTTTGTTTTTTACAGGTAGAAAGGATATTGAACAAGTGATTTAATTATAATAATTTTACAGGTGAATAGAAAGAAGAAATACAGTAGGATTTTTGTTATATAGAAGCAGTTGGTGATACAGTGAGTAGAGTTCTAAAATTGGAGTCAGGAAGACCCGAGTTCAAATCCTGGGTCTCTCTCTCTGTCTCTCTCTCTCTGTCTCTCTGTCTCTGTCTCTCTCACCCTGGACAAGTCACTTAACCTAGGCATCAGTTACCTCATATAAATCTATGATCTTATGACCTTTGGAATAAAACTCAGGTCATTTACAAGGCACTCTTGTAAATGATTTTTCAAAATGTATCAGGTAGGCAAACACTGCTTTGACTCTTTAAAATTTGCATTTGCCACTTCCTTATTTCCCTGCAACCTAGCCTGCCCACTTTAACATTTCTCCTTTCTCTTAGTTCTTTTGTCAATAATTTAAGAGAACTTACATGTCCCCTGGTAGCAGAATTTCCCACATATAAATTCTTATGAATGTCAAACAGTAAGGCAACAGAAAGAATAGCATTTATTAAATTGCTTATTTCTGTAGTTGGTTCTCATTCAATACAATTTTATAGATATTTGTTGATGGATTATATCCTATTATGTGTTTTACTTATTGTAAGTATAATGTAAGTATGTGTTAGGCATTGTGTTAAGCGCTAGAGAATTCTGAAAAAAAGATAAGCCCTCAAGGAACTCATAATCTATAAGTACTAATCCAAAAAAATGGCATAACTAAGTAGATAATACTCCTCTCATTGCTTTTTTTTCAGAGTGGCAAGAGGGAAGGGAGGATAGGTCCTGTGTCTCAGGTGCCTTGGTCATAAGGATCTGAAGATTGGCCTTCCCACTAAATTTGGCAGTTGAAAGAGGATATGAAAAGAGACCAACGGTAGCAAAATGGCTCATGGCCAGCCACAATAGATATAAAAAGAGGCTTGAATTTGCATTTTGTGATAAGGCACTATGGTAGAGTATAAATAGTACTGGATTTAGAGTCATCGCAGCTCTGTCATTTACTATTGGTGTGACATTGGCCAAGTGACTTAACATTTCTGTGCCTCAGTTTTCTCATCTGTAAAATGTGGGGGTAAGGCTAAAGGATCTCTAAGGTCCCAGATCAAGGGTTCTTAACTCTTTTTTTGTGTGTATGTCATGAATCCCTTTAGTAGTTTTGTAAGGCTTATGGACCTCTTCTCAGAATAATATTTTAACATTTATAAAATAAAATGCATGGGATTGCAAAGGAAACTAATTATATTGAACTACAGTAAAAATATTTTTAAATGAACAAACCTCTTGTCTAGATAACATGCTTTTAAAGGAAGGAGCAAGGAGAGAGTGAAGGGAACATGGGGTAATATTGTATTTTTACCAACCACCAGAAACAACTGGGCCGCTTGTGGTCTGTTTGGGCCCTCATCTAATGAACATGCTGATGTAGAGGAGAACACTGAGGAGCACCGGCATCAGGAGGCAGCAGTCTAGAATGCCTTGCCACCTGGAACCCCAGCAGTGACCAACAGTTCTTCTGCTTTCCTAAATTGGCAGAAAGTGGAGGCCTGAATCCAGGCTCCAGAACAGAGCTCCTGGCACTTCTGTGATTGGGCATACTTTTCTAATGGGCTTGTGTTGCCTGAGTTGAGGAGCCTCCTGGCAAGGTAGGTTGGCACTATACTATGGAAGGCCTCCTATGCCAGTCTCAGAAGTTTGTATTTTATTCTTTAGAAGAAAAGGAATCATTTGAAATTTTTGAGCAGAAGAATACTATGACCAGATTGATGCATTCAGAAGATAGTCTGCATGAAAGATAAATTAAAAAAAAATGAGAAACGAATTAAAGATGCCAGTTAAGAGGCTACCACAATACAGGAATAATGGGAGCTTAAACTAGGCTGATGGCTGTATGAGTGGGGAAAAAGGAACTTAGGTGACAAATATTCTCGAGCTATATGGTAGATGCAATGGAATTTGGCAACTGACTCATTGTGGGAGTTGAAAGAGACAGGAAAAGTTCAAGACTTTAGGCTCTGAGCCTGGGTAAATAGAAGGATGATTGTGTCATCTAAAGAAATAGGGAAATTGGGAGGAGGAATGGGATTGGGGAGGTGCAGGTAGATGTGGCGAGGGAAGTATCCAAATTTTGATTGAGACACATTGAATTTGGTGTGCTAGCAGTATGTTCAGATGGAGATATTCAGCACTCATAAGGATAATTGACACATATTGGGTGCTAAAAGATTTGCAAAACACTTTGAGTAAATTGTTTCACTGGGGTCTTACAGTAACCCTGTGAGTTAAGAACTATAGGTATTCTTATTCTCATTTTATGGATGAGGAAATTGAGCCTCAGAAAGGCTCTGTGACTAGCCTGGGGTCCAACAGATAATAAATATCAGAGGCAAGATTTGAATCTTCCTGATGCAACAGTCTATCCTCTATAACACTGCCTCAACCTTATTAGCTCTTGATGCATGACTAATTGTGATCCAAAAAGGCATCTTTTCTAGAAAGATATGCATTATTAAAATATCTATCATTAACTACATTGCAGCTCTGTGCTATACCATATTATCAGCAGCGTCTGATCACTGCACAGTTTAGCAAAGGTTTTAAATGCACTGTAAAAACTTAGTGAAGCAACCTATTTTATTACCTAATTTATATTTTATTTCCTCACAGAACTAATTCCATCTAAATATTGTTAATTCATTCCCTTAATTCCCCTTGCATATGAATTAGTGCTGTAGTTACAGAAATACTAGAATGTTCTAGGGAGAGTTCTTCTTTTGCTCTAAGTTAAATTGACTGTCAGTCCTGTCACTGGAACTGGGTTAAAAGAAAGGTACAGTCTAAAAATCTTGTCTAGACTTGATTGTTACCATAGCACATTAAAAAAATAAGTTAAATAAATCCCCACTGATCATTTTCAAACTTGTCTGATGTTACAAATGAATTTTTTTAGATATACTAACAATGGTACTTGAAAAGTTAATTACTACTGCATTTTTATAAAATGGACTGTGATTTTTTTGCAGACTCTTATTAGGCTATCATTCCGTGTGAAAGCTCTATAAACTCACTGTGTTATGTTCTGTTTTATGATTTATAGCAGACTCTGAAAACAAAAGAATTTTTTCTTTTGGAATTCTGGGCAGCGGTTCAGAATCTGAACTTGAGAACATTACTATCTCTCTCACTTCCCCCTCTCTTTTACTCCTCCCCCCACTTCAACCCCCTCTTCTCCTCCCCATGGATTCCATGAAGCAGTGAATGATTTGGATATAGTACTTACTGTACACAGTTCAGACAAGGCCTCATGAAGAGGGTAGGACTCTGTCTTCAGCCATATGGTGTACTGAGTTTTGGGGGAGCAAACCACTATATGGTAATCTGAAATCTTAGTTAGAAAAAGAAAAGGCGTGTGACTAGAAATAGAAAAACAAATCCATATGTCTATACTGGTGTATGTACTCACCAGTGTTAAACAAATGCCCTGGATAAGTGTTTTTAGATGGTCAGCTGAGGGCTGGCAGATTTAATTTCTAAAGAATCTGTACACCAGTTTGTCCTGGTTCCTTCTACTCCATTTGGGTTGGAGGATTTTGAGCCAGTTTTATTTCAGTGTTGTAAATCAGTAGTTACATTTTTAAAAAAGACATTGTCAATTCCTTTGAGGAAGGAAATGTTCATTTTAAAGCAATTGCAGGATATGAATTATGGCTCTAGCCATTTAATTTTTTACATTTCATTTATTAAAACTGCAGTATAAAAGCATTCATGAAATACTGATGTACTCTAGAAGTATATTAGGGAGGATCCACTATCCCATGAACCTTGGAGCTGTGTGTTACTTATGATCCTGAATTCTGCCATAATTATTGGGACAGAATCACCTTCTTTTGAGTTATGGTGAATTTTAATATGCTAAAAGTAAAATGCAAACTTCTTTGAGAGACTTTAATTTCTTTCAAAATTTATAGTTTAAGTAATATTTATCAGCATGCCACTCTCATGTTTAGCATTAAGGTGATAATGGGCATTAGAATATAACTGTACATCCTCTGACATAAGCAGGCATTTTCAATGAAATATTTAGTTTCATACAATTCAACAAGTTTTTATTAAGTACTGTATGCAAAGGCCTACTGTGTTAGAAGAGAGGGAGAGTGAGAGAGAAAGGAAAAGGAAGAGAAAAGTGGACCCAAGATGGAGCCTTGAGGAGCAACCACTCAGAGAGAATGGGATATGGATGAAGGTGCTTATAAATGGGTTATTCCCACCATTTTCCTCCTCTGCTTCTACTCATGTGTTGCTGAAGAGAGCTGGAGGAATTCAAAAGATGGAGCCTACCAGTTCCAGTATAAATTTATGTTATCTAACCTAAACTGTGCCAGCACTACGGCAAGGCAATCCTTTTAGCCCTTCCTAATTCATTCTTTGTCCCACTCCTCATAGAGGCTGTTCTAATACTTACCTCCCACACTTACACCTTTCCCTACTTTGTCACACCTTATCCCTTACTGATAAAATAAAGACCATTAGTTTGCACCTCCTTTTCATCCTCTTCACTTCATCTCAAAACCCTCTGATATCACTCCCTTCCACACACCTCTGATAATGAGTTAGCTCTTTTCCTAACCAAGGTCAACCCCTTTACATGTACCCTTGATCCTGTCTTTTTATATCTTCTTCAGAAGATTGTTCCCTCAATGACTTTCTTTTTCTAATCTTCAATATTCCTTATCTACTGGTTTCTCTCCTATTATTGTCGAACTCGCCCAACCCTCCCTGTCCTTTTGGGGATGATTATGGGACCTTTCTTCTACCTTTGATCTCCTTAGCTATATGCCTAGCAGTGGGATCTCTAGGTCAAAAGTTCTGAATATTTTGTGAATTCTATTTTTTTAAAAGCATCATTTAAAAACAAATTCTTTGATCCTTAGCAAGATGGCAAAGATGCAGATTATTGACGTCCTATAGTTTTTCCAATCAGTTAAATATTCCACCACTACCAGAATTTTTAAAGAACTCTATCTATATGTCTGTCTGTCTATCTACTATCTATCTATCTATCTACCTACTTATCTATCTATCTATCTATAGTTAAAGGTCATCATTTTGATATTCAGCTTCTTCTCAAATCCTTCAGTGATCTCTTCAGCAGGCACACGTGACTGCGGATCCAAGCTACTGGGTATTGTAACAGTCAAGGTGCTTATTTTTAGGAGTAAATTCCTGCTATTTGGTACTGCAGACCAGGTGCCTATGATCACTATTGTTTTTAATCACAATTAGGCTTTGGACAACTTGGTAGTCTCTGCGAAGGTGGTTTATATGATAGTAATGACTGAATGTCCATTCTTGGGGCTGACCTGAACTTGCAAGTTCACCCTTGTATTAGCAAAATGAATTTTAGGTATGAGTGAGCTGGAATTGCAGGAAAATAAAAATGAGAACTGCAAGAGATAACCAGCCTTCTAATTTTGTCTAAATACCTCTGTTCTCAGCATTTGGTGTTATTACACTAAATACAACAATGCATTATTAAGTGCCAGCTGTATGTGGGAGCACTATTCTCGACCCTTGGAGGTCCTGACAGAAAAATGATGAAATTAAAGTGCATAAAGAGATGAACATTTTCAGACATGGCCAATGTGAGAACTTAATTTGCCAGATTATGCAGAAATGATTTGAGGGCTTTATTTTTTGGGTCTGTTTAAATTTTTTTAAAAAAATTGCTCATTGAGAAGGAGGAGTAGTGGAAGAGACAGATTAACAAAAAATAAAACTAAAAGATATTTATGCTGTGATATACCACATTTATTTTAATATTATTTATTGCTGTGTAATGGTACTCTAAATTCAAACTTGAGCACTGAACTATTCCATCAAAGAGGAATGTTGAAAATAAACTGTATCATTTTGCTATAAAAAGTATTATTATTTATATCAATGATTTATTTTGTGCCCAGACCTTGGTTAAGAATATATCTCCCAGGAATACCATTATCATTTTTCTGAAAGTCTTCCCTACTAACTTTCCTGCCAATGGCCCTTCCCCTTCCTGTTTATTTCTTACCACCATAGGAGGGAAACCCAGATCTCCTACTCCCCTTTGACTATCAGGCCCACTCATCTTTCCTGGTGTTTGAGAGCCATCCATCTTCAGCTTTACAAATTGCTGAATAGATATGGCTTGGGTGAGCAAGGGAGTCAACAACTCCAGGTTGTCCCTGTAGGATGGAGGACCCTTGGACCTTGCCATCAACTCTATTGCTGAGCCCTAAAGACCACTAGTTCTTTACAGACTCCATGAGTGATGTTTTTGATTAAGATAAAAAAATCTTCAAGATTCGTGGAATTTTAAGCTGGAGAAGAGTGGCTTGGTAATCTTTTCCATATATTTGTATGTCTTCAAATAACAATTATATACATGTATGTATGTATGCATGTGTGTATATAATATATTCACACATATATACATAAGTATACATATATAATAAAAATATGGATTTATATGTATATGTATGTATAACTTTTAGAAGAATCTAATAAATAATGATTTAAATTTTTTAGAAAAATTCTCCTGTTCAGCAACATTGATACATGACAACAAACATTTTTTAAGATTTTTGTATAGCACTGTGCTCCTTTTTAAGGAGAAGTAAAATTTAGATAAGGCACTCCTGATTTCAAGGAACTTACAATCTAAAGGCGAAGATACCAACATAGATATCTACAATTCACAATATGAATAGATGCTATTAGTGCATGTTTCCTAGATTTAAGATTGACAGCAGGTCTCATTTGTGAGTTAACTCAATTTATGCAACTGTCTTAGAGCACTTTTTTTCCTTTCAAAATTCCTCCAATCAGAGCATGTGTAGGAAATAGCTTGAATAGATTTAATTATTATGCTGATGACTATGAGATACGTATTTCCATTCCAGCTCTGTCTTCTGAGCCTCAGTTTCTCATCACCAACTGCTTTTTAGATATTTCCAACTGGATGCCCCATAAAAATCTCAAATTCGACATGTCCAAAACCAAATTCACCATATTTTCCCCCAAACTCAACTATCTTCTAAGCTTCCAAGTTTCTGTCAAGGGCACTACCAACCCTTTAGTCACTCAATTTCCCAATTTTGATGTTGTTTTTGACTTTTTATCCCACATATTTATACATTTACCAAATCTTCTTCACAATATTTGTCACATCTATGCCCTTGTCTCCACTCACATAGCCCCCACAGTAGTTCAAACTATCATCACCCCTCTCCTGGACTATTGAAATGTTCTTCTAATTGGTCTTTTCCCATTTCAATCCATCCTCCACTCAGTTGTCAAAGTCATTTTCCTAAAGTGCAGCCCCGCCTTTATCCTCCTCTCTCTCAATAAACTCCAAATAGTTCCCTAATACATTTAGAATCAAATATAAACTCCTCTGTTAGACATTTAAAACCCTTCAGAACTTGTCCCCATCCTACCTTTCTACACTTAATAAAGTTTATCAGGGGTATGCTGGAGTCAGCTCTAATTGACTCTCAAGAGCTGATTGTTAAATTTTCAATGTGTATATTTACACCTCAGAAATTGGCAAACACTACAATTCAGGGCTTGATTTAGTGTTTTGTGTCTAGTGTTTTAGTGTCTAAATGGTAACAATGCATGTTAAACTTAAGTGCATTGTGCATAGTTTTTTTTTTTTTTTTTTGCTTTTTTTTCTGGAGAACTTGTATAAATTTACCAGCATGCTCCTGACTTTAGTCCTCTTCATACATACTATTATCTAGCAAAATAACTTTCTTACTATTCTTCACAAAAGGAACTGATTTCTCTGCCTTTATGTTGTCTGTGTCCAATAAGCAGAATGTACTTTATCCTCTAATCTGCCTCTTGAATACTTAGCCTTCTTCAAGGCTTAGCTCAGGTACTGCCTTCTACTTGAAACCCTTCCTGATCCCCAAGCTTCTAGTAGCCCCTCCCACCTCCAAACAATTATCTTACATCTCTTTTGTATGTAACTACAAACATACAGTGCATGTTGTCTCCACTAGCTAGATTGTAAGGATGTAGGCTGCTTAATTATTGTTGTATCTTTAACACCTAGCACAATATAGGTGCATAGTAGGTACTTACTAGGTTCATAGTAAAAGTTTTTTGGTTGATTGATATCCATGATTATTGTGATTACCTGAACGAAATATATGCTTCAAATATCTTTGAATTTTACATCTAGAAAGGATCTCAGGAATGATCTCTTCATAGAATCATAGATTTAAAACTATAAGAGACCTTGGAGGTCATCTGATCTATTGCTACTCCTTCATTTAAAAAAAAATTTTTTTTGAGGCAATCAGGGTTAAGTGACTTGCCCAGAGTCACACAGCTGGTAAGTTTCTGAGGCTAGTTTTGAACTCAGGTCCTCCTGACTCCAGAGCCAGTGCTTTATCCAGTGTACCACCTAGCTGCCCCTCTATTCCTTCATATATTTTTTTAATTTATGTATTTATTTATTTTTAGTACTCCTTCATTTTTACAAATTAGGAAACTAAATCCCAAAAAAGTGAAGTGACTTGCCAAAATCTAGGTAGCTGGTTAGGGGCAAAGATGAGGCTAGAAGTGACATCTACTGCTTCAGCCTCAATAGAACTTCCATCACAACTTCCAGGCTTTTATAAATGCTTATAAAGTGCAATAAAACCAGCAATTCTTTAGTTATTTCTAATATCCTAAATTTTTTCTCTTCTTTAGAATACAAAATTAGAAAAAAAATAAAACAGTGATTTAAAGCACACAATAGAAGCACAGGAAATCAAAGTTGGGGCAAAAACCTCATTATTATCTTATCCCTTTATTTTGAATTATTATTATTACATATTTGATATGCGAAACTGTCCACTTTTTACAATTTCCCCACAATATTTGGATATATTGCTCACAAGCTGTTTTCAAGACCAACTCTAAAACCCTGATCCAGAAAGAGAGTAGAAAAATATTTCAAATTTTTGTTGTTGGTTAAAAAAAAAGTCCATTATCAAGTAGAAGATGGAAAAAAATGTCTAGTTGACTCTGGGGCTTTCACTAAACTGGCCATGAATGCTGAAACCATCTGTTTTTCTGGACGTTTGTCAGGGTGACTGTAGCAGAGGCAGCTGTTTGAAAAGAAACCCTTTGGATGATGAACCAGCCCATTGTTTCTAAGCAATTCACTCTCATTCAGAGGCTCTACCCAAGCGTACCATAGAGCAATCAAAATCAAACTATTGTTTGTACCAATCATATTGATCTGAAAAGAACGTGGTGGGATGACCCTATTGTCCAGGCAGATCATCTCTGTGAGCAGCTGTATGCTGGCCAATATGTACCGCAGTAGGAGACACCCTTGGAAGCTAGAGGGCTCTCTGCACCCTACTGGGGGAGAAGAAAAGATGAGACCAGATTGAATTGTAGTTTAAAGCAAAATAAAAGAAAAAAAAATGAAGACACAGTTCTGTTGGTATTACTAGTAATTTTCTTTCACCCAAATCATTGACATTAACACCATGGTGCCAAAGCTATTTGTAAATTAAAGCTGATTGCTTTTGCTCTCTCTAAGCGATAAATCCAGAGTTTTCATAAATAAGATAATTACTTAAAATTACAACAGAAAAGATGGATTTGATCTGGTTTCCAATGTCAAATATTTATGTTTTATTTTTGTTTGTTTTTGCATAATAGAAAATTAAGCATTTTGGCCAGTTTGGAATCATTCATATACAGTTTAAAGTTGCATAATGCATTTAACCACTATGAAAGTGTAGAAACTGTTTTTAAAACAATGCAACATTCTTATAAAAGATCAAACACATTTTTTAAAAATTATGCAGAAGGGAAGGGAAAAGGTAACCTTTAGTGCATATCATGAAGATGATGAGAGCTTTTTCGTTTTTAGAGTAACTGGGAAAACTGCACTTCACCCATTAACATTTAAACTTTTTCATTGTCCTTGTCACTTCATTGCATGCATGCTAATACCTTCTCATATAAAATTTAATCTGTCAAACTAAATGAAGGAATTAGTATCTGAAAGACATATTTCATTAAGCAATTAACGAATCTCTCTAACAAATCTACAAAAGCATATGTGTTTATATTGAATAAGTATTTGTATGATCAGCCAATTATAGCATAGGAATACATTTAGTCCTGATTTTAATATTACTATATCTAAAGTTACATTCACTGCACTCTTGGGCTCTAGTATATATGTGGAAGTAGATGTCAGTCTGTTGAACATTGATTTAAATCTGCACATTTATTGTGTTTCAGAACTCTTGTGCAAGACAACTTTGACATTTCTTTCAAATGCTGAATTTTGTTTAAAATTTTGCTTCATATTACAAAGATTGAGGAAGTAAGATATGCAGCGTAAAAGTAAATGCATTAGAAAAGGGGCGTATTCCGAAACATTTCAGGACTTGCAAGCTGTATTTACAAGAGTACCACCAAGGGGCAACTAGGTGGCGCAGTGGATGAAGCACTGACCTTGGAGACAGGAGGACCTGAGTTCAAATTCGGCCTCAGACACATAACACTTGCTAGCTGTGTGTGACTCTGGGGCAAGTCACTTAACACCAATTGCCTCGCAAAAAAAAAAAAAAAGTACCACCAAGACCACATGTACCAACCATTAGGTCTTATACCTCAGTACAGAAAACAGCCGGGCTTTCTGTTGTACTCAGTCTTGGTCTTGGGATCATAAAGCTCGAGCTGGAAGGGACCTTGGAAGTCACTCAATTCAACTCCCTCATTCTGGTCTGGACTCATAAAAAGACCTCACTTGAGCCTAAGATGAAGAAAGTCAGTTTGTAGAAGCTTTTCACCTTCTTTATTGTTCAAATATCCACTGCTCAAATCGTTTTAACTCAATGTTTTCCAAAGTTAAGGCAGGGAGGGTATTTTATTTAAGGATCATCTGACCCCTAGATTGGATGAGATGGACATATTAAGATGATCTTTGAGTGCACAAATGAATGAAACATGATCTGAGGAAGTGGTTGGTCTTCTCTTGCCTCAAAGTTATAAGTTATCTAAATTATCTCAGTATCTATTATTGTTCAGGCCTGCTGGGCCTGTGTGATGCCATAGTAAGTTGTCAGAAGGTTCATAATCTGATTTTCATGGCTATGTGATTCTAATTTGTTTAATTCATTCTTAAAACATACCAACAAACCCCAACATGAATTGATTGATTAAAGTTATAGACTTATCTGACTATTTTAGCATCTTGTTGATAGTGCCATAGAGAAGTCTAATTGAAACAACCGCATTTGGCTTAAACTTCTTACATGTATTTTCCATAAAATCAGTAAAAAAAAAAAGATTATTTAAAAAAATAGAATTATCAATTAATTGGATTTTTCTGTATTGCATTTTATTATTTTTCTTTTTATTACTGCCAAATTTTATTTCAACATATACACATCACAGGAAACTCACAATTAAATCTCCAATACTGTACTATACTCCAAAACAGTGAAGGAAAAATAACATGAAAAATGCACTCAACCTTTAGAAGAAATATGCAAATCATAGTAGAAAAAAACACCCCAATATTAAAAAAATCAAATTCCAGGTAAGAACTTTTAGGCAGCGCTTATCAATGTTTTTTGAATGAAGCTCATCTCCTATACCATATACACACAATTCTCAGAATGATGATTGAGGCTATATAAATTCTTTACTCATCAAAGAAAGATTGCATTCTGTTCATGATACTGCATTTTCCCATGGAGGAAATTGAACTAAAACAACCTAGAAAGATTTTCAATATCAAGGATTGAAATAAAATTTTTATACAATTCATTCCTAACAAGAAAATCAACATAGCCTAATACCTGATCATTTAAGATTTTACAGTATGTCATAAATCAGAATGTTAGTACACTTTCCTGTGTCTATTATGAAAAAAAGACAAGGATGGAACTGGTTGATTTACTCAAGGAGATACCTACAAGAAGAGCTTAAGTTTTTAAGAATTAGTTTAGGGTAAAATGTTAAAAAATAAATAGTGTAAGAATGTCATTCGTTGCATATTATAAATGTTTTTGGAAACTTCAGCTGTCTTTTATGTGAAGACATCAATTACTGTCAAAAATAATGAGAGGAAAAATATGTTATAATGCCCAAAGGCTGTGTTGTGATTTTCTCTTTTACATTTTTTCACTGGAGTAAGATACAGAGCTCAGGGGATGGGGAGTAGACAGGAGAAGAATAAAAATAGCTAGTTGATAGTCAACCATTTCTATGGAAATTGTCAGTGGTTTAAAAACAAAAACAAAACTGGAACAGCAGTTTTCTAAGATGCTTGTCATTAGGCTTATAATCTAATGCTAGACAGAAGGAAGGCCATTCAGAAAATAATCATAGTTACTATTTATATAGCACTTTACAAAGCCCTTTAGATACATTAATTATTTAGACCCTCAGAACAATCCTGTGAGGTAGGTTCTATATTATTTAAATACTTTTTTTTAAAAAAAACAGATGAGGAAAATGAAGCTAAGAGAGTAAGTAACTTGTCTACTGGCATACATCTCCTCAGTGTCTGAGGCATGATTCAGTTTTCTTGAAACTGGTTTCTCCTGTTTTCTCTTCACTGTACCACCTAGCTGCCCTAAAATAGAATTTTATCTTATAGAGCTTCTTTTTTTTATCAACATTTAAAACATTTCTCTAAATGTAGTATCTCGTGATAAACTGAGAAGCACATTTAGGTACAAAAACCCTTTGTAATTTGTAGATTTGGATATTAATAGTATTTTATATCACCTCATGCAAGCAGTTTGTCTAGCCCCAGACTCCCCCCATCCTTTTCAATGTTCTTAATTTCACTTTTAGAAAGGAACCCCTGGTAGATGCATCTCTCTCTCTCTCTCTCTCTCTCACTCTCTCTCTTTCTCTCTCACTCTCTCTCTTTCTCTCTCTCTCTCTCTTTCTACACACACATACACACCCCTACCCCTTATACTCTATTCCTTTATTGAGAACATTTCTTCACCTATAAAAGCATGGTTATTTCTATTTGTACTGTGGATCTCTAGAAAATATTCTCTGCCAATGTTAGTGATCTCCTATATTAATTACCTGGAAGCTTAAAGCATTGTCTACTCCACAGAGCCCCAAATCAGTGATTATATGGTTTTGATGAGAAAAAAAACAGAAAATTCTAAGAAAAGAGAAATCAGAGGGTGTTTTGAATTTCAATTTCAAAATTTTCATGATTATAAATGGATCTGTTTATAGATGTTGAAGGTGATTATTTCATTTCCCTCTTTTTTTGTTTCCTTCTCTTGCTTCCATTTTACTGATCACTACTACCTTTCATTTAATTGAGCAAGTATTTATTAATCACCTACTATGTCCAAGGAGCTAATGATAAATGTCACGTTATGTAAAGATGAAAGACACATCTCTGGCCTTCAAAGAGTTTGTACTCAAGCTGAGGAAATGGTGTGCATACTAATAACTACTGGAAATTAGAATATAAGTGCATATCAGAGATTTTTTTAAAAGTGCTGTGATAGACTGGAAGAATCTGAGATTGCTTCTGTTTAGAAGGAATCAGAGAAGGCTTCATGGAGAAAGAATTTGAATTGAACATTAAAGAATAGAAAGGATTCCAATCAGTAAAAATGGGAGTTTGACTACATTATTGAAAGAGACTGAATTAGTAAAGTCATGGAAAAGGTAAGGAAAATCAGGGAAAGGGTAAGATGAGTTCCCAGATCAGTGAATATTTGGGTTGAAGTAGAATATAGAGTATTTGAAGATCATTGTGAAATAATATCAGAAATCATTCTTCAGAATTTCCCTATTGTTTTGGGGGTTACTATTATCCTTCCAGATCACCAGACTCAGAACCTTAGTGTCATCTTCTATTCCTTACTTATACTTATCCTACACATACACTCCATTGCCAGATCTTGTGACTTCTATCTTTACAACCGTGTGTGTGTGGAATACATATTATATATATATACATATAATACATACACACATATACATATACATGAGATGTTGTAAAGGCAGATAGGCATATGTGTGTATACATGTGTATATACACATATATAATATACACACACACACAGACACACACACACGTATATATATATATGACTTTCTCTGTAATTATACAAGCACAAGCCTAGTTCAGTCCTTTATCACCTCTTACCTACACTATCATCCTAATTGCTCTCCTTGTTTTAATCCTCCACTCCTGTCTCTGTTAATTTACTTATAGTGGTTTCCCATTATCTCCAATATCAAATACAAAGTCCCTAGTTTGACATTGAAACCTCTTCATGAGCCATCACCTTCTACCTTACCAATTTTCTTTTATTTTCTTCCCCTACATGAACTGTACATTCTAACTACACTGACCTATTTTCTTGTTCCTTGCATTTCACATTTCATCTCCAATCTCTTTGTTTTTTTCTTTGGCTGGCTCCCATGTCTCAAATCCTCTTCTTCTTCACCTCTTAGTTTTCCAAGCTCCTTTTTTCATCTCTGATATGACTTCCCATCTACTCTGTATATAGTTGTTTGCAAAGAGTTATTTTCATATTGCCTCTCCGTTAAAATGTAAACTCCTTGATGTCAAGGCTTTGCTTTTTATCTTCAGAGCTTAGCACAGTTCCTTGCACATTGAAAGCACTTACTAATTGTTTTTTATTGTGGAAGACCTTGAATGCCAGGTCAAAGTAGTTTTGCCTATATCCACTAGGAAATGGTGATGTCTTGAATGTTCAAAAAAGATTAAAAGAAGAAATGAAAGAAATGAAGCATAATTATAGACTTTAGCTCTTTATTAGAAGTTTTGATAAAATGTTTGAATGATACCTTTCTCCTAAGGAAGGCAAAGTTTGGATTCTAATAGCATTACATTTTTTAAGACCTGAGTTAATTTCATGAACTTTCTTTAATTAATGTCTTTCACGTTGAATACCCTAAGGAACACTAAAGTGCAAAAACATCGTGACTCCTTGTTTTGTTCTACCAGCGTTTCTCAAACTGTCATAATTGTAATGGTTTATCAAGGGCTAATGCTACTAGCTGGAGTGGTAGGACATGGAGGGGCTTTTAAAAGGATTGTCATGGTCTGGGGAGGGAGAAGACAACATGGATGATAAGTACCAAGAAAGGCACAGGGGAAGAATGTTCACCAAGTTCAGCTGGTGTTCTTTCACAAGGAATCATGTCATATAGCATCAAAGAGAGGGAGCATAAGTATAAAGTGACAAGATTAGACCATGGGCATCAAACTAACTAGCCATACTAAGGGCCAGGAATCATAGGAAATCAGCAGTGCTATGATGACTGCCAAAGAGTCAAAAAAGCAGCAAAAAAGGGACTGCTGCTTCTAGAGTAGAGGTATCAACATCAGCTGGTGCTGCTACCATGAAACTTTGGAGTTTCATGAAACAATTCCCCACAGTAGGTATTTGTGGGGGAAAAAAAAGCCAACCAAGCTCAGGCTATAAATAAAGTCTACCCTCAGTTGATATGAAGAACTCAGTAGTTAGCACAAAACCTGGAACATACTAGGGCTTTACAAGATCCTTATTGACTTGTTTGTATTCATTTGTTGAAATGACTGTTAATTATAAACCAATAAAAAAATCCACCTTCTCAATCATGATTGATTTTGACCAATCCTTGAATTACCTAATAATGTTAATGAAGAAACAAGAGTCTGCCAATCGAACAAATATTCATAAACCAAATTTGAACATCAAATTTGAAGGAAAAAGGAAATGCAAGTTTGATGAGAACTACTCTCAACAGAAGTTTATTTCTAAAAATCATAATGCACAGTGTGTGTTATGTTACTAAGTACTTAAAATAGTTTGATGGTTTTGGCAAAATTACATGGCAGTTATGAACAAATCAGTGTATTTAAAAGCAGAACTCAAGCTTTTAAAGCAGAAATGTGATGAACACAAACAATTCCCCCCCAAAATAGTGGTCTGTAGAAAGGGAATAATGTCACATGATTTGTAATAATTTTCAAGTTAAGCTAACGTATCTAATATTGTCCTCAGGTTTAAAAATATTTATTGATAGCAAATAATTCTAGCAAAATAATTTGTCCATATAATGGTAGATCCCTCATTAACCAAAGACTGGCTACCATGTTTGTTTGTTTTTTTTCAGCCACAGTAACTCCCAAAAACTTTCTACTAAGACATGGATGGATTTTGATCAAACTTAGTGGAAAGTGGACCTATAATTAGATTCACAATAAAACTTATCTAAAAATATAAAATCATAAAAGATAAACTCTTTTTTTAGAAATAGTCTTAATGTAAAATTGATATAAATACATGTGAAAATGTATTTATAGTAATTTTATTGTGAGAGTTTTACCAAGATTTTATTTGAATTTAAAAACTCCACCAGTAGAGGAATTGTGTTGGATTTGGTGTCAGGAGAAATGGGTTCAAAGCTACTTCAGTCGCTTACTAGCTATGTGAACCTAGACAACTAACCTCTCTGAAACTTAGTTTCCCAAGAGGCTGCTAAGTTGTGCAGAGATCTCTGACAAAGACCAGGTCACTTTATTGAGCAGAAGACCTAGAGAAGGAACTATTCACATCTGGAGAACATCAAGAGAAAGACCTCATTGGACCTGAGGGACAAACCACAATGCAACAGTGACTACTTTTAGAACACTTTATTCATTTGCATTCATTAACAGAGATGTTCCCATCAACTTATATTCTTTCTGAAGTCATCCCCCAGTGATTATTAAGTTCCTATCCCCCATTACTATTTTTAACTCAATGATACTGAATCCCTAACTACCTAAGAGTAAACTATTCCCCTCCATTTGTCCTTCTGCCCAATCTCTCTTCCCCATTACTTCGACCTTATTTCTCTAAATCAAACTTTAGATATACCCAGCCCATCCACTGTATCCTTTGAAACTTCTACTCCATAATTAAGATTCTTTCCTTCAATTTAGACCAAATTTCACTTATGGTCCTGTCACCTGGCACCATAGACAACTGCCTCCTCTTCATGACACTCCATTCCTGATCATACTTTTAAGTACTAATTGCACTTTCACTATTATACCCCCTTGATTCAGTGCTTCCAAAGAGGGAGGTTGCTCCCCGTTGTCACTTCCATACTCTATCATCTTTACTCTGCATCCTCTCCTTTTTTGATGTTCTCTATATCCAAATTTATTGCCCAATTAAGATCCTGGTGGGGTAGCTGTTTTGGTCATGGTATAATCTCTCCCAGGACATTCTCTTGCTCTTCTCAATGAACTCAATGCCTAACTCATTTTTAGTTACCCTTTCCACCCCTTATGCTTCCTCTTATACTAAGGGAATTCTACATACATACTGATGCTTTCTCAAATAATCTAACCATACAGTTCCTAATCTATTCAACTTTCATAATCGACTCCTCCATCTCACCTCAATTACATATATTCACAATTTCACAACATTAATCTTGCCAATACTCCCAACTGTTTTTTATAATTGGACTCTAAAATTTCATTGGCCATTTAAATTATCCTATTATTCCATCTCTCCCTAGGTCTTATTCTTCCTAAATCATATTCTTTGTCCTGACCACGTTCTACAATCCCTCCACCTCTCAGTACTTTCTCAGGCCATCGATCCTGTTTTGTTGACACCCTCTTCTTTCCCAATCTTGATTCTTCAACAAACTGGTTCAACTCTACCCCTATCTTCTTCTCTATTGCTTTTATATCTTATCCTATTGATGATGCCTTCCCAAATCCTAACCAATGATTACTTCATCACACACCTCTTCTCTTACTTGAGTGCTGCTGAATGGAGCTAGATGAAATAAGGCAACTGTTTTAACTAAGTTCAATACAAATTAACATTATCTAATCTCAATTGGGCCCACATCTAAGAGAGCTTATCCTTTTACATCTCACCAATTAATTCTCCGTCCCATTCAATATAGCATCTGTTCCAAATTTGTTTTTCTCTCCAAGCCACCTAAACCCTCCCTCCCCCTGCCACTTCATCCTAATTCAGGTTGACCTTGCCTCATACTTTACCAAGAAAATGTAAGCCTTTAATCCTGAGCTCCTTTTTTCTTTCTCATCATACAACCTCTTGACATTATTGTCTCCTCTATGACTGTTTCTGATGAAAAGGCAAGGCAATGAGATCTAGAAGAACTAAGAAGAACTAAGTCTAACCTCTCTATATATACTCTCAATTCCATAATTGCCACCGTATCTTGCTTATTTAAGAAAAATCCACTTCCCATAGCTGCGAGGTATCTGATCTGCTTCTGTCTCTCGTATGATCCTTAATATTAAGGTCATGTATTTTTTTACAATGTATTATAGAAATGGCATAAGACAGTCTAAACCTAATTTCTGCCAGACTGCTTAGCAGTTTTCCTAGCAAATTTTATCAAATAGACAGTGCTTTCCTAAGTAATTTATGTTTTTAAGTTGATCAAACACTGGGTTATTTAGTTTCATTATTACTAATTATTCCTTGTCTAATCTGTTCCCATTGAGCTACCCATCAATTTTTTAACCAAACCCAGATGATGTTGATGACTATTACATTATAATATAATTTGAGGTCTGAACGTGCTGTTTCCTTTTTGTCACTACCTTCCCCCCCCATCATTTCCCTTTATATTCTAGATCTCATTGCCTTGCCTTTCAGTTTGTCAGAACACCTTGATTCAAATCCTTGACCCCCTCCTTATTAGATGTGAAACTGATTGAGTCAGAGAGTGTCTCTGAAACTGAGTTTCTCTTTCTTTAAAAGGAAAATATTATTGATACCTGTACAACCTTCTCCATAAGATTGCTGTGAAGATCAAGTATGATAATGTATTATGATGTTTTATAACTCCAAGGTATAATATAAAATTTCTCTTCCTCCTCCATTCCCCTATAGAATTTCTTCATGAAATATCATCTCATAATAGATGCTCCTAATTAGACATTTAAAAATAATTTTAGCAACTCCATTATCATAATAGCTGGCATTTATATAGTGGTATAAGTTTAAAAAAAATAAGTACATTATTTTATTTGACCATCACAATCACCCTGTAGGGTAGGTACATCTTTCTCCATTTCACAGACAAGGAAAAAAAGAACCAGCGTGGTTAAGGGACTTGCCAGTGGCCACACAGCCATGACTGTGGGAGGTGAGATTCAAACTTGTGTCGATCCTTCCAAATCTTAGGCTCTTTCTACTACATCATGCTGCCTCTTCTTGAAGGGCAAAGAAAACAACACTGAAAAATTTCATGAAATATTCCAGAATGTAGAACCAGTGCAACAGTTTACACTTTGTATATCTGTAATGATCCATTTTTTTTTTCTTTTGACTTTAAGTTAATTGGTTGTCCTGATATCAAAATGTGTTTCTTCCCTATTCCAGCTAACTGTGTTGGGAAATTTAGAAGTATAGCAAGAAATGGACAGTGTACTCAAAGGGTAAGAGTACTAGATCATTCCTGTCTTCTCCCTTCCTTTAAAACTGCAAAGATGTATATTTACTTCATTGTTACATTCATAAAACTTAAGTATCCTTTTGCGTGTAGAGACATTTTCCATTATAATTAAAAATAATTAAAAGAAGAATGTTTATCACACTAGTTTTTGCAATCCAGACTTAAGACTTAGGGCTCTATTGTCCACATGACTGCATGTCTTTGTGGTTGTGAACGAGGGAATAATGATAATAGGATAAGTTTAATTTAATTGAGTTTATCCTATACCTCTGTTAAATTTTAAAATCCATTTCCAATTATCTCTTTATTTATCTGCAAATTAAGAAATGTTGTTTTTGCATCTATAGTGTTTAAAGATAGATTTCTCCTATTTTCCCCTTTCTTTACTTTGAAATATTTATTATTTTTATCATAAATCTCATGCATTATGCTAATCTTTAAAATTTAAACTACCTTTATAGCAATTTCTCTCCAGAAAGGCTCATTGTCTTTTATTAGCATCTATATTAATACCATAATTTTCTTAAAGTTTCTTTTTTTGCCAACTATTTAGTACTAGAAGCTCATATATGCGTTATGTGTGTTCACATACATACACAAACATGTACATGTGTATACATACATGAATATCTGTGTGTATGTGTATATATATTTACCTTCATTTATTTTTGCAAACAGTTTTCTCTCATGCTTCTACTTCCATCCCCAATGAATAATAAAAACAAAATACAAACAAAAATCCTTAGAACAAATGCACATAATTCTGCACAACAAATTCCCACCTTGGCGATATCCAAAAATTCATGTCTCATTTTGGATTTTAAATCCATCACTCTCTGACAGGAGGTGAGTAGTACGATGTATCTTCAGTTTTATGGACTCATAGCTTATTATTTCATTAAATAGAGTTCTAAAGCGTTCCATAGTTGGTTTTTCCATATAATTATTGATATTATGCAAATTGTACTAATTCTGCTCATTTCATGCTGCATCAGATCATGGAGGTCTTTGTAGTTTCCTTTGAAATAATTTCATCATTTTTATGGGACAGTAATATTCTATTATATTCATATAGCTCAATTTGTTTAGCCATTCCTCAACACATAGACGCCCCTTTCATTTTTATTTTTAGTTTATCATGAAAAGAGTTTATGTGTGTGTATACATATACATATACATACATATACACATACATACACACACACTCACATACATGTGTATGTTTTATGTATGTATGTATAACATGAATATCCATGATTTTTTTTCTTTTTCTTTGATCTCTTTGTTGTTTAGGCATATCAGTTTTATAGTTGGATTAAGGGGTGTATACAGTATAACAACTTTTAGGGTAAAGTTTCAAATTGCTTTCTAGAATGTCTGTACCAATTCACAACTTCATCAACAATGCATTAGTTTACCTATTTTCCTATAGCCCCTCTAACTTTGGTCATTTTCGTCTTTGTCCATCTTGTCCTTCTTATGAATATGAGGTAGAGATTCAGAGTTGTTTTGCTTGCATTTTCCCAGTTATTAGTAATTTGGAATATTTTAATGTGGTCATTGATGGCTTGAATTTATTCTTTTGTAAAATTCCTCTTCAAAACCTTTGACCATTTATCTATTGAGAAATGCCTCATAGTCTTATGCATTCTAATCAATTCTTTATATATCTTGAATATGAGAATTTTATTTTAAAATGTTACATTTCCTTCATTTACTGCATTTATTCAGCACCTACTGTGTACTAATCATTGTGCAAAGTGTTGGAGATCCAAAGAAAAGTTAAAAAGTTAGTCTCTATTTCAAGGAGCTCAAAGTCTCTTTACATCCAAAATTTTTTCACAGGTAAATCTTTTTTTTTAAAGTACCTTTGTACCTAATTTTCATTGTATTAGATTTGTTTATGTGAAAACTCTTCAACATTATACAATCAAAATAGTTTTTAAAAAATTTTCTATAGTCTTCTTTGTCACTTTTTGGTCATCAATTTTTCTACTATCTGTAGATCAGAAGAGTAGTGTCTTTCTTGGTGCCATAAATTTGTTCAAAATAGCACCTTTTAAGGTTGTCATGTATCAGTTTGGAGTTTATCTTTGTAAACAGTGAGATTTTACTCTGGACCTAATTTCTGCCAAATGTGCTTCCAGTCTTTCCAGCATTACCTATGAGATTCTTGACTTTTTGTTCTTGTTATTATTGTTTTATAAATCCCTTCAATAATGATTTGGTAGTTTGATTAGTGCACCACTGGATAATTAAGTTAATTTAGGTGATATTGTAATTTTATCATATAGGCTTCACTGATCCATGAAAAATTCATATTTTCCAAATTATTTAGATCTGTCTTCATTCTGCAAAAATGATTTACAGTTGGATTTATGTAGTTCCTGGATTTATCATGACAGATACACTCCCTAAACTTTTTTATTTTCTCTACTCTGAATGGAATTTCTCTTTCTAGGTTTTCTTGTTTGGATTTGTTGGTTATATAGAGAGATATCAATCATCTATGTGGACTTATTTTATATCTTGCAATTTTGCTGAAGTAATTTATCATTTCAAATAATTTTAGTAGGGTCAGCTAGGTTGCACAGTGGATAGAGCTCTGGTCTTAGAGTCAGGAGGACCTGAGTTCAAATCTGACCTCAGACACTTGACACCTACTAGCTGTATGACCCTGGGCAAGTCACTTAACCCCGATTGCTTCACCAAAAAAAAAGACAAATAATTTTAGTTGACACTTTACAGTTCTTTAAGTAAATCATCATATCATCTGTAAAAAGTCATAATTTTATTTCCTCTGCATATACTCATTCCTTCCATCTCTCTTTTTTTTGTCTCATTACTATAACTAACATTTCCAGTACTATATTAAATAGTTGTGGTAATAATGGGCATCTTTTCTTTACTCCTGATCTTATTGGAAAGGTCTTTAACCTTTCTCCATCATATATAATGTTTGCTCTTAGTTATAGATACATTACTATTTACCATATACTATAACTAAATGTTGCAATGGATAAAAGTGCTGAACCTGAAGTCAGACTTATCTTCATGAGTCAAATCTAGCCCCAGACACTTACTTGCTGTATGACCCTGGGAAAGACACTTAATCCTATTTGCCTTAGCTTCCTCGTCTGTCAAATAAACTGAAGAAGAAAATGGCAAACTACTGCATTTATCTTTGTCAAGAAAACCCCAAATGGGGTCAAGAAGAGTTAGACATGACTGGAAAAAAATGACTAAGCTATTTACAGTATTAAGGAAAGTTACATTCATCTCTATGCTTTGAAGTGTGTTTTATTTTTAATAGAAACATTATGTTGGATTTTGTTAAAAACTTTTTAAAAAATATATTACATATTCATGTATTTTATCAATATCATTTCATTGTTTATGTTATCAATCAATGAATAAACATTAAGTACCTACTATATGCCAGTTATTATGCTTAAGTACTGGGGATACAAAAAGAGTCAAAAGACAGTTCTTGCTTTCAATGAGCTTGCAATCCAATGTAATCGAATGTAATCTAATTAACACGAAATCTCCTGGCTTCCCATGCTTGCTTCAAGTTTAACCTAAAATCTCACCTTCTGCAATAAACCTTTCGTGATCTCCCTTAATGCTATTGCACTTTCTCTGTTGATTATCTCTAATTTATCCTGCATATATCTTATTTGTATGTAGTTGTTTTCATGTTGTCTCCTCCATTGGATTTTGAGTTCCTTGAGGTTAGGGACTGCTTTTCACTTTTCTCTTTATACCATGTTATCACAATGCCTGGCACATAGTAGGTATTTAATAAATGTTTGTTGACTCACATGACTTATTATGTTTATAGTTTTTCTTTAGTTGAATTATCCATATATTCTTGCTACAAGTCCAATCTGGTAACTAGTCTTTCTAATGTTTTGTTTTATCCCACTTGCTAATATTATATTTAGCATTTTTGTATAAATGTTCATTAGGGGTATTGATCTATGTTTTCCTTTCACTACTTTGTCCTTCCCTCATTTAGGCTATCAAGTTTGTATCTTTTTCATATAAAGATATTAGTAGGGTACCTTGTCCTATTATTGCAAACAGTTTGTATAATATTGGAATTAATTGTTCTTTGAATAGTTGATAGAATTCACTTTTTAAACTACCTAGTGCTGGAGGTTTTTTTTATTTTAATTAGTTATGCATGTTTAGTTTCTTTTTCTGGTATTGGATTATTTAAATGTCTTATTTCTTTTATTAATCTGGATATTTTGTATTTTTAAAGTTTTCATTTATTTCCTCACTATTATCAGTTTTGTAGCTGACAAGTGGGTCAAATAATCTATTAATTTCCTATGTTTCTTCTTTAGCTTTTGTTGTCTCCCTTTTCATTTTTAATGCAAATAACTTGGTTTCCCTCTCTCTCTTTTAAAAACTAGATTAATTCATGCCTACTTCATTATTTTGTTCTTTCTCTTTTTTATTGATGGGTGTTTAGAGATATAAATGTTTCCCCAAGAACTGCTTTAGCTCCATCCCATAAGTTTTTCAATGTTCTCTCATTATTGTAATTTTCTCCAATGGAATTTTCTGTTGTCTCTATAATTTGTCCTTTGACCTACCAGTTCTTTTGAATTTTGTCATTTAATTTCTAATTATTCTTTTCTGAAGGGCACCCTTTTGAATATTATTTTTATTGTACTATGATCAGAAAATAATGTATTTATTGATTCTGCTTTTCTACATTTTTCTTGTGGTCTTTATGTCTTATCATGGTAAATTTTTTTGTAAAATAATCTTCAGAGATCTGTAACTCCTCAGTATTTTTATTCAGTTCCTTAATTTCTTTTGTGTTTAGCTTCTGGTTAGATTTATCTAAACCTGAAAGGGGTACATTAATGTCCTTCCACTATATTATAGTTTTGCTCTCTGTTTCAAATAACTTTTCACTTAGATCTTTAGATGCTAGGCTATTTGGCATTTATCTCTTTATTATGTGCATGAATTCATTATATATGGTATCTTTTAGCATAATGCAATTTCTCTGCCAATCTTTTTTGACAATGTTTGTATTATAGCCTTACTTGAAAACATTATTACTACCTGTCCTTCTATGAATTCATTTGAATTTAATAGATTTTGCTCCAACCCCTTATTTTAACTCAGCATGTATTTATATTTTATTTATTTTATCATTGAATTCTGTTTTTTAATCTGTTCTGCCCTTCTGTTTTAAGGGTGAATCTGTTCCATCCATATTTATAATTGTGATTGTTAATTGTGTATTACCCTTCATCATGTCCTCTCGTACTTTCTCCTCTCTTTATATCTATTTCCCTCTTTATAAATAAGAAGATAGTAAAAGAGAGAGAATTTGCTTGACACATGATTTACAAATGAAACAACTTTTTTCTGCTCTGTTGCAACTCTTTTGTTACCCTTTGCCTCACTACCGATTCAAAATTTCTACTCTTTCTTCCATTCCTTTTGCTCTTCATTTCACATGCCTCTCCACAATATTCAAGTTTGTTTTACTTAGGAATATTCTCTTATCTATCTTGTAATTCAATTTAAACCCCTTTCTTCCTCCCCTTCTCTCATTGTACCTTCCTATTTCCTTTTTTAAAGCTCAATGCATATACCTAGACCTCTCCATGTGTAAATTGTATTTAATTTTATTTTATCCTGCTCAGATGAAAGTGAGGGTCATGTTAGGACTGTTCATTCCCTTCCTCCATGATTAAATATTCTTTATCATATGAGTGCTATTCACCCACAAGTTTTCTGTCATATTCCTTTGTCTAGTACTCTTAAAATTATTAAAGTCCTAGAAATACATGTGCCTTATCCTTCTTTTAGCATATAAACAATTCATCCCATATATTCCTTCTCCAATTAAAGAAATATGTTTACCTGTCTATATTTCTTTTGACTCTTGCCTTTACATTTTATAATATTTACTCAGTTCTGGTCTTTCTATCAAGAATGCTTGGTAATCCTCTATTATATTAAAATTTTTATTTCCTCCCCTATGTGACTATACTTAATTTTTGCCAGCTAGGCTGTTCTTGGTTTTTGGCCTTGATTTTTTTTGCCCTTTTGGATTATTATATTCCAAGCTCACCATTTCTTTTAAGTTGCAGTTGCCAAATCTTGTATTATCCTTTGTAATTGAATTCTTTTTGGAAGATTGGGAGTGTTACTTGTAGTATCACTTCCTCCAACTGAAAGCTCAGAATTTTGCCTATGACATTTCAGAGAGTTTTCATTTGGGGGTTTCTTTCAGGAATTGACTAGTGGATTCTCTTTATTTTTACTCTGTCCTCTCCTTGTGAATTTTTGGTAAAATATGCATCCAGGTTGTTTTTATTTTAAGTTGTTATTTTCAAGTAGTTTTAGTATTTTTAGATTATCTGTAAAATTATTATTTGTGTTCTAGACCTTTTTTTATATTTCCTGCATTTTTCTTTTTTTAAGTTTTGTGATTTTGTTTTAATATTTCTTATTGTCTTATGTGGCTTATTCTTATTTTCAAGATATTCAGTTCTTCGGTGAGGCTTTCCATTAACTTTTCTAAGGTGTCAATTTTCCTTGCTTTCCTTTCCTTTCCTCATAAGCTATTCCATTTTTCTTCATTTCTTTTAGGTATTCTGGTAATACTTGTAGCCAGGACATTTTCTTCATGTTCTTTAACTGTACTCATCCTCCAGGTTTATTCCCATGGCATCTTTCAGCCCAAAGTATTTCCTAATAGTTCTTAATGTTTCCGTTGATTTGTTCATCTCAGCATTCTTGCTGTCTAGGTTGGGAAGCCTATGTTTCATCCAGACTTTGCTCCTATACTCCTGAATGGAGTAGGAATGTCCTGTATGGTCCTAAGTGGTGGTTAATTTTAGGCCCTACCTTTAAAGGACTCCAGGGCTGCGAGAGAGCTGATCTGCCTAGGTCCTCCCTCATGCTACAGGACTTCTTAACAATAAGAGCTTTGTCCCAAAGTAGAATAAGCTGCCTTGAGAAGTAGGAGGGTCCTCCTCCTTAGGAATCATTAAGCAGAGGTCAGATGACCACTTACAAGTTAACTCATAGTAGAGGTTCTTTTTGGGTATGAGTTGGACTTGTGGTTACTGAGGTCCCTTCTAACTCTCAAATTTTATGATTATGTGATCCATATCCCACCTTGGACAGAACAAACATAGGATTATAGCATTGACTTTTTTTTTGGTAATGGAAGAATTAGAGAAGAAAAACAATAAGTGCTGTGAAGGTTCTGAGAAGAAAATTATAAATCTTATGTGCCTGTTCCAAAAGAAGGGATCACTTTCCTCTAGTTACTCTCTCAAGACATCGACTTAATTAAACTCCAGTGGGCAAATTTAATTAGAAATTGTCAGTCAGATCATCACAGGGGAAGCAGATATCCATGAAGCATACCTTCTGCTTTCTTTGTGATTACTGAGAAATCCCTGACCTCTTGTATCCCTTAGAAAAATGGATGATGGTTACGGTGAGTAGATCAGTCCTCTGGTGTGGGGTCAATGAGTGGATACCCCTGGTGGTCCACTTAGCTAAGTCAATGACACATTGAAGGAGAATATAAAGAAAGTACACAGTCAGAATCTAAACTAGGAGGATTCTGAGATCTTCTTGATAATATCACCTGAACTAAGAAGGGCACAAAATGAGCTAACATGTACAGTTATGATTTTTATTTCTGCAGACAATTGTCTAGGCAATCTCTAAATTATGTGGTTATTTAGTAAAATTATCATTTTGTGAAAAATCTGTTAGATTCTTAGACATGCAAACATGAAATTGTCCCTCCATACAGCTATATATTTGTGGATGATGAATGGCTTCTATATACCAACTACCAAATTCCTCAAAGTTATATGTGCTTGTTGAATATTGAGTCCTGGCTTCATGTACATGGTATATAGCTATAAAAGTAGATCATCAAAAATAGTTTGTTTACTTGTGTACTTATCCATGAAATCTTTGTATTCGCTAACATTACTGAAAAATATTTTTTTAAAAAAAATTGTTTATAAGACACTTCAATTGAATATATTGGAAAACAAGCTGATTTTTATATTTTATACACACATACACACATGCATAGAGGCACACACGAACACACAAAGGTTCCTAATGAGGAAAGAACAATAGGTTTCTACTTAGCTGTTGACTGGTTTCTTCATACATAGCAGAAAGTCTAAGTTAAGTCAATAATACTTTTTTGATGGGTCGTGTCATCCCCTGTCATCTGAATATATAGCAAAGTGACTTGCCTTATAATTTGTGAAGGATTGTTTTCAAATTTTTCCCCAAAACTTTTAAGAGAATGAGACATTTATTTAAGTTTACTTTAAAGACCACTGGTTTATGGCTAATGAGTGTATGGTTTATTAATCTAATGTATTTCACTGAAAAAAGCCAACTACAATTCACTTACAATTGAGATTTTACTCTATTTTAACGTTATTTTAATGAGCTACAGATTTGAATGTGGGCTTTGTTCATTTGTTGCTTCCGCTCAATTGCAGTTTCACCCCAAGAAGACACAAGACAGATTGATCAGGCTTCCAGTAATTGTGAGACTTAAATGAAGTGAACAGGGCCTTATGTTTCTAAACCAAATGAGAGGATTAAGGCAAAAAGGAGGAAAAAAAAAAGCAGTGTCCCCTCTCCCCCATATCCTCTAAGTTATCTATCTCTTATATTTAAATTTGATTAAGCTGTTTGCTAGATAGCCCTAGATTTCCATGTAAGAATATCAAATGGAGAAAAAAGAGTTTGTAAAGAACCCAAAACAACAAGAGTAAATAAACGGCCAAGCTTTCATTTTGTAACACAATTCTGGATAATTTAAATGCAAAAACATTCATTCTTTAATGATATCATATAGTTTTTTTTCAATTGATACTTAATACTCATTAATAAATATACAACTTTGCACATTTAAACATAAGGATATTTATTAGGCCACTACTTCTTAAGACAATTATAAAAAATTTACATTTGTTGCCCGAGAACTATTTATTTGCATTTTATAATGATTCATATTTTTATAGCACTTTAAGTTTCAAAAATTGCTTCCCTCACAGTTTAGAGAGGTAGGTATTAAAAATGCTTTTTTTTTAATTCATTTGAAGTATTCAAAACTATACTTTGAATGATTTGGTATGGTCTTTCAAGGTTTTCATAGCTTCAATAACAGATTGGATTCATATCTCTAAAAAGGATTTTGGGTTACTTTAATTTTCAAAAAGGAAGTATTGCCTGCAGAAACTTCAGTTTATAGCATGTACTTTTCCATTGTGATTACACCAGCTATTCTGGTCCCATGAAAATGGGATCTCACATACCAAGGATTTAGACTCATGGAATATTAGAGCCGGAAGGAACCTTAGATATCATCTAGTCCATCCCTCGCATTTTTCAGAAGAAGAAATTGAGGTTGAAAGAGCTAATTGAATTGCTTAACTTTATGGAGGGAACTAGTGATAGAGTGGGGCCTAGAAATATCATGACTCTAAAGTTCTAGTCTCTTGATTTTCCACCTACTCCAACAGTTAATGATACAGACAGTCATCTATAACTTTGGCCAAGCTTCTCATAATGAACTTCTGTTTCCACGGCTGTATTGTCGGTCTTCTTATAATGGGAAAAATTGAGACTTCAGTTTATTAAATGCATGTAAACAAGCAATTTCTATAACAGGCCTAGTTGATAGTGAATCATAACTTTATCATTTTTTAATGAGAAGTTAACATGCTTTTTATGAAGATATTTATTGTAATTTGGAAAATGACAAATTTATCCTATTACATCAGTGAATTGAAATAATGCCCTTTTGTCTAGATAAATGTATTCTTAAGATTCCCAAAGAAAGAAAAAGAATATAAAAAAGTTTACATTACCTTCTAAAAAGAGGAAATTTATTAACAGGTATTATTTTTCACATAGGGTTCTCTAACACTTAAAAGCTTTTATGAGCAATACTCAATCTTAAGTATTTAAGATTTTTTTCTCTTAGCAGAATGTGTCAGATATTATCAGGTTGAATTAAATGCTTAATTGGAATCTCTTAAATATTTCTGATTATGTTTTCCTGCTTATATCAATTTGCTTAAAAAGAGCCCTAAAACAGCTTCATTTTGGAGAGAATGGCATGGACAAAGATTGCATAGGATGAGCAAACATAGAAGGATTAGAATCCATAGCGTTTGAGGGGATACAGCCACATCATGAGATCACAGATCCATTTGAGCGTTTTGAGTTTTATTATAATATTTAAATACTTATACATTTACAGACATATAGCAAAGTATTTATATATAATATATATAGCATGTATTTAAAGAATTTTGTGTTAGAGATTTTTATTAGTTATAGATTTTTAAACATTAACAAAATATACTGTAAATCCTGAAAAAAATGTGTAGAAAGCCAAAAGTGCGTGATGAAAAATGACAATATTTTTAGTGCATTCTTACAACGGCAGGTGGGTGGGGGTACAGTTGTAAAAATGTGGATATTTTTGTTGAGTTTCCCTCAGTAAAATTTTTCTTTTGAAATTTAGTGTATCTAAGTAACCAAGATTATGGTTCATTTCATTTAACGTCCATTCCTATAAAATCATAGTGTCGGGAATATTATTTGCCGAGGCTAATCTCTGTTAGATTTTTCATTTATAGGTCTGCTGGCATTTCACATGGTGAAGGTTCTGGTGTTCCCCCTTCTCCCTCCTCCCATATCCCCAGTTGCTTATGTTTTTCGTTCTGCTGGGCTGTTGTTCTTTCATTAACATTGCCCTGGTAAATAAGTTCAAGGTGAAACTCTCAGGCCCTGTAAATTGTGTCAGTTTTCATATCAACACTTTAGAGCAGCACTCTTGACATCTGCAGCTCATGCAGATTTCCATTCTATTATGCAAATGACTATACCTGCCTTTAAAATAAAAAAAAAATCCTCATTTAACAGGCAAATTTAAAAAAAAACACCTTCCACATTGAATACTTCACTGTAAATATATGTAAAATGGGTGCGATTGGCCTTGGATTAAAGGGCATAGAGGCAGACAAAAGAGACCACATTGCAACGTTAAGTACAAAGGCCAAAGAAGGATTATTAAGAGGTTCACAGATACTGTGTTCCAATCAAACTCCATTGGGGCTGAATTCCTTTTCTCTTTCTACAGCCTCCAAAAAGACATGGGAAGGAACCAAACGTTAAAGTCAAATAAAAAGCTCTTAAGCTAAGAGCACATGAATGTATAGCTGGGTAATGGACCTTTCATCTCTGAAATAAAAACAGTTCAATTCAATTGGAGCTGAAGTTCCCTCTTTGAAAAAGTTTATTTTAATGAGTTTCCATTTTATGCGTGGGCTGTTCTTTAATCGATGCTGCTCCATTGAAGTTTTACCCAATGAAGACACAAGACAGATTGTCCGAGCTCGCGGCTATTGTGCCGAGTTGATGGAGTGTATGGGCCCTTATGGTTGATAACAGAAGTAGTTGGTTCAAGCCAATAAATAAAACTTTAAACTCCTGACTGTCAGCTGTGTTGCCCTGAAAAGCTTTTTATTAAGCATGAATCTTTGGTTTTGAAGGACTTGTGAACCCAAAGGCAGCTTCTTAGCTCTGTCACACAAACTAAGTCAGTCAGACAAGCAGCAATCTGTCCTAACTGATAAACCCAGCTTGGTCTTTAAGATTCTAGACTTCTCTTCAGGAATCAACATTGTTAATATCTTGACAGACCATTAACTTTATAATATAGGAATCTGCTCCACTGTTGATTTATCATGAAAATGCGATGTTGGGAGATGTTAGATATTACCCTGCTTGGCAACGTCTTATTGATTTAAATTTCAGAATGAAGAGTTTTGCAGGTTTAAATCTGTTAGTATTTGGGAGGAAGGGCAAAGAAAAGAGAAAAATTTCTAAAAAAAAATATTTTGATAGTGAAACTCAAGAGTCATAAATGCAAGTTACCCAGCCAGACAATAGGTCCATATGGACAACCAGGAGTTTTACTGTATTAAATCCCATTTAACTTAATTTTCCAGTGATTGAAAAGGTCAATTGTGCACCAATAGCCATGATAAAGCCAATTCCAATCATCTGTGACTTATGCTAAAAAACAAAGTTAAAATCTATTACACTGTAAGTCCTCAGATTTGCACTACATATCCATAGTACTTTGGAAGCTGCTTGATCCTAAACTAATGGGAATACCATTGTGGCTATAGAATATTCAATGGTACTCAGATGACTTTAAAGAGTTAAGGTACCTCCCTAATTATCTCCCTACTACCAAAGTGACTGAGACTCTATAGAGGATCTATTTCATCAATTTATTTATTTATAGATCTATTCTACTCCATTGAATCTATTTCCTAGTCTTTCGAGCTAGAAGATACCTTCAAAATTTTTCAGCCCAAATCCCTGCATTTTACAGTTGAGGAAACTGAGATTCACAGAAGTGAATTGCTAAGGATCCCACAGTTAGCAAGTAAGTAGAGCTGAGATTAGAACTCACATCATCTGTTTGAAAACTTAGACACTTTATGTTACTTTCCTCTGCCTCCCTACAATGTTAAAAGTCCAGCATTTTTCTCAACTTCTTGCATGTTTGTCCAGGGCTGAAAGCCAGAAGAATGGTAAGGTACATGGTCCAAAAATAAATAAATAAATAAATAACTACATAAATACATAAATGGCTTGTCCCCCTTGACCTGTGGGGGAGTGTATTTTTGGAAGGGAGTTAACAATACCCACTTTGTATCTCTAAGTGGTGAGAAGATTGGGTACTTATGATCTGAGACTAACCTCTTGGTCATAGGATGTTTTTGAATAACTCAAAAGATTCCCGTATTGCAAATCTCCATATGTAGATTGGCAGGGAGAGTTGGAATGCAATTAGATTCTTTAAAGCTTTCAAATTGTCCCCAGATTCTCCTTGGAAACAGAATCAGATGTTACTTCACCCTTTCCCTTCACATACAGGAACCCCTGTAGAAATAGTGGAAACCTGACACTTAGGATTCCAATTTTACTCCTTAAGTATTTATTTGTTTGGGACAAATCCAATAGTTACAAGGGAGTTCTGATAAAATAAGAAGTGATTATGTTAGTATGTTAGGAATTCAAATTCAAAGTAGACCAGCAATGTCCCAACATTGTTTTTTTCCATTGTTTGTTCAATAGTCTAATCAAAATGATTTTGTGATTTCTTCCTAGGTTTTATGATTCCTATAAAAAAAGCCAATACAGAGTTATAGCAATTTACTGAAGGAGATGATTCATCCTTTATGTGTGCATTAGGGATTAGGTATAGAAGCGTCCATTAAGTAAATGGCTTGAAGCCTACCTTTCTAATCTTCCTTAACAACTAAGTAGATTAAAGGTGGAGCCCAAACCTCCCCTGATAACCTGTTCTTTTATTTTGGTCTGTTTTTTGGCTGTAGTGTTGTCAATACTTTCCCTATTAAGTTTCCTTTCTCTAGTAATTTTTCCAATTTTTTTTTCTTTCAGAGACGTGCATCAGAATTGACATAGTTGACTGCAGTGGCTCCAAATATGTCAATTCACATTTACAGACTTTCTAAAGTGTGGTATATAAAAATATGTATTGGGAACTTTTTAAATGTGGACTATTAAACTGATAGATCTCAATGGCTTTGAGGAAGTAGAAAGGATCTAGCAAGTAAATATATGTTCAGACAGATTTCACAACATGCTGCTGATGTGCTTTGTCCAAATTGTTGTAACAAGAAATTTATGCATGACATACCATAAGATTTTTATTCAGTCTTATTTAAAATCTTTTCCCCACAATCAAAAAATATAAATGATAAGCAATAAGTATCAGATACATCATACAGCACTCTTGTGACAGCATCTGTTTGGGAAATTATTTATTTCCTAGGGAATATATGAGAGACAGCTCAAAAGAAAGGATCTATGCTCTGGATTCAGGAGCCCTGACTTTGAGCATTGTTCTGGCACTTACTAAGAGTTGTGGCTTCTTTTCACTCTGTCTGGTCCAAGCAGAATATTTGCATGGCTACTTTTCCATATTTTCATTGTATATAGATACTTAAGAAAGTTTTGTTAAATAAATGGTTTTCTTTTTTTTTCCTCCACCATTAGAATATGAGCTTTTTGAGGTCAGGGGCAATGTTTTTGCCTTTGATTGTAACCCCCAGTGCTTACTGTAGTACCTGGCACATAGTAAGTACTTACTAAATGTTGTGGGTTTTTTTTTAATGGTTGTTATTTTTTTTTTTGTAATTAATTAATTTATTTATTTTTAGTTTTCAACATATATTTCCATAAGATTTTGAGTTTTGAATTTTCTTACCCTCCCAATTCACCTCCCCCAAGATGGCATGCAATCTGATATAGGCTGTATTTATGAATTCATATTAAGCATATTTTTCTGTTAGTCATGATGTAAAGAACAATTAGAACTAATGGGAGGAACCATGAGAATGAAGCAATAAAACAAAACAACCAAGGAAAAGGAGAGCAAATAGTTTGCTTCCGTCTGCATTCAGACTCCGTAGTTCTTTCTCTGGATGTGGATAGCAATTTCCATCTTGAGTCTTTTGGAGTCGTCTTAGATTCTTGCATTGCTATGAAGAGCCAAGTCTGTCAAAGTCGGTCATCGCACAATATGGCTGTTACTGTGTTATCCTGATTCTGCTTGCTTCACTCAGCATCAATTTATATATGGTCTTCCAAGTTTTTCTGAAGTCTGCCTGCTTATCATTATGTATAGCATAATAGTATTCCATTACATTCATATACCATAACTTGTTCAGCCATTCCCCAATTGATGGGCATCCCCTCAATTTCCAATTCTTTGCCATCACATAAAGAACTGCTATATTTTTGTACTTGTGAGTCCTTTTCCTGTTTTTATGATCTTTTGGATACAGACCTAGAAGGAGTATTGCTGGGTCAAAGGTATGCACAATTTCATAGCCCTTTGGGAATAGTTCCAAATTGCTCTCCAGAATGGCTGGATCAGTTCACAACTCCACCAACAATGCATTAGTGTTCCAATTTTCCCACATCTTCTCCAACATTTATCATTGTCCTGTTTTGTCATGTTAACCAGTCTGATAGGTGTGATGTGGTACCTCAGAGTCGTTTTGATTTGTATTTCTCTAATCAATAGTGATTTAGAACTTTTTTTTTTTCATATCAGATAGCATTAGTTTCTTCCTCTGAAAACTGCTTGTTCATATCCTTTGACCTTTTGTCAAGTGGGGAATGACTTGTATTCTTATAAATTTGACTCAGTTTTCCATATATTTTAGAAATGAGGCCCTTATCAGAGACACTGGTTGTAAAAATTCTTTCCCAGTTTTCTGCTTCCCTCCTAATCTTGGATGCATTATCTTTGTGTGTGCAAAAACTTTTCAATTTAATGTAATAAAAATTATCTGTATTTCATAATGTTCTCTGTCTCTTGTTTGTATTTCATAATGTTCTCTATCTCTTGTTTGGTCAAAAATTCTTCCCTTCTCCATAGATCTGAAAGGTAAACTATTCCTTGCTCTTCTAGTTTGCTTATAGTATCAGTCTTTATATCTAAATTCTTTACCCATTTGGACTTTATTTTGATATAGAATGTAAGATGTTGGTCTTTGCCCAGTTTCTGCCATACGTTTTTCCAGTTTTCCCAGCAGTTTCTGTTAAATAGTGATTTCTTATCCCAGAAGCTAAACTTTTTGGATTTATCAAATAGTAGATTAGTATAGTCATTGACTGTTGTGTCTTGCATACCTCACCTATTCCACTGCTCCACCACTCTACTTCTTAGCCAGTACCAAGTAATTTTGATGATTGCTGCTTTATAATACAATTTAATATCTGGTACAGCTAGGCTACCTTCCCTTGCATTATTTTCTTTAGTTCCCTTGATATTCTGGATTTTTTGTTCTTCTAGATGTATTTTGTTTTTGTTTTTTCTAGCTCTATAAAATAATATTTTAGTAGTTTGATTGGCATGGTGCTGAATAAATAAATTAATTTAGATAGGATTGTCATTTTTATAATATCAGATTGGCCTACCCATGAACTGATATTTTTCCAATTATTTAGATTTGACTTTATTTATATGAAAAGTTACTAAATGTTTGTTGACTGGTACACTTTATAGGGGTAGTAAGAAGCAGGACAGTAAATGAGTTGTTTTTAAAACAGTGGAAGAAAGAGGGAGGAAAGGGAGTGTGGAGATCCTGGGTTGGTAGATTTATATGTGGAAGGGAACTTACAGATCATCTAGTCCAACCTCTTCATTTTCAGATGAGGAAATTGAGGCATAGTACAATTAAGTGACTTACCCAAGGTCACAGGTGGCAGAGCAAAGATTTGAAGCTAGGACACTTGGCACCAAATTTCACACTCATTCTACTGTACTGCAATATATATGTGTGTGTGTATACACACATATGCACACACATATACATGTACATACATACACACACACATATATATATACTATCTGAGAGAGAGAAAATATAGTTTATTTTGAGACTTCTGCCATTTTTTTTTCTAACAGCAAACTGTCTTAGACAAGGGGCAGCTAGGTGGCGCAGCGGATAGAACACCGGCCCTGAAGTCAGGAGGACCTGAGTTCAAATCTGGCCTCAGACCAAACACTTGACACGTACTAGCTGTGTGACCCTGGGCAAGTCACTTAACCCCAATTGCCTAAAACAAAAAAACAAAAAAAAACCAAACTGTCTTAGACTTATACTTTTATAAAGTTCAATGTAAATTACAAGATCAAAGTATCTCACACGATCTACACTATGTTCTGCTCAGATTTTCTGAAAGTAGTTTCTAGTTTAAGATTTTTGCTATTCAGTTGTTTCAGTCATGTCTGACTCTTCATAACCCTATTTGGGGTTTTCTTTTTTTTTAATTTGGGGTTTTCTTGACAAAGGTACTGGAATGGCTTGCCATTTCTTTGTGCAGCTCATTTTACAGATGAGGAAACTGAGGCAAACAGGGTTAAGTAAGTTGCTCAGGATCACACAACTAGTAAATATCTGAATCCACATTTGAACTCAGGAAGATGAGTCTTCCTGACTCCAAGCCCAGTACTCTATCCACTGTGCTATCTAGCTGCCCCAGTTTAAGATTTAGGGATTCTTCCTAAATAATCCTACCCATCAACAAAATATCTCTCATTTTTTAAGACATTTTAAGACATGTGGGAATGAATTTTATATGTCTAGTTTTACTCCTATGAGAAAATAACTTAAATTTGGAACTCAAATTTTTTAAAACAAGTATTAAAAATGTTTTTACATGTAATTGGGAAAAAATAAAATATTATTAAAAAAAGAAACTGGAAGAAATGATTGACACATACTTGGGGTATGATATGGGGGAATGATACCTCTAATGCTTTAACTATTTTCTCATTTCTATTGGCAAATCCTTCTACAGACCACTTCAGGTGATGATTTCTGTTCCTTTGTACATCCCTATCTGGTTTGAATGCTTAACTCAATTTAATTCAATTCCACAGAAATCTCCGGTGTATAGAACTCAGTGCTAGACACTGGGGGAAGATTTTCAAAAGTAAATATAAGATGTGCGTCATATATAATTTTTATACTTTCCCAAATCCTGTATGTCTTTTGAGGCCAAAAGTTGCATTCTGTACCATGAGGGGCCCTGGGTATATCCTGCTACACTGAAGGTACCATAAACCCATTTGTTTCTGTGTTCATGAATTAGTTTGTGGTTTACCTTCGTGGTCTATTTCCTCCCTTTCTGAAAAAGTAGCCACTTCATTCTGCACCCCTCCTCCCCCCATCTGCTCAGTTTTCTTTTCCCTTTCTTCTTGTATAAACTATGGGCATTGACTTACTTTTTGCCAGCTTGTGTTCCAACTCTGAGATTAGAAAAAGGACTTTTTAAAAGTAACAACAAAAATTATGTGGCAACAATGAAATATAAATAAGTTTGTAAATTGTTTCTACACAGAGCAAACTAACAGAAGAGATTAGGGTTTAGGTGCTTGGAAATTGGTAAGATTATCTTGTCCTCATTTGATCTCATGGAATTTTGCCTCATGCCTTTACTATGTTCTAATGCATGTATACGTGTTATCACTCCCTGCAAGACTGTAAACTTTTGGGAAGGGAAGGTGCTTTATTGATTTTTTTGCTTTTCTCCAGTGCCTACCACAGTGTCCTGCACATAGTTGTTGCTTTATAAATGTCTGTTGTATGAATGAATAAATGAATGAGTGAACAGAACATAAGAAGGCAGAAAGGGGAGTAAGTAGTTTATAGGCAGATAGGTGAAATAATATATAGCAGTCTGGACTCAGAGGCAGGAAGACCTGAGTTTGTATCTTGTTTCAGACACCTAGTAGCTGAATGACCTAGGGGACCTCCCTCAGCCTTGGTTTCTTAGAGGCAATATGGTATAGTGAATGGAGTTCCAGACTTAGAATCAGATGGACCTGGATTCAAACCCTGCCTCTGCCACTTAGTAGCTGTGTGACCCTGGGTAACTCATTTAGGCTCTATGGGCCTTAGTTTCCTCATCTTTAAAATAAGGTGTTGGGATTTAATGGTCCCTTGACCTCTGAATCTTTGGTCCTATTATCATTAGAGATGGATAACAACCTCTGAGGCATAACATTTTACTTACTATGTATACTTTTGTTTTCTAATTTCCCAAATATAATTTTACCAACAGATTTGAACGAATAAGGTAGGGTTGAAAATGCTGTTGTCTCAAAAATCATGTTTATATTTACAAGCATGAAGGATGGATATAGCACCTTTTTCTAAATAGCTAATAAATAGGGAAGGTGGCCTATTTGGTTCTGGGCTTAGACTTATGAACTCTTCCCTTCTCCTAAAATCATCCATGGAAGAAAAGAGAGAAGAGAGAGAGAGAGAGAGAGAGAGAGAGAGAGAGAGAAGGAGGAGGAGCTGTCTTCTCCACTCCCACTCCCCTTGTTCACATAAATAAGTTATGTCCCAAAACAGTAGAGCTGTGGGGAGAATGGGAGGGAATACATCTAATCACAGCCAAACCCATCCAGCTAGTCTGACCCTTCACCATCCTAGAAGTCTCTCAGCCCTACCTTACTGCCCATATCACTTTACTCCCTCCTCTTTTTCTCAGTTTCTATACTTCCTTTCTAATAATTTTTTTTTTAAAATGGTCATGTATTTATTTTCCTCCCTCCCACCTCCTCCTCATTGGTGTGTGTCTGTGTGTCTGTGTGTCTGTGTGTGTGTCTGTTTGTGTGTATGTGTGTGTGAGAGAGAGAAAAAGAGAGAGAGAGAGAGAGAGAGAGAAATATGTGTAACAAATATGTGTGGTAACACAAAAACCTCTTTTCACCTCAGCTTCTCTGCCTAGGATCCTCACCTCCTTATTCCTCTTGTCCCACTTTCCATTTTTTGGAGCTCCTGACCCAGACCTTAGAAACTACCAATGAGAGATTATGGGGGGTGGGGCGGATTCTCCTTCCCACTAATGGACAAATTGGAAATAGGTGAAGGAGAAAACTTTCTGAAATCCCAAGGAAACAGAGGAGATGTGTTCCTGGCATTCTGATTTGGAATTCTGGGTGCATTTTCCCCCAGAAACATTATTACACATGCTATTTAGGGACCATATTGAATAATCAAATGCTCAAATGGACCTGTGGTTTCATCATTTGGGGACTTTTCTTCAATTCATCTCACAACCTTTCTCAGTTTCTCTTGACATTGTAAGGTCATCGTGGAGCATACTGGCTGTCCATCTGTCATCCCTCACTTTTGCCTCTTCTCTTCCGGGCATAAGGTCCCTTGATAACATCCTTTACTCCTGTTTCTCTTCAGCATTGCTCTTTGGTTATATGTTACAGCCTGCTCACACCCACTATACTCACCTTTAGTTCTTTACACATTTTGCTGCTATATAGTAGCACTAGTAAAATATTTATTTGGAAAAGATGGGCATTTGTATAAGTGGGAAGCTTGGGTGTCCATGAAAGAGCCTACTCTCCTTCCCTTTTTTATCTGCAGGCCCAGCCCATTGTCTGTCTTTATTATCTGTCCCAGATATACATTTTCTGTTGGACAAGCTTTATAGGGTGTCCATTTAAGTGCATGTTGAAATCTGGGCAATAGACGTTCTTCCTCCCCTTGGTCTTTCCTGGGTGGATGGACAGGACAAAGTCCTTTGTGTCATAACTGATCTCTCCCAGGGATCTCTTCCACTGTCTTGGGAATTGATGCAATTAATATCATGTCATCTGTATACAGGATCTTTAGGATCTATAAAGATGTTAATAAAGAAAGCTACTTCATCTTTTGGGTTATAGGTTAAATAGGCTTTTATTGGCTAGCCTAGGAACCTAATAATCCTGAGGCCCAAAATGTGAGAAAAGACAAGAGAGGGCAGGGCTGGTGGCAATGGGAAGGAAAGGGAGCTGCTGAGAGATGTAGAGAACAATTATGTTGACAGTTCTGAGGTTTGGTCCCAACTCTGCCTCTTACCTACCATATGACCTTGGGCAAGTTACAGACTCAAGATTCAATTTGTTTATTCACAAACAAATTTCTTTTTCTATAATGAACTTCCAACTTCCCTTCCAGTCCTAAATGTTGTGATTTTACCTATTTAATAGGTTTACCTGAGACAGGGAGAGTTAAGCTTTGAGCTGTTTGCTTTTGAGCTTTTGTACAATGGCAATAAATTATATTAATTATTCTTAGAAGGATCTCATTTTCCCATATTCACAATTACTCTACAGAGTCTCAATCAGTCAGTGTTTTGTTGTTGTTGTTCAGTCATTTTGTACTCATGTCTGACTCTTTGTGACCCCATTTGGGGTGTTCTTGGCAAAGATACTGGAGTGGTTTGCCATTTCCTTCTCCAGTTCATTTTACAGATGAGGAAACTGAGGCAAACAGGATTAAGTGACTTGCCCAGGGTCACACAGCTGGTAAGTATCTGAGGCCAGATTTGAACTCAGGAAAATTAGTCTTTCTGATTCCAGGCCCAGCACTCTATCCACTGCACCATCTAGCTGCCCAATCAGTCAATAGACATATATTCATTAAGAGCCTGCTGTGTGCTAAGCACTATGCTAGTCACAAGAGAATATAAATAAAAAGAGTGAAATATTCCTTACTCTTAAAAAGCTTATGTTCTGTTACCATTTGTCTTATCAAATTTGTGCAGCCTTTGGCACTTTAGGAACTGACAACTTAAATTATTGAAAAAGTCCTCTATATTTCAGTAATTGTCTTTAAAGATTTTTCTTGTTCGAATAGTTACGAAAATTTCATGGTATAGTACAGGGGAAGGAACCTCTGAATTTGGAGTCAAAGGAATCCTTTTCCTGAGATTTATAAGCTGTCAGTTGATCAGTCAATAGATAAGTATTAAGCATTTGCTGTATGCTCAGTACTGTGCTAAGTGTTGGGGATACAAGGAAGGCAAAACTAAATTCCTGCTCTCTTGAGGAGTTCACAGTCTAATGGGGGGAGGCAACATGTAAATTAATATGTAGAAACAAGCTATGTAAAGAATATATTGAAAATAATCAATAGAGGGAAGGCTCTAGAATTAAGAGGGATTAGGAAAGTCTTCCTGTGGAAGGGGGGACTTTAGCTGGGACTTAAAGGAAGCCAGGGAAGCTGAGAGATGATGAGGATGGAGCAGCACTGGATGGAAAATGCCCAGAACCAAGAGATGGAGTATCATGTTCATGGAACAGCAAGGAGTCAAATGTCACTGGATTGCAGAGGAAGGGGGGGACAGATTAGAAGGGACTTTGAATGCCAAACATATGATTTTATATTTGATTCTGGAGGTGATAGGAAATCACTGGAGTTAGTTAAGTGGAGGAGTGACATGGTCAGACCTGCGCTTTAGGAGGATCACTGACAGATGAGTGGAGGGTGGATTGGAGAGGGGAGGCATGTGGCAGGCACACCATTGCAATAATCCAGGTGTGAGGCGATGAGGGTAGTGGCAGTTTCAGAAGAAGGAAGGGGGCATATTTGAGAGATATTACAAAGTTAGAATTGACAGGCCTGGCAGTAGATTGGGTATGGGGGGATGAAACATAATAAGAAGTCAAGGATGGCGCCTAGCCTGGGAGGATGGTGGTGTCCTTGACAATAATAAAGAAGTTTGGAAGGTGAGAGAAAGATAATGAGTTCAATTTTGGACATGTTGGGTTTTAAGATGTCTTCAGGACATCTACTTTGAGATGCCCAATAGGCAATTAGAGATTCTCCTGGATAAGTAGGAGTTAGAGCTGGAGAAGGAAATTTAAGAATTAGCAACATAGAGATGATAATTTAATCCATTAGCACTGATTTACTGACTGAATATATAGTCAAAGGGTTTGAATTCTGGTTTTGACATATAGAAGCTGGGTAATCTTGGGTAAGCTGCTTCATCTTTCTGGGCCTCAGTTTTCTAATCTGTAAAATGACAATTGGATTCAGGATTCCTTCTAGCTCTAAATCTGTGATTTAAGAGTATAGGAAATTAATGAGTTTCTTAGTACATCAGTAAATTAAGCATTTTTGAAGGTTACCTGGATCCCTTTAGATCACTAGGAATCATTTAATGAACTGAAGCCATGATTTACTAAATAGAGTCTGTCATAGTTACATGTTAGATTCTGAAGGTGCCACATTTATTCCCTGATTGTCACATCTAAGCAGTGGGAGAATGTTGTTCCAGGGGCTTGGCTTTCCAAACTTGGAACACCTATCTTTTTATTCCTTTTTTAAAAAATGATTTTCCTAAAGATATCATTCTTTCTTCCACCAACATAATAAGCATTTGCTATAATTATTAGATGGTGACTTGCCCTAATGATTATTATAAAAAATCTCACTTGTGTTTTATAAAGGTAAGATTTGGACATTTCTACCCAAGCTATAAAGTAATGAAGACATCTGTTTTCATATGGTCCTTGCCACACAGTACCAGAAATTTGATGTCATGCTGTCCAGATTTGTAAATTTCCCTGGAATGGCCTTCGATTTTCTGATCTGTTCTGACAAGTCACTGACAGCTTTTGAGGTGAAGTACATACATGGCAAAGGGCAAACAGAGACTGCATATGTCAGCTGGAACATTCCCTTGTTGACTAGACAGGGTGAAATTGCTGACGTGCCTCTGTATTTGTACGCCTCCAGTTTTCTGCTAAATGTTTGTGACTTAAAGAAAAGAACAGACAGGCATCCTTACGGAACATATACACACATTGTCTCACATTCAGTTACTGGCTAAGTTAGTTGGCAGTTGATACTTATCAGCTTAATGCTTCCTGTGGGATAATTACTATGCCTAGAACAAAATGTATTTGGAAGACTTGTGTTAACAAAAGTTTGGTTTATATTTATAGTGCTTTATTATTTGATTGTTTTCTCCTTCATTTAACTCCAAAGAACTAGTAAATTCTTAACCTCTTTATGGAGAATCCTCATCAGTTTTCGTTCTCTCTGTCTCTATCTTTGTCTCTGTTTCTCTCTCTTTCTCTCTCTCACTCTTTTCCTCTTCTCCCCATCCGTTTTCCCCCGTTTCTCTTTCTCTCTCTTCACGTCCCTCTGTCTCTGTCTTTGTCTCTCTGTCTCTGCCTCCCCCCCTGCTCTTTTTCTCTCTCCTCTCCTTCTGCTTGCCTCTGTCTCTCTTTTTTTCACCTGTCCCACCCACTTCTACCCCACCCTCTACCCCAACATGCAGATAGACAATTTGTGAAATGGATTTCCATCTTTGGGTAACTGTCTTTCTTTATTAAAAATCTGATGAATTATTTTGGCTTGCTAGTTTTTGCAAGTTGCTATGCCAGGCTGTGCCTTAACTAGGTGTGGGGAGGGAAAGGAAGGATTGTTAATTTTTTTGCTATGTTTAAACAAGTAAACTAACCACAGATCTGGATTCTGGTACAACATTGCCTTAGGGGAAGAGTATATAAAGAGTGATTCAACCATCTGAAAAATAAAGAAAAAAGAGATAATTGGAAAAGGCAGGGACAAATGCTCATTGTTCATTGGCCTTGAGTTATCAAGATTAGCATAAGAATAGAAGCTAAATCTAGGAGGAGACCTTGGAGGGGAAGGGCAGCCAGGCAACACTGAGGTCAGGGAAAAAGATCTGTTACCTTTTCATCGTGGGGCCCTGTGGTTTCCCAAAAAGTAGAGGCCTAGATGCTAGTTCTTACAGAAATAGGGTAGAGAAACTAACTTCATTCATAAGGATATGGCTAGCCATTACAATCTAGATAAGATATTTACTTGAATAAATTAGAGCTTGCAAAAATTTTTGGAATTATCCAAGTAATCTCATATTATAATAAATATAATAAATAACTTTATTCAATAACCTAATTTTATAAATGAAAAAAACTCAACCAGAGATATAAAATGGTGTTCTTAAGGTCACATAATTAGTGACAAATATGAGTCTGAAACCCTAGTTTCCTGACTCCTAGTTCATTGCTCATTCTCTGCTTCATTAACAGGTCAAAGGTGAGAGAGAGTGTACAAGATCAGAGTCTAGGGCAAGAAATCTGTGAAGCCAGACAGAAGAGATGTGGTTTTTTTGTTTGCTTGTTTGTTTGTTTGTTTGAGCAGAGTGGACAATAAATGTTTTTCCCAATTAGAAGTATAGCCTAGGGTAAAGTAAAGGACATACCAAAAGCCCAAAAGACAGATCATAGGATTATAGTATCATAGGTGTAAGGCTGGAAGAAATTTCAGAGGCTATTTAGTTCATCCCAGGCCTTTTACATATAAGAAAACTGAGGCCCAAGGAAGTTTAATGACTTGTGATTCTTCTATGAGCCAGTTCTCAACCTTTGCTGTTTATTATCTCCTAAAACTCCCTGAAGTCAGGGTCATGTTTCTCTCGGCATAAGAGTGAAAGTCTGCCCTTTCTTTATATTCCTCCAAGCATTCACAGCCTGTCAAGGATAGGGTAGAAAAGCTTTATTCTCCCTCCCTTGGCCCTAAGGATTCCAGCTAAACACCAGAGTATTACTTGGCCTCATGGAGATTAAGATTTGAGAAACAGAGATGATAATTCAGAAGGGAAATTTGGCATGGGGGAAGGTAGTCCCTGAGTATGGGATACTGAAGGGAAGAAGTTCATGGTCATTTTGAGGGCATTGTTATCATTAACCAAAGCCCTAGCTTTGTTTCTGGCTAGGGTCAGGATACATTAACAATGTATGTGGTAGAAATAGCTGTGTTATGTGTTGTCCTGAGTAAGGACCTCAGAATCCACCACGTAGCCCACACCATGAGGACTTCTATTCCAGAAAAGCTAGAAACCTACCAGTCTTATCAAACCAAATCCATTTATTACAGAGCTAGAATTGATTTCCAGCTTAGAGGCTGAATGACTTTGAAATTATGAGGACAAGATCTGGAAAAAACACTCAAATTCAGAGAGTTAAAAATGATTTACCCTAGGCCTCAGAGCAAATGTTAGAGCAGGGAGCAAAACCAGACCTTTCCACTGAGTTTAATTCTCTTTTTTTCTCCAATATATCCTTCATGCAACTGCCAAAATAATCTTCCTAAAGCACAAGTCTGAGCATTTCAGTCCTCTGCTGATTCAGTATGTGATGAATAAAAGACTAAGAAGTGGAATTTCTGGGTAATTAATAATCAATTTATTAATTAGGCTAGCAAATAACCAATAATTTGATGGTCAGTGGTCTCTCCTGTAACCAAAGACATAGGCTTTGCTTCTGGCTCCTCTAAAGTACCTTTGGAAAAGGGCTTACCTCTGACAGGTGAAAATCAATCCTGGTTGGTGAACAATTAAGGAGGGGGTGGACATTTTGATGAGGAGTTGGGCTAAAAGTCTTCAGCTCCTCCTGCTGAGAACCGATTTGATCATGAGACTTAGCAGCCCCTTCAGTACTCTGGACAAAAGAATCCATCTCTACCTATGCCACTCAAGTTGAACAATGAGCCTGAAGTGTTTGGTGCTGGAATTTACCTAGATTAGATTCTCTTTACACTTAATCAGAAGTAAGCTCTCCTAGTTGGGTGGGGTCCTAGTGAATGTTCCTGGAGGATTTGACCAATCTCATCATCAGACTTGTCCTTCAGAGATTGACTGACCTACAAGGACTGCTCCCTAAATGAGGAAATAAAAGGGAAAAAAAACCCCTTGAATCCTAATTTAATAATTGGTTATTAATATAATAGAAAAATAATGATTTCTCTCAAGTGCCATATTCATTTTTTTAAATAAGTTAGTGATTATTGGGGTGGGGGAGGCTCCATTTGATTGCATTCTCTTATCCATATTATTTATTATATTTAGTTGAGTTGCCCCCTAAATGAAAAATTTTGTGATAAATTAGCCACCATACCTAAAGAGAAGAAAAATAGACCACATGCCATCTTCTTGTCCATCTGTATTCCAGTGGCTATTACCTCCAGGAGCAAATATAAAATCCTCTGTTTAGCTTTTAAAGCCCTTCTTAACCTGACCTTTCCTACCTTTTAAGTCGTCTGATACCTTACTCCCATATGCATACTCTGTGACCCAGTGACATTGACCTTGTTGATTTTCCTGGACAAGATGCTCCATCTCCTGACTGCAAGCATTTTCTCTGGCTGTCCCCCATGTCAGAAACTCTTCCTTCCTTGTCTTCACTTCCTGGCTTCCTTCAAGGTTCAGCTGAAGTCCCACCTTCTGCAAGAAGCCTTTCTAGGTCCTTTTTAATCTTAGTGCCTTCCCTCTGAGTTTATCTCCTGTTTGTCTTGTATATGTCATGCTTGTAAATGATTGTTTACATATTGTCTCCTTTATTAGGCTGTGAGTTCCTGGAGACTAAACACTAATTTTTGCCTTTTTTTTTTCTATCCCCAGCACTTAGCATAGTGCCTGGCTTATAGTAGACCTTAATAAATGCTTGTTGACTTGACTTGATTTGTCATATACAGAATTTACTGTCTTAATGAAGTTTACTGCCGGATAGTCACTATACCAGTTGAATGCATCGCTAACCCAGTTGCGCTCAGGAGGGCTGCAGATGAACTGCAACATTGCTCAGGTCTATATTTTGAGTTGACTTTTATCCAGGTATCTGGCCTATAGTCTCACAGCAGCCACTGAGGAAAGGGAGTGGTGGCATTCCCTAAATGGCTAGTGACAGGGGTTCTACCACCAAAAATGTAGTGGTAAGACTCCAAGTGTGATGCTGACATCAAAGATGGCTCATCACATTTCCTCTTTTTATACAGAACATGCTGTCTGCTACATGTCAGCTTTCTAGTTCCCAGGGATTTGAGGGCAGTGGTGACCTAATTAGGATGGTAAGCATAGTATCAGAATGCCCTCAGAAAGCAGAAATTTGCTATACATGAGTCCAAGGAATTAAGGAGCTACCAAAAAAAAAAAAAGGATTCTACATTCCTATTAAACAGTGTGAATAATTCACTAAGAGAAAGAATGACATTTTCAATTTTAGAAGTCCTAAACAACAAGCATCCTTATATAAGGATAAACCAGGCATTATGGAATGCCTTATGAGAGCTAATGCTAATACACCTGCTCGAGAATTTTAAGTGGATCCCTGTTGCCCCAAGGTGAAGGAAAGAAAGAAAGAAAGGGAATTTATCAAGTTCTTATGATGTTCAAAGTGCCAGGGATACAAACAGAAAAGCCAGATAATTCTTGTTCTCAAAGAGTTTGCCTTTTAATTGGGATAGAAAACACATAAAATGGGTTTCAGCACTAGGTTAAATGGACAGGTTTCATGGTCTGTAGAGTTTAATGGCAAAGTAGATGGCAATGCATTTTTCTTAGTGTCATTTCTACTTATAAAATCAGATGTATTTCTGATGGCGAGCCATTTGATGGTGCCAAGACTGGTTGAAAGAACTTTCTTTTCTGCACCTCCAGTAGCTATGACTGCTGAGGGATTGGGATGGCAGCACTCATTGCAGTTGCCAAGTTTCATTTCCACAGGGGTTGAATTCCTGTGATGATGGCTTTTGGGGCTGGGCTGGAATACTTGATCTGACATGTCAAGTTCTTCACAATATGGCTTCAACCTATAATTTTGGACTTGTTTTTACATTCCTTCCAGCACACATTCTACATTCCAGCCAAACCAACCTACCAGTTGATCCTAGAGCATGGAATTCTACCCCAAGCCTGTGTCTTTGCATAGGCTGGCCTCCTTGTCTTTAGTGTCTTTCACTCTCAGCCCTGCCTCTTAGAATCCTTAGCTTCCTTCATCCCAACTGAGTTCACTCCAAGTGCCACTTCCTAAGTTGAAGTCTTTCCTGATTTCTCTAGTTGGTAGTATTTTCTTCTTCCTTGAATTATCTTGTTTTTTTCCTATTTGTTTTATCTGTGATATCTCCCAGTAGAATGTAAACTCCTTGAAGGCAGGCTCTATCTTTTTAAAGTCTTTGTATGCTAGTGCCTAATATAGTGAATTGAAAATAATAGCTAATTAATAAATAAATTTATGTTGAATTGAACGGTTAATATGTGTGTACATGATATATGTCATAGAGTCATAGAATTTTTAAAGATAAAGGGAACTTTGGAGTTCATCTATCGACTCTTTTGTTTCAGAGATAAGGAAACTGAGGCCAACAGACATTAAGTGATCCTGCTTTTGACATTAGATTAAGGCATTTTATATTGTTTATCTTGCTCCACATATGCAAAATAAAATCAAGACTTAATATCATGCATATAAAAAGGAAGACTGGATGGAATATCATTTCCCAGTTAAATGAAAATTAATTCAGATTTTTAAATCAAGACTAATTTATGCAGCATGACATAATGAACTGAGAGCCTGCCTTGGAGTGAGAAAGACCTGGCTCAAGTCCTGCCACTGACACATGCTAGCTCTGTGACCAGAGCAAATCACTTAATGTCTCAGGGACCCAGGCAACTTTTTTTTTTTTTGGTTTGCTTGTTAAAGACTATAAATTACAGATGCGTTGTTTAGGGAGTTCTATAGCTACAGTTTTCCACAGACGAAATCACAGTCTTTAAAAAAAAAAAGCTTTCAGTTCAGTTGTAGATTATTTGGAAGCTATTATAAATTGAAGCAGCCAGAGTTACAGAAATAGGTGTGAGTAGCAAATGTCAAAAATAGAAATAAAGAAAAGAAATAGGAGTTGACTTGGACTTTTTTTTAGCTCTTCTGGTTGGGGTTGATCTGTTATTTTTGTTGAGTTTTTTCAGTAATATATGACTCTTCATGACCCTATTTGTGGTCTTCTTGGCAAAGATACTGGTGTGGTTTGCCATTTCTTTCTCCAGCTCATTTTACAGATGAAGAAACTGAGGCTAACAAGGTTAAGTGACTTGCTCAGGGTCACACATCTAGTAAATGTCTGAAACTAGATTTGAACTCATGAGAATGAATCTTCCTGATTCCAAGCCTAGTGCTCTATCCACTGTGCCAGTGCCACTAGCTGCCCATTTGTTCTATTATAGGTTTACCTATTTAGCATAATATTTCATTGCTACTCTGATGGAGCTGTGACCTGATCCACTTCATCCAAAAGTGCAGGTTGTAACCCAGCTGTGCCTTCTCAACTCACTTGATACCTCTCCAACTTCTTCCCTCAATCCTTTACACATAGCTTACTCAATATGGTGGAGGTCTTCCTCTAAATCTTAGGGAATATCACTCCATAGATTTAAAGCCAGAACAGATCTTGGAGGTAACTTAGGTCATCTGGTCCAACCTCCCTATTTTGAGATTAGAAAACTGAAAGATCAATCAACTTTCCCCAAGTTGCATGAGTAGTAAATTACTGAGGATTTGAGTGGAGTGAGGATTTAAACCTAGTCCTCTGACTGCAAATCCAATGCTTTTTCCACTGTACCATGCCGATTGAATGGAAACCAATTTAGCACATAGGCTCTTCAATCTTATTTCTCACTGTCACCACATAACTGGCCTACTTTTTCTCTTCATACCTATCTCATGACATCTTTTGTGGCTCTTCTTTTGTACATTTAAGCTCACCTTTTACCTCACTATTGTGGACATTGCATTGTGTCTGCATGTGGCCCACAACTTAAATTCTTAGAAATTGGTATTCTGTGACTCACATCATAAAACATCACTAGAAGAGTAGATTTTTTTTATTATTAAATGTGCTGAAAACAGGAATAGGTCTCTTCCAGCTCTAATTCTATGATCTTGTGTTCCTAAGTTGTCAAGAGCCTTCATGCACAGTTTTTATAAATTGAAATATGATCTACATGATATTTTGAAGAAATGTCTACCTAATTCCTCATACTGTATTAAATAATCAACAGAAACTTTGGGGGTCCAATAATATTTGAAAGCATGAATACTTTGGAATACTTAGGAAAGATTATCAGTCACATTTGAAAAAATTAAAGCTATTTCTCCAGCATATAAAATATGCATTACAAATCCCATCCAAGTTTCTCAGAGGAGATAGAATGTAACCACTGAGTTTTAAATTCCTAAGAAGAGGCTTGGAAAGTTATTGATATATTTCAGATAAATCAACTTCACATTAGCTAGAAATCTTGTCTATATTAATTGAGCCAATTAAGCCCATTAAAAAAAGATAAGTATTTAGATTCCTTGCCTCCAACTTTTCTTGTCTAGATCGGTGCTTCTTAATCCATGGGTTTAAAAATTTGGCAACATTAAAAGATTTCTGAATGTGCAGCAACCAAAAATTAATTAAAAATCAAACGCGTAATGAATTCGAGGTATTTCTGGCAGCACTTGCCAGTCTTGCATCACACAACTACACAACTTCCCTGCAGCCTTGTTTCTGAATACAAAGCATACACATTTTGCACTGCGCATACTCTCAGGCCATGCAACATCAATGAAGGCGGCCAAAAACAAGCAAAGGAGTCACTAGTGGAAAAAGTTTAAGAACCTCTGGTCTAGGTCCCTTCTGCACACAACTTTCTGATTTGTTTTTCTACAACAACACTTTAATAAAATCATATTCTTGTGCAAAGGCTTCCAGTGACCACCTCTTATCTATAGTAGGAGTACCCAGCATTTTCCCTATGAAACAAATTAGTTTTAGTTTGTTTTTCTCCTGATTTTTCCTTCCGCATAGCAGCAAATAAATGCTCATAAATGAGCAAGTGTATGATAGTCCAGCAGCCACAGGAGAGATAAAAATAATACTTACATAAAATTTATCTATCCTAATATGATTCATTGGAGAATATTTTTTTATAGTCTGTCAACAAATATTTACTATTTACTATGTGTCAGGTACCATGCTTGGGAAATGAAGAAAGGCAAAAGTATGGTCCTTGCCCTCAAGGAGCTCACATTCAAATATAAGAAACAACGTGCAAATAATTATGCACATACAGAGGGAAGATATTTGGAGGGGGTGAATACTGTGGAGTGGAGATGGGAAAAGGCCTGTTGTAGAAGATGAGATTTGCTCTGTTTTTTTTGGTTTTTTTTTAAGACTTAAGTGACTTGCTCCGGGTCACACAGCTGCTAAGTATCCAAGCTCAGATTTGAACTCAGGTTCTCCTGATTCCAGGGCCAGTGATCTATCCACTGCGCCACAGAGCTGACCCTGCTTTGATTCTTCTTCTTCTTCTTTTTTTTTTTTTGGAAGCTGAAAGAGATTTTATTTTTAATTAATTAATAACTTAATTTTTATTTAGTATTTTATTTTTTACATGTAACAGCAATTTTAACATTCATTTTTAAAACTTTGAGTTCCAAATTCTCTCCTTGAGTTCCTTCTTCCCTCCCCACTCCCTTCCCTACCTCCACTATTGAGAAAGCAAGCAATTTGATATAGATTATACATATGTAGTCCCCTGCCCTGATTCTTGAAAGAGGTCAGGGAGGTGTTAGGAGATGAGGAGGGAGAATATTCCAGGTATGGTGGACAACCAGTAACAGCATGGAATTAGGAGCTAAGAGTGTTGTCTGTAAGAAACAGAAAATAGGCTAGTGTAACTTATTGTAGAGTATGTTGTTGTTAAGTTATTTTAGTTGGGTCTGACTCTTTATGATCCCATTTGGGGTTTTCTTGGCAAAGATACTGGAGTGGTTTGCCATTTTACAGATGAAGAAACTGAAGCAAACAGGGTTAAGTGACTTGCCCATGGTTACATAGCTAGGAAGTGTCTGAGGTCACATTTGAACTCAGGTCTTCCTGACTCCAGAGTTGGTACTCTATCCACTGCACCACCTATCTGCATTGTAGAATATGTAGAGAGGAGTAAAGTAGAATAAGATTTAAAAGGTAGTAAAGAACCAGATTGTGAATGATTTTAAATGACAAAGCATTTTACATTTGATTCGGAAGGTAACAGTGAACCACTGGAGTTTCTTGAGGAAGGTAGTGACATAGTAAGATCAAGTCAGACCTGAGTTTAAGAAAATCACTTTGGCAATTGAATGGAAGGAGGACTAGAGAGGGGAGAGACGTGAGGCAGGGAGAATCAGAAACCCATGTTGATAGTCCTGGAATGAAGGCCTCTACCAAGGTATTGGCTGTGCCAGTGGAAGAAAGAGTGCATAGAGGAGAGATGATGGATTTACAGCCATCTGGCAGATTGAGCACCCTGTGGTCTTAGATCAGCTTATGGGGGCAGCAGCACAAAACGCAGCCCCCAACATTCCATTTTTATTTTGTTTATTTTTTAGTTAATTTAGTTTGATTTCTCAACATTTACTTCCATAAGCTTTTGAGTTTTAAATTTTTCTCCCCCTCCTTTCCCACCTCCCTCCCCAAGACAGCGTGCAATCTGATATAGGCTATACGTATACATACCTATTAAACATATTTTCACATTAGTGATGTTGTAAGGAAGAATTAGAACCAATAGGTGGAACCAGCAGAAAGAAGAAACAAAATACAACAGAAGAAAAAAAATAGCAAATAGTATGCTTCGATCTGCATTCAAACTCCACAGTTCTTTCTTTGTATGTGGATAGCATTTTCTGTCATGAGGCCTTTGGAGATGTCTTAGATCCTTGTATTTCTGAGAAGGGTTATTAGTCATCACATAATGTGGTTATTACTGTGTACAATGTTCTCCTGGTTCTGCTCACTTCACTCAGCATCAAACCATACAAGTCTTTCCAGGTTTTTCTGAATTCTACCTGTTCATCATTTCTTATAGCACACTAGTATTCCATTACATTCATATACCGCAACTTGTTCAGCCATTCCCCAATTGATGGAGATCCTCTTAATTTCTAGTTCTTTGCCACCACAAAAAGAGCTGCTATAAATATTTTTGTACATGTGAGTCCTTTTCCTATTTGTATGATCTCTTTGGGAGCAACATACCATTTTTATACAAGAAGGGTCATCTCTAATATGGGTCACAGATGTTTAACCAGTTCCTCTCACTTCCCGGGTAGTATAGATAGAAAAGAAAGGTATTGTCTTTTATTACCTGGCTAGAATGTAGAATTGGAGTCAGGAAAACGAGTTAGAATCTTGTTTCAGACCCCTTGCTAGTTGTGTGACCCTGAGCAAGTCCCTTGACCACTCTGTGCACAGTTTCTTCATCTGTAAAATGAGGAAAATAAAAGCACCTACCTCAAATCAAATGAATTAACATATAAAGTGCTTTGGAAAGCTCTGTATAAATGCTATCAGGCATAATCATCATTATAATTATGGGGTGTTTAAATATCATGATTGACTGAGGAAGGGAAGAATGGAGAAAAGGAAATAGGGAGTGTCTGGCTTTCCATGGTTGACTTTGCAGATTTATTGAACTTACTTGGGTAGCCTTGGCTGGGCTCCACCAAATGTTTTCTTATGTGTCACAGAGTCCAGGAACTGACTTGTCTACACAGGCAGCTATACTTTTTTAGGTAAAGAGTTTCAAGGCTCAGGGAATGAAAGGCAATTTTCTGAGTTTCTTATTTGACTCTTCTAAGCCAGTCTCCAGAGGCTAAAACATGTGCAGTGAAAATGTTAACTTTCATTGAGGGCTTTGTAGAGTATTTTCATATACTGGGGAATCTTGCATTCATGAGACAGAATGATATGAAACCACTGAGGAAAGAACAAACCATTGGAACCTTGTTAAATGCTATTGATTGCCACAGTGCTACTGGGTAAACTGAAAAATAATAGTCAGAAAAAGGCATAGTTCATCTTACCCTGTAAAAAGAGCTGAATCTTACTCATTCATTATGCCTTTTTTTTCCCTCTTCATTCTCATTGTGTGAGATTAAAAAAAAAATTCAACAGACCCACCTCAAAATTTCTTCCACTGGATTTTTACCTGCTATCAGTTAGTGTTTTGGGTATGGCAAGAAGGTAGTTTATAACATCCTGGCAACAGACTGTGTGTGTCAGGCTCTGTGGAGGTGACTGCAGTGATCAATCCCTTCTACACTCAAGATCTCAAAAATGAAGCACAAATCTTCCTTTAACAGTATGCACTCGTCAATGGGCCATTGATTCCATATTTCTTCATTAATACACGCAAAGATAAACATTCACAACAGACCAGTTCCAGTAAGAGTGAGATGTGGTAGCCTTTGTCTCTTTTCCCCCATATACCAATTCAGCTTGTCAAGGGCACGTTTCTCCAACATTGTATAGGTGCACAGATCTAATTGCTCATTTCTCTGGTTTTATACTCCCTCCTAGGGTGCTGTATCAGACCCCAGTTTTTCAATCAGTTAGCCAACATGTATTAAACACCTACTATATGTCAGGTGCTGTGTTAGGTGCTGGCCATGCAAATCCAAAAATGAGATAGTCTTTAGCCTCAAAAACCCAGCATTGTATTTGAGGGATAGATCATGTTTGCAAATAAGTTAATACATAATATAGACAAAATAAATATGAAGTGATGCAGTAGGGGCCATAACAACTAAGGGAATCAGATCAGGAAAGGCCTTTTTGACAAGGTGGCACATGAGCTGAACCTGGAAGGGAGCCCAGATTCCAAAGAGATAGAGATGAGGAGGAGAACATTCCAGGTTTCAGGGATGACCTGTGCAAAATCAGAGAGCTAGGAAACGGAATGTTCTGTCTAGAGAACAAGTAAGCTGGTCTGGCCAGGATACAGAATGCTTTTGGGAAAGCAAAGTAAAATCACCCTTCAAAGACAGTCCAGAGCTATTTTGTGATGGTCCTTAGAGGCTAAATAAGGAAATTTTTATTTTATCCTAAAGGTAACGGAGAGGTAGGTACTCAAGGATTCTTGAAGCGATTTGTGGTGTAGTCAGACCCGAGATTTTGACAACAAAACAAACAAACAAACAAACAAACACACCAGTTTGGTAGCTGAGGACCAGGTTGCCTGGAAAAGGAAGGGATGGTATGCTAGCAGACCAGGGAGGAGGTTATTGAGACACGAGGTGGGCCCAGAGCCAGGTGATCATGGTGTGACTCCATCTCTGCCTCTGTTGATGTTGGTGGTATGGGGCTCTCTGGATATTGAATCTGGCTTGTTTATTTTAACCCCATCACTTACTTAGTGAATTGTTCTGGTTTGGACAGACCCTGCCCTACAAGGACTTCTGCTTTGCCCTTTAGATTCCTGGTGCCCAAATGTCTCCTCTTTCTATATGGGTCTACTCACTGTTGTTGACCTGTACATACTCCATTGGCTAGCTCCTGTTCTAGATCTAGCTCCCCGCTGAGCTCTTCCTGCCCTGTTCAAGGGAAACTAGGTGGAGCAGTGGATAGAGTGTCAGGCGTGGAGTCAGGAAAACCTGAGTTAAAATCAAGACCCAGGTACTTACTAGACACTGGGCAAATCACTTAACCTCTGTTTGCCTCAGTTTCTTCATCTGTAAAACAGAGATGATAATAGCACCTACCTCACAAGGTTGTTGTGAGGATAAAATGAGATAATATTTGAAAAGTGCTTACCCTGAGCCTTGCACATAGTAAGTGTTATATAAATTTTAACTATTATTATGATTATTATCATTAGCCTATCACACTGCTGCCTGAGACCCGGCACTGACACAAAAACAGTTAAATTCTTCTCAAAAAATCATATAATTTGCCAAACTAATAATTGCTAATATTTATTTAGTGCTTGCTGTATGCCAAGCACTGTGCTAAGTGCTTTACAAATATCTCATTTTATCCTCACAACACCCATGGGAGGTGGGTGCTAGTATTATCTCCATTTTACAGATGAGGAAATTGAGGCAAACAGAGGTTAAATGACTAACTCAGGGTCATACAACTAGTAAATATCTGAGACTAGATGTGAATTCATGTTTCCCTTACACCTGGTCTAGCACTCTAGATGCAGTGCCACCGACCTTTTAGGTAGCTTTTAGGTGGCAAGTTCTTATTTGCTTTGTTGGATGTCATTTAACTTCATTTGAATCAAGTGGATATTTGTCGAAGATGTGGGCTCAAATAAATAGAACAATATTTGGTTTGAAGCAGTTAGGTAGCACAATGGATAAAATCCTGGACTTAGAGTCAGAAAGACCTGAGTTGGAATGAAGACTTATTCCATGTGTGACTTTAGAAAGTTACCTAGCGTTATTCAGCCTCAGTTTCCTCATCTGTGAAGTGGGGATGTAATAGCATCTACCTCTAAGGGTTGTTGTAAGGATCAAATGAGATAACATTTAAAGTACTTTGCATACCTTAAAACATTCTGTACATATTAGCTATTATTATTACAATGATTATAGATAACGCAGAGATATCTGTTATGGCTAACAAATTAGTATATTAACTATAATGATAATTCTATAATCTCTTTAAACTGTGAGCTGTTAGCATATAAAATATGACTTCAGACATTTGATGCTTACTAGCTGTGTGACCCTAGGCAAGTCACTTAACACCCCGATTGCCTCACCAAAAAAGGGGAAAAAAAGAAATAAGGAACTATCTTGGTTCTCCATGTCTGGACCTTTCAGCCTTTTAATTGGTCATAGCCTGGATTGTGGTATTATTTCTTTGGATTATAGCTTGAGCTCCTAGCATCTTAGCAAAGTGTTTTTTCTTATATGGAATGAGAATGTTTCAAGAATACATCAGGAATACTGCCAAGGGACTTAAAACTTTACAGATAAATTTATATATTTCTTTACTGTGGGGTGTGTGTGTGTGTGTGTGTGTGTGTGTGTGTGTGTGTGTGTGTGTCCAAAATTAAGCTATTGCTTTTGGTAGCATCAGACACAGCACGGTTGTTTTTTTTTTAAGTTGTAAGTAGAGTGGAATATTTTTATGACCAACTTTGTATACAGGAATCCTAAAGGAGCTTTCTTGAACCATGAGGTGCTCACTTCCAAGTGAGTTATTCAAGCTTTCTGTGAGTCAAGATTTATTTATGAGTTGCCTTTGGGGACTTCATTGGCCAACCCACTACAGGTAGTTTCATGCTTCTGTTTAGGCATCAGGAATCTTTCATGTGCCCTGTTACATTCCTCATATATGAATTATACATCTCTGGTAATATGATGATAAGCATTTATGTCCAGGCTCAAATGTATTTAATTTGCTTGGCTTTCTTTAATGTTGTAGAATATCGCCCTTTTTTGATGTGATTGTAGTTTTAGAAAAACCTCGATTTTAGTTTCAATGGTATTAGACTTTTCATGTTGGGAATATAGAGGGTGGAGAAATTATGTTATTTTCTCCACTCTCACAAAAATGAAATTGGTATCTGGCTTACAATACAAAAACCAGCACTAATAAGTTGCCACATTATAAAATCATTACTGCATATATATATCACACCATTTTTAGTGTAGCATGGTGATTCCCACATTAAATTAATGGTAGAAAAATTGCTTCTAGGCACGCCAGCTTGTATTCTGTACTGAGATCCAGATTGGAAGGGCTGCTAATGATAGTTGGTTCCAGATTAGTTTATTCTGTTAAAGGGTTTGCTGATTCACCTACAGTTCTTTCTGCAAAGATATTATCTCAGGGAAGAACAGGCCAAAAAAAATAACATCCACCAAATATATATGTGAGAGAGTTCTGTGTTTATAAAAGAAAGTCAGGAGAGGCATTACTAGAAGGTTATTACATAAAGAGAAATATGCTAAGTTAATTTTTTAAAACCTGATTTGGGGGAAAGCAAAAAGTTTGCAAATAATATGTTTTAGGGTAAGGGGGTGAGGGTGTTCTCATACAATATAGCGCAGATGGTGCTACATTTTTGAGCCAAAAGGAGAGGACAACTGACATGTAATGTTTATTCAGGGCTTTGGGGCAATTAGATGCTTACCCATTCTTATGTGGAGAAGGAAAAGGGTTTCAGGATCATAGGATCATAGATTTAGAGCTGGGAAGGACCTCAGAAATAATTTACTCCAAATCCTTCATTTTACAGGTGAAGAAACTGAGGCCCAAAGCGTCTAAGTGATTTGCTCAAGATGAGTTGTCTTATGTTCCACATCAAAAAGAGCCAGGTAGTTATTCACATGAAGATGACCTTTAAATTTATTTACTAAGTAATGGCATGAGGAACAAGACTGAACATTAGTACCTTGTATCAGGTCAATTTGCAGTTGTCCACTGACAGATCAATGGGAAGAGTTTACCTCTGAATGTTCAAAATAAATTCCGTTTATTTTCTGATGCATGCAGCAGTCGTGACAGACTTTGGGATTGCAGTGGTACTCACAAGCATGTCTTTTAAACATCCTTAATTCCCTGAGGGTAAAATGAGTTACCAACAGTTATCCCAAGGAACTAACTAGATGGGGGTCAAGAGAGATAGGACCAGGATAAGCATCTTTAACACAAACAAGTGGACTTATTTTCCCTGAGCTTGGGCTCAGTGGTGGCTTTCCCTCAGTGGTGGCTCACTCATGTCAGAATGACAGATGACAAGATTAACATCAGGCAGGCAGCCTTTTCCTGGCACCCAACTCTGTTCTCCGTTCCTAGTTTGTCTCTTCCCAGAGAGCAGTCATGATGGAGCTAATGTGCAGTGATTGCTCACAGAGGTATGGCATCCATGAAGCAGAAGACTAGCCAGTGGGTTTACCATGCAGCTGTGAAGCCATTTCCGCTCAGCTGTGACTCATGTAAAAATGGTCACAGAATTGAGCTATAGCAATTCCAGAAATGTTAAGGAAGTTGTAGCAGGTGTCAGGGGCTGCCTCCTTTCTCTATATTAATCCCCAGTTGTGAGAGCAAGGGGAAAAGCCTTAGATAAAGACTTTCAGGCACATGTAGAACCAACAAAGGCTAGATCACAGAGGTGGATTCTCATTAGGGTCTGATTGATCTAGGTCATGTTCCTAGCTTATTCCTGTACTATTCACTGGTGGAAAAATCAGTAGAATGGCTTCTGAGAGATCTCCACTACCTTAGAAACACACTGATAGAACCCATGTAAGGCACTTGAAGAAGATACGTAAGTTCACACAAAAGGGAACTGGAAAGAGAAAACCAAATACAGGTTTAAATCCTGCCTCTCACACTTATTAGTCATGTGACAATTGGTGAGTCATTTAACCTCAGTTTCCTCATCTGTAAAATGAGGATAATACTAATAGATGATACCTTACAGCATTGTGAAGATACTATAAGACGTTTGATTAACTTTGCAAACCTTAAAGTATATATTAACTATTATTATTAGTCATAGGCATTATGTCTTTCTTAAGGCATCCTAAGATTACATTAACTCTCTTGACTGCCAGCTCACACTATAGTAAATCTGATTTTAGAACTATAAACCCATTGAGTCATAACTTCTCTGATCTAGTATGCAAGTGTTCATCCTGGGATTTTATTTCTGATTTCTTTACATTTGCTAGTGTTATAATTGATGAATCACCCTTTACAGTTTAAATCTTACAAATACTGTATAACATATATATATATATATATAAAACTAGTGTTATAGGTGATTTATTTTAACCTTTGATCATGTCTGTACTACTGTGCAAGAAAGATCAATCCAGCTATTCTCATTGATCTATATTTTCCTTAATACCATTGTTCATTTATATCTGTCAATATCTATATTATCTACATCAATAGATTTGAACATAATGCCCCAAATTTCCAGCTTTCCATGGAAAAGCCTTAGATTCCTGTCAATTAAAAAATACTCAGTAATTCAGCAATTTAGTTCAACCATATTTTATAATATGCTTACCATATACAAAGCAAAGTGATAGTCTTCACCTGTGACCTAAAAGAATCTAAGTCTCCCTGACTTCTACATTTTCCAAAACGGACATTTTTCATTTGATTTATTTAAAAGTAGAAACAAAATATGCATTTTTTTGCCAGCATAAAACAAATCATTTAGAGTAAAACTGATTTATCTATCATTATCTGGGAATGATGCCTTCTGCATAAGTATATTTTATGCTTACCTGAGATCGTGGATTAGAGCTAGAAGACACCATAGAGTGACCCAGCCCAATCTTCTCATTTCGTGGATCAGATGACTGAGACTTAGAAAGGTTACATGACTTGCCCATACAGCTAGTAAGGGTCAGAGCTCTGATTTCATCTTCAAGCCAACTCTAAGGCCAGTCAGTGATCTATAATGCTGAAGCTTACCCTTTCAAATGTCAATTTTATTTTACTTTTGCCATTTAGAAAATGAAAATCCAAAGCATGCTGCAAAGTTTCCTGCCTTATTAAACAGATTTCATATATATTTCAATAATTCAATATTTTTATGATCCAATAACTGAATAATTTTATGATTATCTTGGTGACTTGTTAGTAAATGTGAATTATTGTGGCATAATACAACAGTGTTCAGAGTTATTTTTACAAGGACTCTCATTCAAGTGTTTGGGACTCCCTTTGTAATAAGTAGCTCCAGACTGGTTTGTTGCTAATTTGTGATCTCTTCTTTCAGATTCTGGCATGAACTCGTAGGACCTGGGCTCACACACCTCCCCTAATCCTACTCCCTGTGTGACCTTGAACAAGGACTTTCATTTCTTTGGATTTGTTTCCTCACATGTAGATAGAATAGGTTGGACTTGATGGACCCTGAGTTCCCTTCCAGCTGTATTATGACCCTATTTGCTTTTTTGGTGGCTGTCATTTCTAAATGTGTCCACTCTTAGCAGTCCTATAACCCACTCCCCATTGAGTCCACTGACCGCTATAATCTTGGAAGGACTTCAGTTTGACAGACAAACCAAACTTGGCAAGTGAATCAGCTTAATTTTACTTATTATTGTCTCTGTCCTGAGGGCCCTATTCTGGTTCCGTGATGTTTTGGTGGAGCAATTCATGAGCTTTGTGGAAACAATTTCAAAGCTTACAACTCAAAAGGGTTTTTCTACTTGCAACTAGATTTTGTGTTTGTGTGTTCTAAGTGGTTGAGGGTGCCAGAAGTCAGGCTACCATATAAATAGAGTTTTATTGTAGACAGTTTCTAATCTATCCATGTAGCTTTGGTAGTGTATTACTGCCTCAGAAATGATTTGAAAGCCATCACCTTATAATTCATCATATATTACTGCTTTCAAGTAGCAAAGAAAATTTTGGGAAAAATTATGAGGTAGAAGAAATTAGATTTTTTCATGATTTCATAATTCTCCCATTTTTAGCCTCCCCGTTCCCCTACTTATCTTTTTTCAACAAACATTGATTACACTAGCATGTTAGATGTCTTATTGGTTATAAACACTTCAACTGCTAAGTTCATGTTCTTTTCTTAGCATTTCATATTACTCGTTGATGATACATAACCATGGACTTGCACTAACCATGGACTTACTAGTGCTTTCATATCACTGGTATTCCTGGTATATTTTTAATTGCTGAGATAATAATTATAAAGCATTTGGCAAAATTTTAATGTACTATGGATGTTAACTATTATTAGTAGTAGTTTTATATGTATATATATATTTAGGGGTATATATACATATATAGGGGTATATATTATATATATATATATATACCCCTATATATAAGATTTGTAAAGCACTTTGCAAAATCTTAAAGTACCATACAAGTGTTAGCTATGATTATTGTTGTTATTTCTATTATTATGTTATAAATTCCCATATATATTTGTAATATTTCTAAAGCATTTAGCACAGTGCCTAGCATATAGTAGACACTTAATAAATACCTGTGTTCCTTCTCTCCCTTCCTATTCAGACTTCTCAATATTTCTGATTTTCTTTCATGTCCTTTTACAAGCCTTCCCCAGTGTAAGAGGCACCCTGTAAGGTCTTTAACATTCTATCCCCAGCAATATAATACTTGCTATCCTTTGTTTTCCCTATGTGACTGACTCACCTCCTTTTCTGATCCTACATTTCCTAAATATATTATGTATCGTGACCTTAAGAAAAAAAGAATTTGTTTTACTTGGAAGTTTAAAACATGTTCATATACGGAAGGAACTAAATGGATTTTAAATTCCAGGCTCTAAAAGTCTAAGTTTCTTTGATTGAGAATGGTACAAAAAAGTTAATAGATTTTTAGTTTCAATATCATGACTTCAAAATGACTTCCCTTTCTTTGAACCTCCAAAAACCATCTAATGATCAAATTAGACTGGACCTCAAAGTTCTTCTAGCCCAATTTTGTCATTTTCCTGATGAGGAAACTGAGGCACAGAGCATTAAAATGATTTGCTCAAAATTACACAGCTTTTAAGTAGCAAAATCTGAACCCTCTAACCTAGGGCTCCTGATTCTAAGGTTCTTTTCACTGTAACTTAAAAGTTTTCACTAGTGACCTAATCGTTGCTAGGTGGCACTCTGCATAGAGCACTGACTTAGAGACAGGCATTCTTTAATTTCAATTCGATCTCAGATGCTTGCTAGTTGTGTGACCCTGCGCAAGCCCCTTAACCACTCTCAGCCTTGGTTTCCTCATCTGTAAAATAACAGGGTCAGACTCAACAGCCTCTAAGGTGGGGTAGAATCTCCCTTTGGAACAAGAGATTGGTACAGTGAAAAGAGCTCATAATGCTTTAGGCTTTTCCCACCTATAATGCCATTTTATAACCCAAGTTAAAGTGCTACTTGGCTCACAGTACTTTCTGAGCTGATGAGGTTTTCTTTGCTTTTTTCACCAGAAAGGCTGTAAAGTGGGTCTCACTGCTTATTCCATTTGCTAGGCTTGTACAAGAACAAATTCAGTTCCAGAGCCAGGGAAGTAATAAGGGCAGATTTTAATCATCTGCTTGAAGTGAGCACACTCAAAGAGGGAAGAGAAATACATCCTTAAAGTTCTTGTAAAGCTTGCAAACATACCCTTGCGTATATGGAGTAAAATAATCACATAAGTGCATGTTTATTATACAAGTATTAATTCTAAATTTCCAGGAAACCTTTCTTACAAACTCAAAATAATGTAGCAATAATAGTAAAAGAAATCTTTATTATAAGTCATAAGAAAAAACAAGTTACATTCTGCTAAGAAGTCTTCCATTACTTATGTGTACATAATTTCATTCTCCACGTAAACTGGTTCAGTCCAATTCGATATTCAATTTTTAGAATTTTCATAAGAATCATGTGTGAGATTTCCATCAGTGAATTTGGAGAGAGATCATGGTTGGAAAGGTTTTTGTTAGGATGGAATTGTTGATGATCATAATCTTAGCTTCCTTAGCTTGTTAAGCCAACCTAGCAGGCTCTAAGGAAAGATCTCCCAACACTTATTCTTCTACATCTTGGCTTTCAGCAGACTTTCCCATACCCATTCATATGCAATGTGAAAGAAAATAAATTCTTGAGTTTATCATGCACATAAATAAAATCAAGATATTAATTAATTTTAGCTCATCTTTGGGTTGTTGTTGCTGATTTTTTTTTCTAGCTCAAAATGAAAAGGATTTTGTATCCAAACTTTATTCATTTGGTTTTGGCCAGTAGGAATTATTCCTTCAACTGTCTCTTTCAAGTTTTCAGATTTACTATGATGCTTCCTCCTTATCCCACTCTTAACAGGCCTCCTTAATAGTCTCTTTGTAATCCACAATATTTTCCACTAACATAATTGCTTTTTGCAATGTTTAAATAGGACAGTGTGGTCATTTACCATATGTATACCTTCTTGAAGAGATTTTCTTATTCCTTGGAGGTATGCTCACCCTAGATTGGAACCCTGGCTCTAAAGACTACTATTAATATACTTCTAGTGTCCATTTGAACAATTACAGTCTTTGTAAAACAGTTACTCAAGATAGATTTACTTTTTGCATAGTATTCTCTTAAGGATCACCTAATACAAGTCTCTTAACAGTAAGCATACTTACATGAGTTAAGAGGAATGCTTAAGTTTTAAATTGAGGAAATAATTTTGAACCTATAAGCAAAAATACTTTTATTTCATCTGCCTTACCTTCTCTTTCCAATTCATTTGAGTTCAAAAAATATTTATTAAGGGCTTACTTCATGCAAGGAACTACGTTATACTTTAGGGATAAAGGAAGGAAAGAAACAAATATTTATTAAGCACTTACTGTGAGCCAGCCATTGTGCTAAATGCTGGGATAAAAATACAAACAAAAATGAATACCCTTCTTGCCCTGAAGGAACTTAGTTTCTAATGGAAGACAAAACACATAAGTGAACTAAAAATGAGAAAGGTAGGGATGAAGGATGAAGGTAGGTCAACTGGGATCTCTTCACAAAATGGTGGTGCCAGGAAGAACTCACCAATGAGAGAAGAATGGCATGCAGGCTATCTGTATGGTAGGATGTTCCAGGGCAAGGAGGCCTCAGATGCTGAGGGAAGTTCAAGAATGAGCCAGAAGGAGAGGCATGATATTGAAGTCCAGAAGGTCAAGAACTGGGCTGAGAGGTGAATGACGACAAAACCAAAATGTCCTTGAGGAGTTTATATTTGATTCAAGGCATACAAAAATGTACTACTAGTGCATGTATAAGTATATATTAAGTTATACTAAGTGCTTTTTAAAATTAGAATTTTTATTGTTATCTTAACAGACGCAATCAACAAACATTTCAATAAACAAAAGAGAAAAAGAAAGAGACTCATATAAAAAACTGAACCTTTTATTTCAAGAGTCCTGTGTAGGAAGTTGCAGCCGAGTTGTACTTTGAAGGAAGATAGAGATTCTAAGGGACAAATGTGGAAGGGCCAATGTGTTCCAGACCTGAGGGTCAGATGGGCACAGACAAGAGGCAGAAGACTGAACATCATTTATGGGGAACAGTTGGCAGGCCAATTTGCTTAGAATGAAGAGTTCATGGAGAGTGTAATATGAAATAAGACTGAAAAGGTAGGCAGAAACCATATTGTGAAGGACTTCAAATTATAAGTAGAAGATTTTGTACTTTATAACCAGGGAGCAACCAAAGACTTTTAAGTAGGGCAGAGCCGTGGTCAAGGATATATTTTAGGAATATCAGTTTGGTGTCTATGAGAATAGGCAATAATATCTTAACTATTTTGTATCTGTACTATTACCTATCACAGTGAACTACACATAAGGGGAACTTAATAAATAGTTATAGGATAAGTGAATTCACCTGGCAGCAGCTAGGTAGCATAGTGGATAGAGTACTGGATCAGGAGTCAGGGATGTCTGAGTTCAAATCTGACCTCAGACATTTATTAGTTATGGAGGGTGACTCTAGGCAAATCACTTAACCTCAGAGAGAGACAGAGACTGAGAGACAGAGAAAGAAAAGTAGAGTTGGGGTGGGCCAAGGAGTCTGGGATAGTAAAAAAACAAAACAAAACACTGGACTTATAATAAGAAATAGACTCTAATCCCAGCGTCTGCTCCTTGATAACTTTGTGACTTTGGTTAAGTGACTTTACTTCTGAATTTGTAATTTCGTCATTTGTAATATGATGGGAATTGGACTAGAAGACTTCTTTGGCCCTTTTCTTTGAGCTCTGAATATTTGATCCTGTGTTATTATCCACAAAAGTTCCACTATAATTGTTCAATGGGGCATGGAAGTCACTCTGAGTCATTGAGAGCTATGTCAACTGAATACAAGCTCTGGCAGGTTCTACTTAGTAGAGAAGGATAGACCTGATGACATCCGTTTTTGTTTTTTTTTTTTTGCTATCTAGTCTGAAGACTTGCCCAGATAATTAAATGCATAGAGACTTAGCAATGATTTTTTTAATTGAAGTAGAAAATAAATATAAATCAACATTCAATACTACGCGACTCCTTTCTTCTTATCCAGTGAAAATGGTACATTGACAGAAAAAGGAAGCAGATGGTGTTAAGAAAGTGCAGTGGATAGATCTTCCATGAAGGAGTTATAGATGTACAGAATTACAGATGAGAATTTTAGAGTAGGAGCAGATGTAGTGTTGTATCAATCTGTGTCAATGTAAGAAGTGTCCACACTACTCTGTGTGTGCATGCGCGCGCGCGCGCGCGCGTGTGTGTGTGTGTGTGTAAGTGTAACAACTCCTTGCTCAGGAATGAAGACCGGTATAGAATCATATATCTATAGATGAAAGGGATATTTAAGTTCTTCTACTAATCCTTTCATTTTATAGGCTCAGAGATTTGGTTGCCTGAAGTCATGCAGTTAGTATGTCTAGTTAGTAACTGGAAAAACTAGGATTCTCACCCAGGTTCTCTTCCCTGGAAACAGCATCCTTTCCCTAGAGTATTATTTAATCTTCTCAGACCAAATAATAGACTGGGCTCCTGTTGAGTATTCTCTTCATAAATTAATAGTCTGACATTTAACTAAGCCTGATGTTTTTAAGAAGGTATTCTTGATAATAAGACAAAATGGCAGCTGCTGAAGTTTGTTGAAATCCTGTTGACTTTTGAACATCAGTGACCTATTGGATTATGGTAATTCCAGAACACATAGTAGGGCAAACTGGACATTCCATCTATCTAGCATTAGCCTCAAGGACAGGATGGTACATCTGAGATATCATTGTAGAATTCCTCCAATTACATAAATTTGAGAGAGGTTTCTATTTTATAGCAAATCTGTGACTTAAGTTGTGAAGTAAAAATTTTATGGGTGAACTTATATTACATGAAGAAAACTTATAGTCATGTCATTATATTTTAGAATAATTAGATTCATGCTCTAGACAGATTAGCATTTTGTCTGACATCTGCCACTTAGATCCAGACATCTAGGTAACTCAATGCTAGGCTACACTAAAATCATTACCAAATGGAGGGGAGAGAGTCTTCTTTGCTTCTTAATTTTCAGGGTGTTTTTTTTTTTTTTTTACTATTGGCTCTCAATAGATTTTGCATAATGCTTTTTGGAAAGAAATGATAGAGAAAGCAAATGAGATTAGAATTTCAATATGTCTCCATAATTCACCTTTACCCTTCTTTCCCCATTGTCCATCACATGCCATTATATACTTCTGTCCCTAAATTTTGCTACTGAGTTATAAAACATGGACTTATTCAAAGCAGCTAGATGTTGCAGTGGATAGGGCATAGGGCCTGGAGTCATGAAGGTCTGAGTTTACATGTAGTCTTAGACACTTACTAGTTGTGTAATCCTGGCTAAGTCAATTAACCTCTATTTTGTTTATCTGTGAAATGGGAATAATAATAGTACCAACCTTCTAAAGGTAGGTGAGGTTCAAATGAGTAAGTGCTTAGCACAATGCCTGGCACATAGTAGGTGTTTAATAAATGCTTATTTCTTTACTATCTTATTTCCTGTATTCACATTATTTCAACAAGAAGGATTTATTTAGTTATTAATATTTCTCATCTACTGTGTTAGATGCTGGTAATACAATCCCTGCCCTCAAGGAGCTTATTTTCTATCGATGAAATATAACATGTATGCAGATAAATAAATCCAAAATATATGCAAAAATAACCCCAAACAAATAGGAATTTGGTAGGTGGGAGTACTAGCAACTTGAAGAAGGTAGCACTAACTGTATCTTGAAGGAACCTGTGGATTACAAGAGGCAAAAATGAGGAGGAAGATCGTTCCTAGCAAGGAGTGAGGGGCATGGGGGAAGAACAAGACAATCTTTGCAAAGGAACATGGGAAATGGAATCTTATATATGGGGAAACATTAAAACTAGGCATAGAATTTCAGAGTGAATGCTAATATATAAAATGCTTACCAATTAGTTATAGTTGAGAAAAGGTACTTTTCCATAATTTCTTAAAGACCTTAAATATGGATCTAATATAGATAAAACATTGTGAAAATTTAATAAACTGTCACCGTGCTAAGGCAAGAGTCCATGATTCCAAACTGGACCTTCATTTCTCCTCCCAGTGGCCCTGTGGTACCTGCAGTCAGATTGGCTTTTCCCTCCCTGTATCCAGTTAAAGCTGATTCCAAGTGTTTGGCTTTGTAACTGCAAGTCACGTTTGCAAGGGAAGCTATTGAGTTTTTAACAGCTGTATTCTGATTAGCTTTTGGGGTTGGATTGCCAAGGGAATGTCTCAGTTCAGTCACAAGAAAGGAGGAACCCAAGTAACCTCCTTAGAACTGAAGAAGTCCCCATAGGTAGATCTGGTTTATGCCATGTGGCTATGGGATAGCACACACCTGCAGATGATGCCAGACAGTTGATTGAATGGAATAAGTTACCGGGGGATAAAAGACCCGCGTTCATATAAACACGCTGAAGTAGATGCTAGAAATCTGGAAAACTACTTTGGCTCCAGCATTCATTTCTTTTGTCTCAAGAGACCCTTGCAACAAAATGAAAATTAACTCCAGCAAGGATGAAAGTAAATTTTATTCAGTATTTCAGATTTTCATTTTCTCTGTTGAAAGCTTATTTGGTGCACACATATGTTTGCAAGGCATATGCATTCTGCATATGTGTGACTGCACCATAGGTTTTAGTGATGCATATTAATGCATTATTGCATACAGTTGAGTCAACTAGGATTTTTAATACAGATTCTGATTTTGTGTTCTGCAAGGCTGCATTAAAATTCTCAAGTGGAGAGGGTGTGAATGATAGGTACTATCAGAGAATTAGGCCTTCCTTTCTATGATAATGTAGCACACCAAAAAGGCTAGTGGACTAGGAGTCAGAAGACCTGATTTCCACACCTAGCCTTACCACTCAGTAGCTGTGTGATCTTGACGAACTCACTTAGAATCCTTGAGCCTCAGTTGCCTAATCTGTACAGTGTAGGTATGATAGTTATGTTACCTACTTCACAAAATTGTTATACAGAAAACATCTCTTCAATTATTCTGTTATGAGCCTTTAGGATGATTGAAATGGCCACTTTTAGCAAAATATTTTTGTAACAACTGCTATTAATTTTTATTGTGCCTGGCATGAGTAGTCTAAAGCAAATATACGCATTAATCGCAGTTGGTAAAAATGCTGCAGCTTAAATTCAGAGCAAAGAATTTTAAAAACTAATTTTCCTAGGGTGTTCTTTTGTGCTCTCCCTGGAGTAGAGGGGATCTGGGCAAAAATCAGACCAAAGCAGACAAATAAAATTGAACCTTATACAAATCTGTATTTTTGACCAGCCTTCAAGGACCTCTGTTTTGTTGAAGCTGTGAAACAAAAGTTCTGGATAGCCAAGGTAAAGAGATTTATGGCTAATGATAAGTTAAAAAAAAATGCTGACACTTTCCAGTTTGCATGTGGGCTGAAGTATTTAAAAAAAAACATCACCATCACAATTCTGGGTGGATAGATTTGATTTTTTTTTCCTGGCTCATGTCCAGGCTTAAACCAGCATCTCAAATTTTAGAATTTTAGAAAAAAATTTTGGCAACTCTTTTCTCTCAGTCCATAGTTGTACATTGTATGGGATGTCATAGCTGAATTTCGTTGTACTAGCCTGGAGCTGCACTGTAAAATTCCCTTGACTTAGAATCAAGTTTACAGCCAGAGAGGGGACATGTCTGGCTCTGTCACAATTTGCCTGAGTCTATTTTAAGTCAGAAATGTTGGCATACACTTGAATGCCAGTAGTTCCTAATTGGAGGGTACTTAAAAAGAATAATTCGATTATGTATAAGTTTATTCCTCATAGTATCTTGAAGTAGATGCTCAATAAATAGAGTGTTTATATGAAAACAAATGATGCAAAGGTTGGACATTGTAAGGACCGAAAACCTGTGAAAGATAGCAAGATATAGAAGGGTTTTCTTTTTTTGTTTTTTTGGAAACATGCATGTATATTTGTTTTGCTTTTCTTCTCTCTCTTTTTTAAGATTCTCTTAATCTAGTAAAGTTTAAAGTTTATTTTTCCTACACCTCAGTAAGATTAAGGGGAAAAAGGGGGAATCTGGATACTGTGTGGGGTTCCGGGTAATCAGAGGAATAGAGAATATCTCACAAAGAGAGAATTAGGGCTTGGCTGTGCATGCTGTTTTCCTTTCTTGGGAGTCGGGGTGAGATTGGAGGTGATTCTTTGCAAGGGATTAATCTGAAGCCAGAGTTAGAGGTCAGTTTGTGACCAGGTTTAGAGAATCAGGCTATAGCTGGATTAGGGTCAGTATGTAGTTATTGTTAGAGAACAGTCTGTAGACAATGTGAGAAACAATACATAACAGGGGCGTAAAATCAGTGGTTGATCTTAGGAGATTGCCCACTGTCAGAAAATTTGGGCCATACTCTTTGTTCCTCTTGGGCCAATCACTGTTGTGGATTGAGGGGGCTGAGCTAGATGATTTCTAAGGTTCCCTGACTCTCTGACATTCTTTGCATGCTAGAAAATCAAGTATTCCAAGAGTCAGTTTTCTAAGTTTTATTATATTACCTGGATCATACTTATCTTGATATTTTCAAGCATTTTTTGGTTAAAGTATCAGATTAGCGATGGTTAGTTTAAAATGAAGGTTCTTAACCTGGAGTTTGTGGATTTGTTGTAAACGTATATGTGTATGTAACTTTTTGAATTTCATTGGTTTTCTTTGTAATGCTACATATTTTGTTTTATTTTTTTTAAATAATCAGAGGAAGGATCCATAAATTTTGCCAGTGTGCCAAAAGGATTTGTTACACATGCGTGTGTGCGCGCACACACACACACACACACACACACGTTAAGAACCTCTGTTCTAAAAAAATAGTTGGAAAAAGAATACAGGATTAAACCAACTTGAATCTGTAACTCCTAGGTAGTCTAATTTTGATTTTTTTTTTGATTAATCATTATAAGCTATCATAGACTGTCTCCCTGAGTGTATATGAGCATTACCACTGGGCCTTTCCCCAGGACATCTTGGTACATATAGGACCATCTGACTCACATTCCTTACATGCCGTAATAGCTACTCAAAATATATTTCATTGAACCTGGAGTTTAAGGGAGTCCATATTTAAGTGAGACTTCTGTTATATTTCCCTCAGGAGAAGGCCCAACGGTAATATTTGCCTCAGAGTGTGCTCGTACTCCAGTCATGTCTCTGCTCATCATGATGTTGGTTAAGCCCCAACTGGTACATTTTCTATCAACATACTAGGTGGTAACCATGAATTGAATATCAAAGGTTTTAGCTGAGACAGAATAGCAAAGTAAATAAGAAGAAAAATAATCAAGCAATAGGATGATTTTCAGCTCTTCCTTCACAAACACGCAACATCATGATAGGCCCTCATAGACTTTGATGCTGGTAGGGAAGGGGCAGGTTCTCCACAGAACGCACAGGTAGGTAAGGAACGGTTATATGTTGCTGCAGCGGCCTTCATGGCTCCATTGCCCAGTAACCAGATGGTCCTCTATGCTTCTCAGCTCTACCTTTGTCATTGATGTTTTACTCCACCTCTACAATTGTCATTTACTAATTCTCAGCCTTCTGCTACTTCTCACTACCTTAAGCACTGTGCTAGGTGCTAGGAATACATAGGAGGCATGGAGCTGATGAGTTTTGTCTTGTATTTCTACCCCCACAACAGAGTGTCTGTTTTCTTTACCTTCCCTTATACTCAGTTTAAAAAAATGCAGTCCCTGTAAAAACTATCATAGTCCCAATGTGCAGGCATACATCAAAATACACATGAATTTGAACATATATATGAGTATATTTAGAGTCATAGGCAATTATCCTACATGCATAAGTCACATGCAGTAGCTCAAGCACATAGGATACATGCAAGTCCACCACACATGGCATCATTTAGATGAATTGCATATGCTAGATCCAACATAAGCATCTATATACATAACATCATAAGGGTTTCATATAAAATACAAATAATAAATGAATACACCACTAGTGAGAACCATCTGTCCTTGTGTAACTTATTTACTTGTTACCTGGTCATTGGCTAGATATTTTTGGCACTTGGTAACTTGCTGTAAGTTCTGTGCTCTCAGATATTGTTCATACTTCAGACTTGAAGTCTTTGTCCTGGGGCAATGGATAACCAAGGCCAACTATTGTTATCTCTAACATTAAATGAGCCACAAGTCTGTAGATGCTCTCCATTCCTTTAAGGTATTCACGATCGGAGTATTAAACATTTCAATTAACTAGTATTAGACAAAATTCTTTTCCTTCATTGTAAAGCAGTTCAACATTAATCAACTATCTTGCTGGTAAGATGGTATCCACTCTTTTTCTTTATTGAAATTCATATCATCAGACCATATATACTAACAGAATATGCAGCATAGTTTGTTAAGGTTTTTGAATGGGTCTTGGTGTACTGGAAGCATTGTGTTCAAAGTTTGTCACTTTATTCTGTAAAATAACTGTTACGATGGAAAGAAAAATAATAATTTTCAATTATGTACTGGTCTACTCAAATATTTGTTACTATTTTGGAAAAATGCCATGGAACAATGATGGAAAATTAGTGGAAAAGTTTGTATACCAACTTATCCCCCTACTTCCACCATATGTCATTGAGTTTGGTTTTCTAGAGTAGATTAAGTTAACAAGATAGTTGAGAACCTCTTTTTTCCTTTGGTCTCATAGACCACGTCAGCATCACCTATTTATGGCTTCTGTAGGTGGCTTCTCACAGTACATGGAACATTATGCTTGGATGAAGGAACCTTTTTTTTTTTTTATTCCCCCTATACCTCACCTCTTACTAGCTTTATTACCTTGAGTATGATTAAGTAGTCTCTTTGGTTGATTTTTCTTTTCTATGATATGGAGGTTAAAAATACCTGCTTGAAGCTAGTGGGTTGGATCAGGTAATCTATTCAGGCCTCTTTCAGGTCTAAAACCTATGATTTTATGTAATATTCAATAATAAAAATGATTGGATGTCCATTCAGAATCCATCTTGGGTGAAACTAGAAGAAACGTCTATCAAACTGTTGTTGTTTATCCTTTGTTTTTGATGAGGACCAGTGACATCACAGGTGATGTCTTAACTTGCAAGTGAATTGGATTTAAGTGAGGAAGAGTTGAGCAAAGTCATCAGCCTAATTTTCTTCTAGAGGCATTGAAGTCCAGTGGCAGGACAAAAGTCAAAATGACTGGTGATGGCCTGGGATGCAGTGGATTACACTGGTGTTTTTAATGTTCTGACCAAGCTCTCAACACTCCATAGCACCTTCTTCAGCATCTTCTTTAGTTGCTTTCATGGCTGTTGGAACACCATGTTCTTTTCCATCCATTTTTTCTAGGGGGAAGTCTTCACATGCGTGGAATACATACCCCCCTAACTCATCAATGGGTTTGAGACCTGCAGTTTACCCTCAACCTGGGTTAGCATTCTCAATGGAACTAGTTTTAGTGACAATATCTTTACCAAGATTAAAGGTAATAAAAGATACAATGTGCTGCTAATCAAACTGAAAAAGATTTTGAAATTAAATTTCAACTGTGAGAGCTGGATGAAATCTCATAAATAATTTAGTCCATTCCCCTCATTTAATATAAGAAGAAATTGGGGTCTAAGGAGGCAAAAGTAGGTAGTGGCAAAGCTAGGAACAGAACCTCTATTTCTTGATTCCTATTCTAGTACTTTGAGAATGGTAAAGTTGAAAAAGACCTCAAGGACCATCAATCTCCCCCTGTGCATGACTCTTCATTACTCCAGGATTGTTTTCTTAACTACATTTTCTGTCAAAGAGAAGCTCTAGATACTATGTAGCAAGTATGTCAATAAGACTATAGTAAGCTGAAAAGTAAAGCTATCCACTGGTTAAATTTTTTTATGTCAAAAACCAGTATTTTTTTCCTTAGAATTAATCAGATTAATTAAAAAAAAACCCTGACCTGACCAAATAAGATGGTTGATTTATTTGATCATGTCTACATGAGACAAGCATTGTGTTATTTGATCAAACTGTCTAAATAATACACTCTACCTTTTGTTAAGAAAATGTGCAAAAAGTGTTACTTCTAGTAAAAATCATCAGTAGATGATATCTTATGACACTGAGAGGCAAAAAGAGAAGAAAATACAACAGTATGGTGAAGGAGAGCTGGTTAAATATTTTTTAAAGATCTGAATAACAGGAAATACTACTATCTTTTTCACACTTTGTGTTAACAATTTTCAATTTTCCATTTGGCTGTGTTCTGATACACAAAGAATTCTTTAAAATGTCAGTAAAACAAATACAGTAATGTGCATTAAGTAAGACTTAGAATGTTATGTTAAATAAATAATGTTTTATTTAATAAGGCAGAAAACCCAATGAGATGAGAGAATGTAATCTATTTATGGGTTTATAATTTTTCACTAAATATTGCACATTAATAGAAAAACCTGAAGTAGGATGTTTTGTTTATTTAATTGGAAAGATGTGTAAAATTGCATATCTATAGAAACATGCATATGAATCTTCAGTGATTTTTGTTGTTGTTGTTAAGTTGAATATGGAGTACAACATCAGATTGTGGTGGTGCTTGTGCATAGGTGGAGTAAGCCAGCATTCACCTTAGTAATATGATTTTGAAAGGCACCTGGAAGGCCCCTCTCCCCAAATATTTCCCCATTGATGTTTCAAGTCACACCGTCTGCCATTCATTTCTTTATATTGTTTCTCTTTTCTTACAGCTCTCTTTTAAAATACAAATACGGCTGTGGGGAGTAATACTTCACACTTTGGTACAGATTTGTTTATCAGATCATTTTCTTCCTTAGTAGAAAAGAAGGGTCTGCCTGAAAGCGCGAGTACCCCAGTTGGAAATGCACTAAAGAGTGGGAACAGGATGTAGGCAGGAGAAGGGTGCTGAAGGTCAACTTAGCTTCCTCCACCATTGTGTCTGCTATCATAGGTGCTTGTTATTTGAACCATTCTAAATGCAGATTGAGTGACACTCAAATATTTTTATCCCCGGATCCTACCTTCAAACACTGGGCTATGATAGACAACTCAGGGAAAAAGTTTGGAATGTCTGCCTTCGTGAAAATCACCCTAAGAACTTCTCAAAGTTATATTAAACAGGGTAGTAGGATTTTACATGCCTTTGACTAATAGTGGCCCTTAATGAATATATGTGAATTTTTTTGAAGGGGTAGGGGAAAAGTTAGAGGGCTGGATCAAACCTTTTGTAGATGTGCCAACTATTTTCTAAGTTCCTGTATTATTTTTTTCTTCTGATTGAAAAAGCCTAGGGCTTTGTTTTCTTATTTATAGGCCTTATAGCTCTTATTTATATCATTTGGGACATATCCTCTTTTCTGTTGTTCATACATTCTGTTGTCCATAAAATATATTGTATATATTTTATACAGTGATTTTTTTTTTTACTGAAACATACTTGTTACATGCCTTTTTTTAAAAATTAAAAAAAAAAACTCAGAAGTACCTGGTAACTTTTAATGTTTTTTCAGTTTATTTAGGAAGAGCTTGAATATGGTATATTTAAAGATGCCATCAAAGAGCATTTGCATTAAGGTGAAAAAAATGAGCCCGGAAGAGGTTGACAGTTTTATAGGAGCAGTAGGAATACCGTGGTTGGGAAGGTTATTCTAGGTACTAGTTTCATTACTAAGTGGTGGCATGTAAATGAAAAATATTTGTCTTAGATACTGAATTGCATGATTTCTTCCTCCTGAATAGGAGTGGCCTTTGATTCTAGCCCAAATCATCCTTATTTAATAATACATTTTTGCACAGCATAGAAACCATTTTTCTCTAGAGTTTTGCATTGTGTCGTGACAAATGATAGACAAAGCTGGCAAGCCTTTTTACAAGATCTGCAAAGCCTGTCTCCAGACATTGTGACATTGCTACAGACAGGGTTTGTCATCCATAAATTTACAGCTTATTCCAGTCCCTTCATAAATTGACTAAATTTTTTTGAAAGAAAAAAAATATATAGGTGTATAAAATACCCAGTTACAGGTTGTGTTCTATTTAGCCCTTGATTGAAACGTATTGCTCCTCAGTATCTTTTAGCTATGAAAATTATAATATGGAACAGAGATTAGAATGAAATTATCATGGCTAGGAGGCATTTACTCAGTGGTGGCAGCCACATAAACCTGGGCCCTGAGAATGATGATAATACATTAGGTTCTGCATGCCCGATATTATTGCCGTACTTTATGTATGTTTCATTTATACTATTTCGCACACACCAGCAACGCTGACAGACAGGTAATTACTCTCTGCGCCAATGAACACTTATCAGCACCACCGCTGTTTATTGCGGGAATGAAGTGCGCTTGTCAGTCAAGGTCACTTGTTTGTGTGTCCTCTTTAATAGTTCTTTCACAGTTGTTGAACTTTGCATACAGTTCTTATGGCAGGGTTCCTGGAGGTTCCTTTACTACGTAATGTGTTTCTTGTGTTATCAAAGTCACTTGTATTTATCACTTTAATTGATAAACAGCCCTGTTGCAGGAAGCAAATCTGAAGATGGGAAAAAGCATATTTTGCTAGTCAGCTGATCCCAGCAGGTATTTCATAATGAATGACCTCAAGGAAAGGCATTCAACAGAGACTTTTTTTTTTTTGAGGTGGTGACAGGCTGCCAACCTTAGCTAGTGAAATTTCATCTTATAATGATAATCTTAATTTCATCTGCTGATGGATCCTAACACAATTTCATAACTACTATCCAGTTAACATTTGTACTACCTGGAAGTATTTTTTGCTTATTCACTCTGAGTAGATCCCAGAAGTTGTTTTCTTGCTTAGTATATTTATATAATGGGCCAGATCCATTTGGTTTGTCTTTCAACCTATTGTGTTTATTTTTTAGATATGTACCATTAAGCTTCCCCTTCTCATAAAAAAATATTATCAGTCTGATACCGCTAATCATCGTTGGGCTAAAGCATTGGTCTTGTTTAAAAAAAATTAACATGGTGTGTCATTTTTTTTAAAGTAAAGATAATTTCAAAACCATTGTAGCCATCCTATGCAGCCTGTAATTTCATCTGTTATAAAAGAAAGAAAATGCTTAAGTGTCCCCCGCCCCCTTTTTTCCTTTTGGTCTGCCACAGGCGCTTTATTAGAAACCAGAATAACCTCTAGGATATAATAATTTATCCAGTCAAGATAACTGGAGCTATTTCCTTAAGCCTGTAATCAACCTGAGTTTGTGTGTTGTGAGATTTATATTGTAGTTGCTTATTACCAAAGAAACAGTTAAAAAGGATTTATGATAGTGCATGTTATGTGTGTGTCTGGAATTTTTGTGTATTTAACTTCTCTCCTTGCCTCCTCATCTCTCTTATTTCTCCCCCTCCCCACTTCCCTTGCCTCCCCTTTTAACCCAGGGCATTATTATCAAATGGAGAGCATACCTATACCTACAATTAAATGCAAATTTTATTCAGGCATTAAAGCAGAATCACATTCATTCATTAACCCAAATGATTCTTTTATTTGGAAAAATATATCAGCACATGGTAACATCACATACTGCTTACAAGGAACTATAGTTCCCTGTTTGTGCCCACGTCTATCATTTCATTATTAAAGGATTGAACTATTGAAAAGGTGCCTGTGGATGTTTCTGTTAATTTGATTATAGCCATAGAAAAAGAATTTAATTCCCTGGCAGCCACTGGGTCTCATGCCTAACAGTGTGAGTCTAATCTTGTACTGGAAGGTGTTAAAATCCACTGGCCAGGTCCTGTAAGAAGGAAGGTTGACAATTCAGTTCTCTTCTGAACCCAGGTTAATACTGTGCCTTTGCATTTTCAAACTGCTCCCATCTCTTAGTTCTTAGTTACCAGAGTGTTACAAAGGAAGGGTTTTGATCTCATGTAGATAGCATAGCATTAATTACCCTGACACTAATTAAACTGCATCAAACAAATACCACCGTGTTCCTCAGGGGGACAACAGAAGGCAGTTTAAAATAATTACTGGAGCTTCATGCATGTGTGAAGTTTTCATTACTCTTAGGACACAAGCAAAAGAGATTTGATATCATTAAAGTTTCCCCTCCTCCCTTTTAGTGATTGCAAAAGAAAAAATGACTAAAATTTCCTTGGAGCATATTGATGTCTAAATAGTGGCGATTCCAATTCTTGCGAATGGTAACTTTTCTTTAAGGATTGTGAGTCTGTGAAGCAGGAACAGGTGTTCCAGTTCACATTCTGGTATGATTATGTATTAGCTTATGTTTGTCAGACCATTTCATTAACCACCCACTGCTATCACATATACATATACTTTGTTCTTTCTGAACCATGAAATGAAATGCATATATCTTCACTAATGCTTGCTATCAATGTAAATGAGAAAAGGAGGCTTATTACCAATCACTGCTGCTGTGAAGCTCACACCTCTGTACAGTTACAGGTAATAAACATATTTTCATAAGTAGGAAGCAAAGATATATTGAGTTTGGACTATAACAAGCAATGGCTCTGGGCTACTACTTTTGTATTAATGTATTGTAATTCCTGTGCACATTTAGATGTGTACAGTGGGATCATCCTGAAGCATGTGTCTCATCTAAGTACCTGAATTGGTTGTTTCTTGTCATGCTTGTTTGTATCTTTCAAGGGTTTTGAAGCCAGAAAACTTTCCTGGTCAACAGTTAATGGACCAGCTTCTCAGAGGAAATTAGAGCCTCTCTGCGTCACTGAACAAGTTTCCTGTGTCTGGATCAGTGGCCACTAATGTCAGGGTAGTTTTATGGTCTCTTCAAGAGTGGTTGTCAAAGACAATTGGTGCGAAAGAAAAAAAAAAGGCTATACTCTGACAAGACAAATGGGATGAGAGGAAGTAAATGGCATAGCCAAAATGATACACAGTGATACCAAACTTCTCATATAATGGATGCCATTATGTTTCCTAATGCTGCTTCTTGGTGCTAGTATGCTTGATCCTTCCACTAAACCTGGGTCTAGATATGCTTATAACACAGAATATATTTTCACAAGGTCACTTATCCTGTTTATTTCAATGACATATGATCAGTGTGGATAAAGTTGCTTGGAATTTAGCATCCAGTGCCAATCACCCACACTGAATGGTGTTTGGGATTAAAAAAGGTATATGGGTCATTTCCAGATTTATGCAACTCATATTTCATTCACTGGATGGCTTGTAGAATGTGATGATTAAAGGGTTTTGTGTATGCAGTGCTGCATTTCCTAAGCCGTTTATTTTTTACTCCATTTGGAAGGCAATAATTTAGAGGAATTATGAATTATTGAAAATTTCCAGTGATTTAAAATTAAAAAAAATAATGCTAGATATTTTAGGAAACTTGTTTAGCAATAAAGTACAGAATTAGTGTTTTGTAATTGTCATACTAAGCAAAAAAAAATTGAAACTGATCGTAGAAGAAACAAAAAATTAATCCAGTTGTAGAGATTCTATGAGTCCAACAAATGTGCAAAAAAAAAAAAGTACTTTTGTTCCTTTATAGCCAGATGGTTTATCCTATTTTAAGATGATAGTAACTTCATGTGTTTCTTTTGAATGTCATTGGTTTTAACTGGCAGACAGTATCTACTATTAGAATTTTCCTTATTCCTGGATGATTTAAAGGGTATTTTTGGAACATTTGGATGATCAAACTGTACACTAAGTAAAAATTTCCTTACACTTAGCTCATACTTGAAAAAAAAAAGTGTTTATATAATGAAAAAAAAAACTCTAAAAATGAACAGTTCTTTTTTTCTTTCTTTTGACATGATGTTGACAGAAGTCGCTTTGATGTAGTTTAGAGTCATGAATTTTCTATCTGTTCTGTTTTTCCTGGGGCTCCATCTACTCAGACATCCTGATCTGTCATTTTGTAACACTTTGTGAAGTGCTTGACAGATAGTGGTTTTGACAAGTGCTGGACATCAGCAGCAATTCAGAATAAGCAGCGTATATTTCTCCAGGTAAAGTGACATGATGTCCAAAAGCGTAAGAAGAATTGTGTAGTCTTCAATCACATCTAATGTGATAAAGCAAGACTTTTTTGTGTTCTCTATTTGTTTTCCACTGCATATTTACTAAGACTTAAAATCGTACCAGCATTTGAGTTTAGAGATGTTTTGCCTTATTTTTATAATGCTTAATAATTGGGACATTTTGCTTACAAGAGCAAAAACTGACCAGTTTTGACTAATTGGCCAATATGACATAATATAATGATCAGTTTTTTAAAATGTAACAAAATCAGGTAAACGATCCTCTGAAGCCTTTGGGGAAAATGGTTGATGTAACTAATATGTACTTGATCAATTATAGTGTACTTTAAAAAATTGCCAGTTCATACCTTCCCCTATTGATGGTAAAGAGTACAAATGAAGATAATCTCACTTGTGTACCTTGACTAGATCTATTGACTGGGCTGGTCATTCAGGACCCTGATAGAGAGGTCAAGTTCTTTTCTATTATAGAATTACATAGAGTAGAATACAGTGATGATTAATGTCATCAGTGTATACATTGTACCCTATATTGAAAATGTAACACATTCCATTTAATTATTTTGCATCTGTATTCACTCAAGAAACAGCTGTTGGAAGTTGAATAGGATGCAAAATGGCATAGCCCGAAGATGCCCTTGTTCACTCAGCTAAGTCCCTTTTGATGTGATGCCTACTGGCAGGGTTGGGTGGTGAATTCAACTTCTTTGACAGCCATCAGCCTCACTGACCAGAGGTTTCAGATTTTGCAGTGAGGAAAAAGGGTATGTGTGTGGGGAAATCCATAATTTTAAAAATTTTTTCAGCTGCTGGATTTAAGGCCCCTGCCAACAGCTATCTAAATCAACACCATGCCAACATGTTCTGCAGTCGGAAGGTCACTTCAACATCTGGCCCTACAGTCTTGTTCTTTAAGGTTTGTCATGGGGCAGCATCTGTTTATGGAGTCTTTCCCAACCTCTCTTTGATCACTTTGACAGCAAAAAGAAGCTTCTATCAGACAGGCCGAGCTAGGATTTTTTAAAAATCAAGAATGTGAAACATTTCAAAATTGGTGGAATTTCATAGGATGTTTCTGCTGTTTACTTTTTCTTGAATTTGACATTTACAAAACAGAGGAAGAGGCAAACAGGTGAGCTTCTCTACTCTTTTGGTTCCAAAGAATATCGCCATGGTCAGTAGGTCCAAGATTTTAAAAAAATGATGCTAAGCAGGTCTTGTCTGGTTGAGCTTGGTCACCATTTAAAGGGAAAAAAGTTTAAGTGAGTAGATGTTTAGCTTTGTTGACCTCTCTCTTCCCAGGCTCTTCCCCTCTCCAATCCTTTTTCTGTACATCTGCCAAGTAGATATTCCTAAAGCATTACTCTCCTACTCAAAGGCTTTTATCTTCAGGCTCCTTAGCTTCTACTATAAAATAGTTCTTTGTATCTAAAACTCTTTATGTTTTGACTCTTAACCAAGGGGTTCTTGACTTTTTTACTTGGAATCCTTTGACAGTCTGGTGAAGCCTATGAACCTTTTCCCAGAATAATGTTTATAGACTATTCATAATGGAAGGAAATGCCAAATTTCAGTTAGAAGTCAGTGAACATAGAGGTAATTTTTTTTTCTATCCAGGTTCACAGACCCAAAATTGAAACCCAAATAAAGAACCCCTACTCTATCTTATCTTTCAGACTTATTTCACAAAATGTATTTATGCACTTATGTACTCTATATTCCAGATAAACTGGCCTACCTACTATCTGTGATATAATTCACTCTATAATCTCCTCCCCACATTCCATTTCTCACATCTATGCCTTTGCAACTAGGTGGTGCAGTGGATAGAGCACTGGGCCTAGAGTCAGGAAGACTTGAGTTCAAATCCAGATTCAGACATTTAGTAGCTGTGTGACCTAGGCAAGTCACTTAACTGGTATATGCCTCAGTTTCCTCAACTGTAAAATGGGGAGAATAATAGCACTGCCTTCCCAGGGTTGATGTAACAATAAAATGAGATAATATTTATAATACAGCACAGTGCCTGGCACATAGTAGGAGCTTAATAAATGCTTATTTCCTTCCTTTGTTCCTTTGTTCATTCGTTCCTTCTTTCTTCCTTTCCTTCTTATTCCCATTTCTATGACTGTAATGTTTACTCCTGTGTGCTTCTTAGAATTCCAAGCTCCAAATTGAGGCACACAAGTGCCACTTCCCTTAGGACTTTCCTGAACCTCATTCCTCATTTCTCTCTTCCCCAGTTAGTGACTCTCACTCTTTCTGAAATTATCTTGTATTTATTTTGTACTCATTTATTTGTGCTTGTGTTGGTTTCCCCAGTAGATCAGGGACTGTTGTTTTTTGACTTTAAATCCTCAGCACTTAGCATTGTGTCTGGCACACTGTAGGTGCTTAATAAATGTTTATTGAGTTGAATTGAATTCTTGGGAGGGAAGGTCAATGGCATGTACTAATGTAATAGTAGCATTTGTACTCTAACAGTGATCATTTGATTTGGAAGTTATTTCTTTATGTTAAAGTACTTAGAAAACTGTCTAGTCTTAACAGCACAACTTTATTTGTGTTGACTGTGGACTGAAAGGATTTGAAGGTCAAAGTTCACTTCTTTTAAAATCTGCAATAAATCACTCTAACCTTCTTCCTCTTCCCCTAATGAGCAAGCTTTCACTGAATTTCTTTGTAGACAGAATGGTGACATTTTGCAGATTCCATTAATTGCTTTTTCAAAAGTTTTGATTCCAGTCATTACCTAATGGTAATGACTTTAAGAGGAGTAAATCACAAAACATTTTGATGATTTCCTTTTATTTTAATTAATTTAACATTCATTCAGCAAACATTTATTTTTTAGGCCAGAAAGGATTTTTTACATTATCAATGGATTTATCTGCATATTTTCCTGTCGTGTTTTTTACATTTCCATTTTCAGATGTTCATTCTAAATGACAACACAACCTAATTTTTGAAATGCCTACTATGTACAGGGAAGTATGTTAAAGGCTGGGGAAAATACAAAATTTAGATAAGATAGTCCCTGAGTGTCCCTGAATGTACCATCTGAAAGGGAAGTAAGACCTCATTACAAACAGCTAACAGAGCTGAGGAATAATGTACTTTGTGAAGTCTCAGGTAGAAGGCTATTACTGGCATCATATAGGAGGTGGTATGTCAGTGTGGTTTTAAAATGTGAGTGGGAATTCAACCACCAAAGAGGGAGTGGAAGGGCATCCCAGGCATAGGGGACCATGTGAACAAAGGCACAGAGGAACCAGTTTGGCTAGAGGGTGGAGTGTGTAAAGAAGAATAATGTACATAAAGTTGTCAGGGGCCTTAAATGGCAAGCAGAGAATGTGAATTTCTCAGTAAGCAATAAGAAACCACTGAAGATTTTTGAACAGATGAGTAATATAACCAAATCTATGTGTAAGAAAGATTTTTGTTTTTGCTAGCAATATGAAGGATAGCTTAGAAGACAGAGAACCTGAAGGTAGGATTTTGTAATAATCCAAGTAGGTGGCAAAGAGGGCTTCTGCTATGGTAGTATCCATGGGGATAGAGTGAAGAGAATGGATTTGTGAATCCTGTAGACAAAGGATGAATAGTGTTTGGTAACTGATATTAGAGGTGAAAGTGAGAAAAGAGTTAAAGACAACCCCAAAGTTGAGAATGTGACATTGTGTTGTTGAGTCATTATTCAGTCGTGCCCAACTCTTCATGACCCCATTTGGGGTTTTCTTGGCAGAGATACTGGAGTGGTTTGCCATTTCCTTCTCCAGGTCATTTAATAGATGAGAAAACTGAGGCTAACAGGGTTAAGTGACTTGCTCAGGGTTACACAGCTAGTAAATGTCTGAGGCTGGATTTGAACTCACAGAGAAAAGTCTTCCTGACTCCAGGCTTGCCATTCTATTCATTGTGCCATCTAGCTACTCATTAGAGAACATGGAAGGATGACCCAATTATGATGATAGAAATAGTGAAGTCTAAAGAAGAAACATATTTAGAGGGAAAGATAATAAGCTTCATTTGGGACATGTTAATTTTGAGGTGTAGGAAGCACTTTGAGATAGGGATGTCCTGTTATTGGAAATTCAGGTCTAGAGTTCTCAAGGAGAGGTCAGGAGAAATGTCAGAGATGTATTCATAGAAGTGGCAACTGAAGATGAATGAGATTTTTAAGGAATGTAGAGAAGAAACTCAAGTAGAGATATTTGGGGAATATCCACATTAAAGGATCAGGGACGGGATGAGAAACCAGTGAAGGGAGATAGGAGTATTATTGAAGCAGTAGAAGGATAAGCAGGAAAGTAGAATGTCTTCAAAATCAAGAAATAGGAGGGCATCTAGTAATTAAGGATAGTCAGCAATGTCAATAATGTCAAAAAACTGCAGAGATCTAGTAGAATAGATACTGACAAAAGACCATTTGACATTAGATTTGATGATTAAGTGACATTGGAAAGAGCAATATAGAGTGATGGGAATCCTCTTGGAGCAGGATTGGATTTTTGTGAATGTGAAACTAATTTTCTCTATTAGATTATAGTGTTGAAAGTGATAGTTATCTCTTCTCAATTGAAATGCCTCACTTCTAATATTTTAGGTGGAAACCCTGGGAATGTACCATGTAATAGCAAAAGAAGTAACACTAATCTTAAAATAGATATTAAAATAACTTAAAAGGGTTTCTTACAAAAATAACACAAGTTTATTGCTGTTAAAGAGTTAGGAATGTGCATTTAGCATCATTCAACATTAATGGAATGAATATAAAAAGATTTCTTTGAAGAAAGACCAGTTTGGATTTAAATTCTATCTTAACTTGAAATCAATGGTAACCCTCTAAGTCTATAGGTTGCAGAACAGTTGGCAGTCTGCTTTGGTAGAGGGAGTTTCCTTAACCAATAAAATCACAGGGTCCAGACTTAAAAAAACAAAGAAAATCATTTTATAAGAAAAAACATATTAGCAAATTCTTCTATCATTGATTAGAGTTTCAATGGACATAAGTTTTTATATAGCTATATTCTTGATGTAGCTGATGTAAATCTGTTGCACTGCTTTATAGTTATATCAGGTATATACATGTTACAGGGAAGAGCCATGAATGAATGGCTTGCAGTTACCAAATTTAGTCTCCAATCTCAACCAATCTCAGTCCTGTTTATATTGGTCCATGCTACTAATTAATCTATGTGACCATGGGCTAGTCATTTTAACTCTATGATCTACAGCTTTCTTTGATGGTAGCTGGTCTAGATGATTTCTAAGGTTCTTTCCCGTTTTAAATTCTGTGATTCTCTTATGAAGGATAATCATTTGTAAGCTTAAATAAGGTTTTAATCACAATGTCACAATGTGAATATATGCAATTTTGGTCTTTGTCCCCTCCCTTTGAATTTAATTTGGAGATCAGAGGGTAGAGCTGGGTTTCACCTTCTTCATGTCACTCAGCTTAAAATGTCTCTTACTCCACCCCCCCATCACTTTGTATTTACTTTGTATACATTTGCATGTCCTTATATGTCCTCATATGTCCCTGATAGAATGGGCAAATCATTTTGTTATTTACTGATAGATACTAATTACTGGGTCAAAGGCTTTAGTTTCATAAAGTAATGTTGAAATATAGGAAAAACAGAACCCTTACTTAATGAGTTTTCTACCTATCTTTGTTATTCTGAATAGACAGTTCTAAAGTATTGTGTGTTTATACACACATTAGGTGTGTGTGTATATGTATATATACACATATATGCATATGTATACTTCTATATTCACACACATGTATATATATACATACACACATACATATATTTATTTCAACTGAAGGGATTATTGGGTATAGTATAATTTATTTTATATCATTTATATATGTATATATTTATATGGACATATATAAATATACAAATATATGAATGAAAACATGGTATTAAATGATATTTAATGTAAATCTGTATTTCTTACATTTCATTTATTTTGTTTCTTTTCCAAACTACTCCATGTGTTGAAAAGAAACCCCCTAAACAAGTGCCTTTTTAAATCTGCCTCTTACATAGGGCAACTACAGTTTTTCTTTAATAACCTAGAGAATTTAGTATATTACTTTGACCACCAGAGGGAGTGTGTATTGTTAGAAATGGCAAAGAAACCCTTGAGAATTAAAACAGACTCTCAGGATGCTTTCAGGGTTTTGATAGTAATCTATTGTCTCTCCACAAAACCACGTGCACAGAAAATCCCAGAGTTACATTTCATTTCAGAGAGTCTATTACTTTCAACCATACAGTAGGCTTCAGCCAGAAGGTTCCACAAAGGGCAGCTTTTAAGAATTGCCTAGAAGAAATTAGGATTTTTAAAAATTACACAAGAACCATGCTTTGTTCTGGAAAATTTCATATTTTTCCACAATGTTGGTTCCCCTCCTAATGAATAGGAGTACTTTTATTTGAAGCCCCTTCTTTCATGAACTTTACATGTTGCTGTGAAGTGTTTTGTTTTTTATGGTGTTCTCTTGACCAGGGAAGTTAGCAAAATTGGGTCAAGTTCTGCCATTTAATGTTGCTTTAAAAGAATACATTATGCAGTCAGACAACATTTATCCAGAACGATATTTTAAGGGCATCTATGTTATGAGTTCAACAACCAAGGAAGAAAAGGAAAATTTCAAAGATTATGTCAGGTTTTGGAAAATTCATCTACATTCTGTCTCTACTTCTCATTCAGTTTCAGCATTTGTGAGAGGTTTCACCTAGGGAAAAAAAAGTCTTCTCTTAAGCCCTCAAATGCACATCATGACAGCAACAGCTGGGCAAACTATTTTCCTCTTGACTTGCTGATGGACCTCAACCCCTAACCTGTGGGGACTTCCTTCTAGGGTTAGAGGGTAATTAATACTTATGTCTGGTCAGCTCTTGGCTGCTCTTCAGAGACATCAAACCAGTAGTGGTTGTGGTATGTGCTTTTGGAGAATGGCTTTATGGAACTGGAAGCACCTGCTTATTCCATCTTAATCACCAAAGAGCTGAGGAATGGCAGCAACTACTATTAACTTGTGAGCATGACAGCTTTCAGTTAGAAAAATCCAACTTTTAATACCCCATTAATATTTTTTTCTTTTTCATATTTCTGATGGTAATATGTAATTCATTATGGAGCACATGGGCTTGGCTTGATTGACCTTGGCCTTGATTTGACCTTAACAACCATGAACTTCACATCTTTCTGATGACTAGACTAGGAACTTTCTTCTTTTAAACTAGCCAACTTTAAACTAACTGCAAATGAATCTTATGGTAAGAGTGAAAGCTTCTTGAGAGCAGGGACTACTTTAAATTTAGTCTTTGTACCCTAAGCTCCTAGCAAAGTACCTGGCACTGATAGATATTTAACAAATGTTTATCAGATCAGATCTTCTTAGATCAAGTGGAGCATCACCTTCCTAAACAATGGATAATCTAAAGTCAATCAATCAATAAGCTTTTATTAAGTGTGTACCATTTGTCTGGCACTGTGTTAAGGGCTGGGGATCCAAAGAAAAGCAAAAGACAGCCTGTGACAGCCTATTGGAGGATGGGTGAGGGTGTACCTGGCATGGAGAATATGATGAAATCCTTCAGCTAGGTGAAAAATTATGGGATGTTGGCCCTAGGTGCTTTCTTAAATAGAAGATCTGCAAGGAGCTCTCTGATGTCTTCCCCTCCACCCTTTCTAATCAGAGAGAGGGAGGGACCAAGGGGCAGGAGATACTAAAGAGGTGTGAGTTTCAAAGGTGGTGTGATCTTGTAGGAAGGTGAATTTCTGGAGAAAATGATGAAGTTCAGGTGAGCAGCCAGATGGGAATTAAGCATTGGATAACACATTTTTAATACTTAGCTTTAGAATATGATGTCGTGACTCAAAGGGGGGGGCACTTCCCATTGACCAGCTTTACTATTGTTCCCATTCAATGCATAGAATCATTAACATCTCTCAAACTTAAAACCTTATTTATTGCCTTTGTTTCACTTTATGGCCAAAATGTTGCTGGGGATAGGAGATACAGTTTCAAATGACCCATTAGTACAGCTGAAAATTTCACAATGAGTAAAAGTAGGTAGCAAGAATTCAAGATGTCATCCAAATACTTAATTAGAGTTGACTAGTAAACTCAGAAAGCAAGATTTGAAATGTGAATAGTTTGCCCATGGATCATTGAGTTGACTCTGTACATATATGATGTCATATCCACGTAAGTTGGAAGAGATCAAAGAGGCCGTGTAGTACAACCAATATCTTGTCAATATTTCCTTTACAGCATCACCTAAAAATAGTCATCTGGCTATTAGAGGATCACAAGGTTAGAGAAGGAAAATATCTTTGTCATTGAGTCAATCCCCTTCATTTTACAGACAGGGAAATTGAGGCTCAAAGAGGTTAAATAACTTATCCAAGGTCTCATAAAGCTAATATTTGATTTTTTTTCCCTCTGCTTCCAAATCTGTTGCTCTTTTTACTACACCATAAATTACAGGATCTAAAAGCAAATTGTTATACTTTGAATTCAGTCTTCTTTTGTGAACTCAAGATGTATAACACAAGGCAATTGAAGTACCCTACATAAATTGGATTCTTGGTTCAGGAATCCAGATAGCTTTTCACTGGCTCCCTCTAGGTCTCTTCCAATTTTATGATGCACTGTGGACATACATCCATACATACACAGACACCCACATACATACATGTATATATGTGTGTATATATGTATATATACATACATATTTTTTTTCCTTTGGCCAATGGTATAAATTGACCATATTATTTTCCTTAATTTTCTCTTTTAAAATGGTGATAATAATTTTCCTTTCCAATTATCACAAACTAGCAAGGCCAAATTAAATAAAATAAATGTGCTTAAGCCTTTTCTTCAGTGTGATAGAGGTGAACTTATTCCAAGACTTAGCTGACAATTAGATCTACCTTAGGCCAGAAAGAAAACATAACTCATGTTTCTATTCATGCCCTTGCCTCTAATTAGTAGATAGAGCTCATAAAGAACAGCATCAAGGGACTGGTTAAGTTAAACTACTACTGAAAGCTCCACAAGAATTCCTTTATATGCTCATGGTGATCCATTGGCATATCTAGAGAAAAAAAAATGTGCCTTGGTCTAGGTGATTGGACCTGTTCCTCTCTACTGGTAGCCATAAGACAGCATGGCTGTGTGTCAGGCTATATTACTAATATATATTAAATAGTTATACAACTATTTGACCTTAGACTGTTACCCTCTTGGTAATTCAAATTCCCCACCTGTAAAAGAGATAATAAGAACAATGATGTACAAGTTTTTCAAAATGTCATCACTATAGGGAACATTGTAGTTTTGTCTGTGACTTAGTAAGTCTTATCGAGTTACCTGAGGTGAAGGGACTTGCCCAGGATGTGTAAGTGATGAAATTTAAACTCAGGTATTTTTGACTCCAAGCCCAGAATACTATCCTCTACATGCACTTTTCTTTAATATCTAGACTTGTTATTTCATCGTATAGGTAACACCAAGTAAGGAAATTTCCTCTACCAACACAGATTGGCAGCTCTTCTGCAATTTATAGTTTGAGAGAATTACTAAGAGAACATATAAGCATGTAAAGTTTTACCCTTGAATTTTAAGAAATCAACTTCATAAGTACAAAGTGTAACAGACTGATTGTTGACTATATTGACCAATTATTTAGGTTAACTAACACATTAGTGCTGATATTTGAAAAAGCCACAACTGTCCATTGCATCATTACTCAGTGCATGTTATACAGTGAATATTAGCAGAACCACAGCAACCCTATGAAAATTGGGAAGGGTGAGGTAGTGTAGAAACCATGTTGTCAAATCCCCGTTGTAGACAGATTAAGAATGAGAGTCCAAGGTGATTGAAGCAGAAATATGATGCTGAGAGGAGCAAAACAAGCCAAGCAAGAAGACAGGCTGGGAACTGAAGAAGGTTGAGTCAAACTATGGTAGAGCTGACCAACAAGTATGGAAGCTGTTCACTGCTGAGATGAATTATTTGGTGACACTGACAGGGATTTTGTGGCTTTCTACTATCAGGTGGAAAATGACTACAAAAATGAGTGTTTTATATTACTATAGGAGGTCAGAATGGGGAATGATGAATTTCATTAATTTTAATAATAGAGTTAATAACAATGAATTATAGGTAAAAACCAGAAATAATGTTAGTTTACATAAACCTTATACTTTTCAAGGACCAGAATCATTGGGGGATATTTCCCAGATAAGAAGGGAAGAAAGGACATTTTTTTGGGAGGTTGGCATCATCAAAGGCTCAGAAATGAAAATGAGCTGGAGGTGTATTGGGATTGTGGCAGTGTGAATACCTACCTGACCAGGACAAATGGTTTGCATAGGGTAGTGGGAGAAAATGATATAGATGAGAACCAGATGGTGGATAGCCTTTAATGCCAAGTTAAGAGTTCTAGTTTTGACCTGAGGGAAGCTGAAGCCACTGGCTTTTTGAATGCAGGAGAGTAATATGGTGAGAGTTGTTTATAGCAGTGATGCAGTGTTCTACAAAGGGAGATAGGAGTGAGGGGAGAAACTGGAGATAAGGATAGCACTTAGGACATTATTTTGGCAGTTCAGTCATGAGGGTGATCAAAGCTTAGATTGGGATGAAGATAATAAGATGAAAAGGAAGGGCTGAGAAAGATATTATAAAAGAAGAAACAATAGGGTTTGGTGACAAAATAGATATAGGGAACATAGGAGGGGAGAATAGAGATAAAGGATTAGCACCCATAACACTGAGACAAGGAGTGTAGATATTATCATACCACTTTATAGATGAGGTAATGAAGACTCAGAGAGTTGATATTTCTTGCCTGAGTTCATATATAACTATACATTGTAGAAGTTGGACTTAAACAGAACTTTTCCCACTCTGTCCAATACTCTTTGCATATCATACTCTGAACAGTTAGTAGTTTTTAAGCTTGGGTAATTCAAAAAATGGTCTTAACACTGGGCCACAAAAGGGAAAACTCCTTGGCTTACACCAGCTGTTGAGTCTGCTGTACCTCTAAATCTATTGAGGTGTCAGGATTAGTGGTATGTTTTGGTCTTGGTCTTAGCATTTGTGAAAAACTGAACCCATAAATTAACTTCTAGAAAGAAAATGTTAGGGAGGACTTTCAGAATGTAGAATCTAAGGGAATTCTAAGTTCAATAATGAATATACCAACTTTATATAAAGGAATTAACAACATATAAATCTATTAATAATGATATTCATAGAATTAAAATGGAATTCTTGACAGTAATCCTGTATATAGAGGGAAAGGAACTGGCGATTAGACTTGTGGTTTTGCTGATATAGAGAACTCTCAGATAAGGAAACTCCTTTTACTAATACAGTTCATTACTTTCTCTGCAACTTTTAGTCTTAAGAAAGTTGCCTAGCACACCATCTAGAAAACAAGGAGTGACTTGGCCACAGTCACACAACCACTATGTATCAGAGGCTTCAAGGCCCAGGTCTTCTTGGCTTGCCAGCTAGCTCTCTATCTAGTACTCCAACTGCCACCTGAATATATAAATCACACAATTATTGATATAAAGAGGATGGCCTTAACTTTCCTTTAATTTCCCCATGCGGGCAAATGTGGACTTCATTAATATAACCCTTTTTAGCAGAGAAAGTTACTCTCAGACAAGGACTATAAAGTCAGACCTCTTTACTCTGTGCTGGCCAGGCACTCCCTGTCCTCTTGCATTACCCTTCTACCTGCTCCCCCCCCTTCTAACTTCTGAACCAGATAAAGCACAGATCCTGAACTGAGTGCAAAGGCTGTAACCTCATCCACAGTTAGAAGGAAAAAAAGGATGACTCTTATTCTTTAGAAAACTGATGAGAAGTAGTTTAAGGCTGGGGTACATGACTAAGTTCCTGCTTTCTCTATAGTTGGAAGCAAGGGAACAAAATAGGAATTGTTAAGGGTCAGAATCCAAAAGCCCTAAATCTCATCTTCAGTCATATATTCTCTCTTAGCTCCACATCCTAGAGGATGTAATATTCATATGCGATTCATATGTAATATGTAATCTGTATGAGTGACTTAGAGAAGGTACAAAGCTAGTGGGAATAAATCAGTTTAGAATGAGAGGAGTCTGATCCCCAACAGATGAACAGATATTTATCTTTCTTCAATGTGCCCACTATATTAAAATGAGGCAGTCCTTGCCTATGCCCACAATAAGAAGCTATCCCCTTAATCTGTCCCATTAAGGAACTCTTCATTATTGGCATGAGCTAAATGGGAAAGGGCATGTTCTCCTTTACCACCTTCACTCCCATTAAAATAACCAGAGTATATCATGCATTAATTCTAAGAACACAATGGACAGAGGAGCTGAGGATACAACTTTAAGGTATTAGTTATTAACTGTCATATTACCAAGAAAAGTAGAGTTCTGGAGATACCTCATGATGTTCTTCCTCATTAGTAGGTCAATGATACCCATCATCATGCCTGCCACATCACCAAATATGAGAGGAACTATAGATACCTTGTAACAATGATGGGATGGTGGAAAGAATTAAGGAAGTTTAGAGTGAAACTGGGGAGTACAAAGGGAAAGGGAATGATGAACTTCATTTTAGATATGTTGAGCTGAAGGAATAGCAGGAATTTTGAGTAGAGATGCCTCTTAACACTTGAAGATATGGGACAGATTTTGAATGAAAAGTCAAAGAGAGATGTAGGAGTCATTTATCCAGAAGTTGTTGCTAAAACTGAGAGAAATTAAGTACTTGAACAATGCACCATATTCTAAACAGCTATTTTACTGCTAAAAAGTAGGGAGTATTGTGTGAATAAACTTTTTCCCACCTGTGGAAAGAGGTAATCTTGGGAGAAGATGCAGAGTCAACCCCTATAATATTTCCTGAATCTTTTCTTCCACCTCAAATGTAACCCCAAGAAGTTCAGTAAGAACAGTTGAAGAAATATGAACATGATTAAGCCCTCCTGTTTTTTCTTCCGGCCAATAAAGTCATTCATATATCTAAGCTGCTGTAACCAAGCTTTCAGAACAACAGGGCAGGATAAGAGAAATTGCAGAAACAAAAACAAAACAAAACAAAACAAAATACAACAAAAACAACAACAACAACTAATAGCCACAGTGCCTCTTTTAAAAAATTAATGCATGAGAAAAAAACTGAATGGGAATAAATGTGGTATTGTTCTTACCTTAGATTTTCATTGAATCACTACGCCTGTACTCTGATGCTGATTATGCTCTCTTTCCAAAAAGATATAAAGGCCCTGACGATTTACAACTGCTGAACATCCCATGATGCTTTTCATGAGAGGCAGGCTATTAACCCTAATGTCCTGGCAGGATTCCAGGTTAGTTAATTAAATCCCTCATGTAGCTTCAAAACATGCTCTATTCTTTATTCTCAACTGTTGGGTAGCTCTATGGAGTAGCTAGATTTCACCTTAAAGGGAACATCGATGATGTGTCAGTAGTGAATGAGGTGTCTATGTAAAGTTATATAATTGATTATCATTGTAAAAGTATATACAGCATCCAAAGGACATGGAGTAAGAACCAGAAAACAAACATGCATTACATTAAAAGTAAATTCAGGATCCATATAGGAAAAAAAAGGAGGAAAAAAAGATTCTTTCAAGGTAGTAAGGGAGTAGAATAATTACTGGATTTGGAGTCAAGGGACCTGGATTTGATCTGATACTAACAACTTTCCACCCTCTACTTCTGGAGCCTTCCGACTGAGATTACCTTCCATTTCCAAAGTACATATCTTGCATTAAAATTTTTTTAATTGGTATCTCCCCTATTAGTTCATGAGATCCTTGAGAGCAGAGACTATGTTTTTGCCTCTTTCTGCCTCCAGCATTGAGCATGGTTAATGGCACAAAAGGAAGCATTTAATAAATGCTTATAGATTGATTGACATGAACACCAAATTCAAAAAATAAATATTTGTCATTGTGCCAGAAGAGACACTAATTTAGTCTTTTTAAACTAGAAAAAGTATAAATGTATGATTCCAGGTCCTTTTTATCTCATCCTTCTGCTTCATCCACCACATTCAAATCCATTGCCACATCCTGTCAATTAAAACTCTAAAATATCTCAAACCCATTTTCCCCTTTCCAAGCTTTCTATGCAGTTAATTAGATATTTGCTGATTGACTGAATGAAATGTTTAAAAAATACAGTTGAATGTTGCATTGTGCAAAAGCTTAAAGCTAGCTATGCTTTATTTGGATGTGGTAGTGTCTCTGTTAGCAACATTTTCATGTTGAAGGATAAAATGATCATGCTCAAGAAATGGTCTTCTTGACATATGTCTATCTAGTTACACTGAATATGGCGAGGCAATAAAAGTGAAAAGAAAACTATATACCAATCTAGAAAAAGAACTTTTGTAATTAAAATGTGGCAATAATTGATGGACAAGAATGGTAGCATATAGATGAGAAAGGAATGGAAAATGAAATCATAAAAACATAGATTTAAGAATATAAGAGACCTTCAAGATTATCTCATCCAGTTCCTTTTACAAATGAAGAAATGATCCAGGAAGGATCTTATTTATCATTTTTAGTTTTTTTTTTTTAACATGATCATCAACAAGCAAAGAATAATGGGGAACGTAGTTGGGTAGACATATAAAGTGGGTGGCCATGTCTCAATGCTTCGATAAATTCCACTATTTTTTGACATCTTTGTACCTCCATAAAAAGTCTTTCTTACTAACCCCACCTGCATTCCAATTACATGCTTTGTTATGAATATATTAATTTTTATTGCATTGCAGAGAATAATTTGGCATTTTAGAATCAGAAGGAATGCTAGAGATCATCTAGTCAAAATCTTTTCTTTTATAGATAAGAAAACTAAGATCCAGAAAGCCTGAATGATTTGCCCAAGGTCACATAGCTAATTATTAGCATAGCTGAGGTGACAAATCCAGTCGCCTCTCCACTGGTCCATTACTCTTTCCACTATGCCACCACTGTTAACTTCATTTGTGGGGTACCATCTCTTCCATTAGATTGTAAACTCCTTTGGTGTGGGGACCTTTATCTTCAATTTCCTTCTAACCCTCTATAATTCCATTCACAGTGAGCACTCAATAAATGCTGTTGACTAATTAATCGCCTTCTAATGGACTAGCAACTAGATATACACATTTTTCTGGTTACATGCACACTGTATTTGTCCCATTTCCCTCTGGCCCTTTTATGTAGAATGGTCACAGTACTTTAAACTTGTGACAAATTCAGTTACCACTGACTGAAGTGGAAGCCCTAGGTCTAACCTACTTCATAGAGTTTAGAATCAGCTGGGACTTAAGAGGTCATCTTTGTCTTATCTTAATACCCCAGAAATGCCATAGAAATACAGTACCAGAGGGTTTCCAGTTAGGGCTGTGATACCCATGCTTTACTGGTAATCTGCTTTCTATAACAGTTGGAAAAAAGCTGTCCTGAAAGTGGTAGAGATTCAGTTAATGGATGTATAATTTGCTGACTTCGACCTCATTTCTTCTGCATGAGGAACTGAAAGTCCTCCCATGGTGGCCCTAAACCACCAGCCAGTTTTACCAGTTTAGATTTTTTGTCACAGTTCTTTACATTGTCTTTTTAATTTGTAGAAAAAGTATTCATTAAGCAGGGAAGTTAGGCCATTTTGGTCTGTTCTGTAAGGGGTTGGGGGAAGTTTTCACTTTATGAGACATCTTAGAAACCAAAAATTCTGCTTTATAGGGATTTAACCAACACTGAGCAGCCAACTTGGGAGGCAAAGGAGGTCTCACTAGAAAATCAGAGCAGTCAATAAAATCTCAAAGCAGTAGGCCTTTTTAAGGAAACATTTTAACTTATACAAGAGGAAACTTGTGGCCTGAGGGAGTACCAAGGAGGGCGTCCAACCACACACAGGGACAAGGAAAACAAGAGACAGACACAACCAGGGTAGCAGCCAACACTTCCCCACATTAAAGTCAGAGCAGGGATATAATCTTAAAATGTGATGACCTAGGAAAGGACCATGAGTTTTATAGAGAGGCTGGTAGGATTTAAAAATGGGATGTGCCCAGAACAGAGGCAGCCAGCCATAGGAGAAGTCAGGCCTCAAAAGCCAGAGAGGAATTCTGAGCTATTGCAATGACATTGCTCTGAATCACTGTCAGAGTTTCTCTTAAATAATGTTTCACCTTAGAAACTGCTCCATGCCTAAAATAGGATATAATACTCAGTGGAGGCTATGGGGGTGGGGGATATGAGTAGATGGAAGATGACAGAGAGATAAGGGGTTGGTGGCCGAGAGAAAAGCCATGTACAGAGACACAGTGCTACACGTGCAATTTGTTTATGCCATGAGTGTTCACTTACATTTCTCACTGGAAGGCATAAAACTAATTGCTTATGTACATGTTTTAACCAGAAAACTGTACCAGCAGAAAGCTAACGCTTGGGGATATTTGTATCCCCAAGCTTCAGTGAAGTTAACAGGAGCAGTAGTTCCAGCCAGAGGAAAAGCATAAGTAATATAGCTCATGCCTTTAAAAGTTTCTTCAATTTTTAGAAATTGTATGTGACTATTTTTTGAATTCTTTATTTGGGTAAAACTGGCCTCAAATGTACCAAATGTTTTTTTAAATAACTACAGCTTGTTTCATATATATGTGTATGCATATCTTATACATATATGTATATATGTGTGTGTGTGTACATATATATATACATATATGAAAAATTGAATACATTATTGGAGGGTTTCAGGTTCTTTCTTTGGATTTAGGGAAAAATAAAATCACTATTTTTAAAAATATGTATTTTCTGAGTAAACTCACAAAAATGGAATGAGAAATTAACAAGGACTTTCAAAGTGTATGTGTGTGTGTTATTAAAATTTCAAAGTATGGCAATTGTGAAAAGTAATTCATCAAAAAACTGTTGCCTAATAATTTGACTAATTTATTTTTTTTACAATCCCTACTTCAAGGACCTTTTTAAAACATGAAAACCATTAGTACATTATTATTTGATGAGCAGAGGTATTTTAAAAATATATATCTCAATAAAGTATTTAGAACTAGAAACTGATATATGGGTGTATGTTTATACTCACATTTTTATGGAAAACAGTACATTTTAACCAATTAAATATATGGCAATAATTTACTAGAAGCATTTTGCTAACAATAGATACGGCAGTAGAAACCCAGAATTAAATTCTCTTTCACTACTCTATTAGATTATTATAGATTGTTTATAACAGAGAACATGAACATTTCCAAAGAAAACTATTTTAACTCACAATTAATGGCACTGGAGAAGAAACTTCATTGTTCTTATGATGCTTAATTCTTCAGATTTCCAGGGAAAGTAACATAAATAGGTCTGAGTGTAGATAGGTAGGTGTTACACCACAGTTAACTAGCACCCAGCATCCTCAAGCAGAAGGCTTTTTAGCAAATCCTAACATCATAAACACCCACATGACCTATTGGGAAAGCCTGCTCCTAGAAAATGTCTTCATGGGAGTTAGGGTTCTGGCCAATCCCAGGTATATCTCAGAAGGATGGGAATGAAAATAAGCTTCCTTAGAAGCAATGTACTGGAGTGAGTAGAGAGCCAGTTTCTGATCTATTTAGACTTGGGTCTTCTGCCATATGATAGCTCTTTCCCTGGTAGGGTATCTTAACTTTTCTCTGCTGTAGGTAATTCTTTAAGACTACAAATTGCAGAGAAGTTGATGCTACATTGGAAAAGGAGTTTTCCTTATCTCGGAGTTCCCTATGTCAATAAAATCACAGTCCCAGACTCTATCTCAATCCGTATATACCATTAGAAGGATAATAATAGGTCACATCACTGAGATAGATAATATTGTCTCAGGCACTAATCCCAAAGTATTAAATTTGGATGAACTGACTCTTCATTTTTATGGTCGTATTTATAAGGAGATTTCTAGTTACACAGTGATTAACATATAGTTTTATTTAATCATTTACCAGCTAGGTGACATGATGAATAGAATCATGCAAGTAGCAAGTCAGACAATAAGGACAGAGAGTCTTCATCTCATAGGAGGGAATAGGGTTGGTAACTGTGGAGTGCCAGATGGGTTCAGAGTGGCTCAAGCATGAGTTGAATAGGTAAGAAAAGGGAGCAGGGTGCACCTGGTGGTGATGTGCTGTTATCTAGCAAGATTTAAAGCTGGAAGGATCTTAAATGCTAACTAACTATTCTAATGCCTTTATTTTATGAATGAGCATATCAAGTCCCCCCAAATGGAGATGCCTTGCCCAGAATCACACAGGTTATAATTAGAAGAGTCAGTATTTGAACCTAGGGCTTCTTGATCCAAATCCACTACTCTTGCCCGTATACCACAGGCAAATACTGATGTAGTTTAAGCTTGCCACAGACACCAATTCTAGCAACCTCCTGAAGAGATGAAGAGTACTTATTGGAGAATCCAGTCTTATCCAGGATTACTCCATGATGTTCCTAGCAGAATAGGATTTCTTGCCCTGAGTTTAGAAATAAGCTTATACTCCGAACCAGTACCACATGTTCAGAAAGATATGGTTCCTGTATTTAATGTATTACTAATAGGGCATTTATTTAGGAAAAGTTCATCCTCAAATTGATTGTGGGTTTGAGTTAGCTTGCTCATATTATGTAATTTATATATGTTTTAAATATATATATGAACTTAATATTTGTTTCATGTTCAGTTAAAAGCCATAAATGATGCTTAGAATTATAACCTCTGTAGCCCTCAGGCTCTGTATACATAAAATAAGAATTTACAAGCCAAGTCGAATCGTATTGTTTGCTACAAACTCTTCTCCTGCTCCCCATTCATTTATTAAAATCTCTAAGTGCCAGGGACTATGCTGAGCACTTGGGACATTGTGTTAAGTATGGTAAGAAGTCATGCTCAAGTAAATCTATCATCTGAAACATTCAATATTCTGCATTTTGATTAAAGAATCTCTGAGACAAATTTATTATTTTCTAACTATAGGTCTGCTTAGAGAGAACGAGAAGGTAAAAACCTTTTCCTTCTTGAGAAAACTCTGTCTTAAGTCATGACTGCGTGCATATTTAGACTTTCAGGAGACAAAAAAAAGATAAAATTCCATAATAAAGTAAAACAAACGTTATTTAGTTTAGGATTTTATTTTTCACCAAGCACAGAACAAAACTCTAGCACTGCTAATATTTGTCTCATTTCACTCTTTTGCCACCGTACTCCTAACCCTAATCTTCTCCTCCTGTCCCCACACTCCTTCAGTTTTTATGTTTTGTCTTCTTCATTAGAATGTAAGCTAGTGAGGTCAGAGACTACCTTTCTTTTTTTGCATGTTAAGTGCTTAATAAATTCTTGTTGACTTAGTTTTCATCAAATATTACTACAAAAATGTTAATTATGTTTGGAAATTCATCCTTCTAGGTAGTCTATGCCTCTGGAAAAACAAATCAAGGACAAAATATCACTTCCCATGATAAAAGTAAAAGGACTTCCTTTGGTTAGCAAAAAGTGATGCGCTGTCTAAGTATTCCTCATTTATTCTGGCCAAGGGTAGACTGAAAGTACTTCTAATTGAATTAAACATGGACAGTTTCATCCATTCTTAGTCTCACCACCATAAAGAAAATTCTAGATTACTTAACTCCTTATCAGTAAGATTCTGCTGCAGAGACAACTGACCATTCAACTTAGTCTCATCAAATAAGACTAAACTTCAGGAAAAAAATTTGTTAAAACATTATTTAATATTTCTAAAAACCTAGAATGGGGGACCTTGTTATACTTCCATATGATTATTTTTTACCTTTGCCGCCTTATTAGAACTGGTATTCTGTCAGCCAGTCAGTCACTAAGCATTTATTAAAGCCTCACTATGTGCCAGACACACCGCCAAATACTAAGAATATAAATAAAAAAGAGGAAAAAACCCACCATCCTCCTTCTGGATGCTGTAGTTCGTATCAGAAGTAAAGCTTTTCCTGGCCAATTTATGGTTTCGAAAGGATCTGGCATGTACTGTACTGGTACTATTTGTACTTGTGAATTTTAAAGGTGCTGTTTTTACCAATCATTTTTTCCTTTGTACACAGAAATATGGCCACCAAATTACAAAGTGAAATTGCAATATTTGAATAAATCACAGAGCTGAAATGTCTTAAGATGTCCTCAGACTGGGGATTCCAGCCCCAACTTAGATGAATTGCTGAACTATATAAGATACATATCTGTCCCCATTTGTCAGGCACCATGGCTTGTAAGGGTACCGTAACCTCTGACACAGATATGGCAGAGAGAATAGATCCAGTTCCAAAGATGTTGTCAAGAACACAGGTATTGCTTTTGACCAAGTCTTCCCTTCCCAGACCTTTGCTGTTTTCTATGCCTAGCACTTAAAGCATTTACTATAGCCCAGGGTACAAAACTTTCCCTAAGACATCCATCCATCCACCCATCCATCCATCCACCCATCCATCCATTCATCCATTCATCCATCCACCGCAGAGGAATACAAATTTATACACATAGGGAAACACTACTTAGGCAATGAGATTGTCCAGGCCTTCACTACTCTGCCCTTAAACGATCTTACCTTGGCTCTTTTGCTTTTCCTTCTGCCATAACACTCAGGCCTATAGTCATAGTAAATGGGAGTATATTAAGGAACATGAGCTCAGAGGCCTGGGTTTTCTCTGCTTTTATAAGCTGTCCACAGGCAGCCTCAGGGTAGAAACTGATGTTCTGCTTAGGGGTGTTGGCAGCCCTTTTCTGCTTTCACAGCTCAACTGCTCAGTCCCTGACTGAAAATATCATTCATATTCAATCCAACAAGATTTATTAAGTGCCTACTATGTGCAAGGGATTTTCCTAGGCAATAGGGATAGAGAATTAAGCAAACAAACAAAAAACCCCACCTGTCCTCAAGTAATTTAATGATCTCCAGGGACTCAAATTCCTGAGTCTGTCTAGTTTCTTTGTTCCACTGTTGAATCACCTCGATGAAAAAAGTTTCTATCTGATCAAACCTCTTTCAAGACAGATTAATTTTAGTTTCTCAATGATCAAATGATCTTAAAATATACTTAGTAATATACTACTTATTTTGCGTGCCCAACGTTTTAATTCTTTTGTTACATTTAAAAGCAATCATGATTTCTTTGTATTGTCACAGAAGTTCAGAGCACTGAGATAGATTTTTGTTATTGTTGCTAGTTTACAGATGAGGGAAATGAAATAGGGAGTGGATAAGTGACCCTTGACCAGCAAAGCTGAGCATTAAAAATCTGCTATGATCCTGAATTGTTTCTTAGCCCAATGTGTCCTTTATTCCCTTCTTTCTTCCCTGCTTGATCCCTGATCCTTGCACAGAGCAATGATATTATTGGTGCTCTTTGCACTGAATATTTTATATTTCTTTAAAAAATTGCAATAAAGACATGAGGGAAAGGAAATGGAAGCAAATATATAGGCTTATTTGGTCCTTCTTAGCCATGAAAAATCTGAACTTCTATACTGTCTATAGTTTATAGAAACATCTATAGTTTATAATCACCCTCAGTAAATCTTGCTAAACCATAATATGTCACCTGCTGATGTCACTATCTTCTTTTATACTATCTATTCCTAGTTCTTGAAGGGATCTTAAAGTGATTTCTTGTGAATTTTTATGAATTGTGGAAACTTTTATTTTCTAAATGAAACAATGCCCCCTGGTGCTCCAGGATACAAAGGGTTTGATTTTATATTTTTAGTTTAAAAGAGAAAAAAATCGGTCTGGCCTTCCTCTTTCACATTACACAGTCACCAAATTGTGTTGGACAATATGCACTTGGAGACTGTCAAGTTTTCACTCAGAGAAGTGAGACTAGAGTAGCTCTGCAGGCCAGAGCAGCCAAAAAAGAAAGTAGCAGCCTAATAACAGCTCATTTGAAAGGAAAAATTCATCGGTTTAGTCTCGCTAAAATAAACACACAGTGTGGGAAAGAAAACAAAGGGGATGACTCAGGAAAGAGAATCATATTGCTGAGTTAGACATTAGGAAAAAGTGAAATGAAAACTTTTGATTTTGTTGAAGGACGTAACCTAAAAAGCATACAAAAAAGAGGCACGATAGATGAGAGAAAAAATGCCATTTAAAAAAAATTAGATAACTGAAGTTTTTTTTTTTCCTAGTCATTAACTAACTCTTTACCCTGAGACCTGATGTGAGCCACATTACTTGGTTCCCTGGGTATTAGTTCATTCAGAAATTGAGTCGTGGACTATACAATTTCTAATTTCATCTCTTTGAGTTCTAAAACTGTGATTCCATGAAAAACAGATAAACATATCCAGTGAAATAAAGACTGTCTCCTTGTAGAGGCACTAATTTCATTGTAGTGGTCAAAATGTCTTGGTTTTTTTTTTTTTTTTTAGTCCTATCTATGACTATTCCTCTTGTCTTGACATATGATGATTTGTAAAGTTATCAATATGGATAAGCGTTTCATAAAATGGTATTCCTTATTGCTTTTGGGTAGTGGTGGGACCAACTCTTTTATGAATCTCTTTAAGGAGAACCCATAAGTCATCCTTTCGGTTAGCATCAACTTTATTATATTTTCTGGATTCATTTATATGGAGATTATGAGTAGTGATATGATTCAGTTTCAATTATAATTGTTGGGCAAAGAACCTAGGCTTATAAATGAGTTCTATGTTTTGTTATACCATCAGCTGATTGCCCCACAAAGGACTCATGTTTTTAGTACTAGCGTTTAAATTAATTTTGTGAGTGGACTAAACTGGAGCTTTAAAAACAGCTTGAGAAAAGTGAAGAGAAGAATGGCTGAGTCTGACCAAGTCGAAGAGATGTTTGCTGTTTTTCTCTCATAAATTTTTAAAGGTACTTGGGCTCAATTTTCAAGATAGCTCAAAAGAGAGAAAATCTTCAAAGAATGGAAAAGAATGTAATATTACAAAAAAGGCAACTGAGGAGATATCAGTAACAATTGATCCATACTCCTTTCTTTTTTAAAAAAAATATATATTTTGATGTTACATTGCCTTCATTTACAAATACATTGCTCCCCCATCTGCTAAACAGAAGGCCATCTCCTGTAGCAAAGAATAAAAAAGGATAGAAATAAAAAACGGTAGTTCAACAAAACCAAACTAAAGCAGTGATCATGTTTGACAGTATATTGTAGTATTCCACATCCTTATCTCTAAACTTCCGCGATAAAGAAATTTTCTCAACTATTCTCTGGAGTCAAGGAGAGTCATTATAATTATGTAACAGTTTTGTTTCTTCTGTAAAAAGGTACTACTATCAATGATTTAATCTCAATGAATGTTTTATGAAATTAAGTATCTACTATATGCCAGTTGCTCTACTATAAATATTTTTATATGTATGGACTTTCATTTCAGTCTTTGATCTTTTAGGGTATATGATTATTAATGGGTTATGAACATTTTAGTCAATTTTCTTTTTCTTAAAATTGTATTTTGCTTTGCAAAATGCTTAGATAAATTTACAGCTCCTCCAAACATATATTAACATTCTTGATTTCCCAAAGCTCCTCCACCCTTGACTATTACAATCTGTTGTCATTTTTGTCAGTTGGCTGGGTATGAGTTAAAACATTAGGGTTTTTATCTTATTAATGATTTGGACTGATCTTTCATGTAGTTGTTAATAGTTTGCAATTTCACTTTTAAAAATCTTTTGTTTATATCATTTGACCACTAGTCTGCTGGGGAATGACTCTTAGTATTGTATAATTATGTTAATTTTCTATATATATTGAATACCAGAACCCTGTCAGAGATATCTGAAACAAAGATTTTTTTCCCTATAATTGATAGTTTACTTTCTTATGCTAGGTACGTTGAGTTTGTGCAAAACCTTTTCAAATTCATGTAATCAAATTTATCTGTTTTATCTTTACAATCTCCTCTATTCCTTACTTGAATAAGAATTCTTTCCCTAGCCAGAGTTGTGAAAGGCACTTGATCTTTATATGTGTGTGTATACATTTTATATATATATATATATACACATACATATATGTGTATATGTATATACATTATACAGACCTACACATATGAACTTTTATATTCAAAGCACAGATCTATTTTGAGCTTTTTGTGGTATATAGCATAAACTGTTGCTCTAAACCTAATTTCTATCAGACTACTTCCTAAGTTTCGCTGAAGTCCTTGTTGTCTAATGAGTTCTTCCCAAAATAGTTTACATTCTCAAGTTTATTGAGCATGAAGTTATTGAATTAAATTCTTTCTGATTCTTCTTTATCTAGCACATTCCACTAATCTACTTTTCCTTTTTTCCCCAGTACCATATTGTTTTGATGATTATAACTTTATAATACAATTTGAGGTCTAAAAGTGCTATTCACTCTTCATTTCTATTTTTTTTTCTTCATTATTTCCTTTGAGATCATGGACCTTGTGTTTCTCAAAATTGATTTTGTTGTTGTATTAATCTATTAATGACCAAGCATCTATTAAGCACTTTCTTTGTGCCAGGCACTGGGCTCTTTAGTATAGCATGGAATATGTAAATTGACTTGACAATGTCTTGAATGTGTCTTGTTAGATTGAATCACAGATATCTTATGCATTTTATATTTATTTTTATAGGAATTTCCTTTCTCTTATGTTCTCCTTGCTAAAGACTTTTGTGAATTTAATTTGTATCTTGCTACTTTACTGAAGTAGAATAATTGTCTCAATTAGTTTCTGATTCTCTGGGGTTTTCTAACAAACCAAAATGTCATAATTTGATATAATTTGTGTTATTGTTACCATTAGCATTTCTAGAACTATAATAGCAGGTAGAGTGGAAATACTTATTGTATTTATTGGAAAAGCTTCTAATGTGTCTTCATTTCAAATAATGCTAACTTTTGGTGTTTATATGTGTGTATGTGTATATGTATATCTCATTATTTTATATATATCTACATGTATACATATTCTTTTGTTAAGAATTGGCTAATCTGTGCCAATGCTTTGTAGTTATTTTTGCTTAAAACATTTGTACTTTGTCAAAGAATTGATATAATCATGTGATTTGAGGTATTTTTGTTTTTGACACAATTATTTTGTTTTCTTAATATTGAACCATCCTTTTATTGTAGTGTAAGTCCAACTTAATATTAAAAAAAATTTTTATATACTACTGTAACATTAAAGTAAGGTGAACTGAGGCACAGGGTTCTGAGCATGACTGATTTATTAGTAAAACACAAATTTACCAATAAATAGGACCTCAGCTTCCGCAGTTAAGCTAAGGGGAATAACTCTCTCATATTTTTAGGGAATATACAACAAAGAACACGACTTCATAGGTGGGGAACAAGGTAAGAGCTCAATATTATGAATGGTGAAATCAATATGACTGGTTACAGATCTGAGGTGTGGGGATCCATATGATTGGTTGAAAATTGGGAATGAGGGCCTAGTAACAATTCCTTTCTTCCCTTCTGTGACTAAGAAATGTTCATTGTTTGAATCTACCTGCAAGGTTAGAGATAATGAACCAGACTTCTTTGGATAGCAAATCAAATATCCTTGAAGGATAGCTTGTGGCATAAAGATACTAGATCAGATTCCCTGGTTTCCACCTGCATTTCTCAAGGATAAAAGATTTTTTTAGAGAGAGGAATAGAATAGTGATTAGGAGGAGAACTATCTTTCTTTTTTTTCTTTTTTTGAATTAATTTATTTTGATTTATCAGCAATCACTTCTGTAAGCTTTTGAGTTTTAAATTTTTCTTCTCCTCCCTTCCTGCCTCCCTCCCCAAGATGATGCATAGTCTGATATATGCTATGCATATATATTCGTATTAAACATATTTTCATATTAGTGGTGTTGTAAGGAAGAATTAGAACCAATAGGAGGAACCACAAGAAAGAGAAAACAAAACAAAACAGAAGAAAAAAATAGCAAATAGTAAGCTTCGATCTGCATTCAAACCCCATAGTTCTTTCTTTGGATATGGATACCATTTTCCATCATTGGACCTTTGGAGATCTTAGATCCTTGCATTGCTGAGAAGGGTTAAGTCTATTAAAGGTAATCATCACACAATGTGGCTGTTACTGTGTACAACATTCTCCTAGTTCTGCTCACTTCACTCAGCATCAGTCCATACAATTCTTTCCAGGTTTTCCTAAAGTCCACTTGCTCATCATTTCTCATAGCACAATAGTATTCCATTACATTCATATACCACAACTTGTTCAGCCATTCCCCAATTGATGGACATCCCCTCAATTTCCAATTCTTTGCTACCACAGCTGCCATAAATATTTTTGTACATGTGGGTCCTTTTGCTGTTATTATGATCTCTTTTGGATACAGCCCTAGAAGTGCTATTGCTGGGTCAAAGGGTATGCACATTTTTATAGCCTTTAGGGCATAGTTCCAAATTGCTCTCCAAAATGGTTGGATCATTTCACAACTCCACCAACAATGCATTAGTGTTCCAATTTTCACACATCTTCTCCAACATTTATCATTCTCCTGTTTTGTCATCTTGGCCAATTTGATAGGTATGATGTTGTACTTCAGAGTTGTTTTGGAGAATTGTATTTCTAAACTTAACTCATTACAAGCCAGATGAATTTCTGAATTAAGTTCAGAGACAAAGACTTAGGCATAACAGGAGAAAATCAATTAATTTATTGTAAAGAAGAGCAATTAAAAATAAACAGAATCAATCTGATCATTTCACTACTGTACTATTTTTTGCTATAATTTTATTGAAAAGATTTGCATTCATATTCATTAGTTATGTTGTCTTAGAGTTTGCTTTCTCTATACTACCTCACCTCTATGGGTTAACTACTAGGACTACATTTATCTGAAAAGGAGTTGGGTAGACTTTTTTCCTTAATTTTCAAGACTATTATTATAGTCTCAAATATATATTTTAGGTTTATCTATACACATTCAGTAGAATTCACTTGTAAATCCTTCCAGACTAGTTTCTCTCCCTTCCTTCTCCTTTGGTAATTTTCTTTATGGTTTATTAGATTTCATTTTCTGATAGTAGATTGTTAAAAATCTTTCAGTCATGATCTATTAATTTGGATATTTTCTATATTAGGTACTTCTCCATTTCTTTCAAGTTTTTGATTTTACTAACATATATTTGTGTATGGTAGGTTATAATAATTTTCATTTCTTCAAAATTATGGCTTTGTCTTCTTTTTGTACTTTGGAAATTTAATTGTCCTTTTTTATCAGGTTGGCTAAAAGCATGTCACTTTTGTTAGCTTTTTAAAAATGAGATTTTATATCATTTCTGTTTTTCTTTTTAATTGAATTTTTCTTTTCTAGCTCTTCATATTTCCTTTTTTGTGATCATTTTGTATTTTAGTAGCCTATTCAATTCATTATTGTTATATCTTTGTATTTCATTAATGTATGTTCATAGTATTATTATGTTTCCACTGAGGACTCTTACTTACATCCCCAAAATTCTGGTTTGTTGGTGTTATATTTCAAAAAAATTACTAAGTTTTCATGATTTGCATATGATTAAATTACATTTTATGATGTCATTTTAAAGTCTGTTTAGGCCTGTGTTTTTTGTTTGTGTTCTCTGTATTAATTGCCATTTTTATTACATTATGGTCCTTAAAAGGATGTGTTTGATATTTGTTTTTTTTAATATTTGTTTACCATTTTCTATCGACTAGCACATAGCAATTTTTTTTAATAGTACCATATAGTACAGAGAAGGATATATATTCTTTAATGTTGCCATTAAGAAGATTCTATTAGTCTTTCAGGTCTAAATTTTCCAGCATTTTATTCAGTTCTATACCTTCCTTTCCAACTCTTAACAGATGAACACTGAAGTCTTCTACAATAATTGGGTTGCTATCCTTGCCTTCTTGTGATTTAATTAATTTTTCCTTTTTACATTTAGATGCTCTATTATTTTGCATATATACATTTAGTATTGATATTATTTTATTGTGTATGGTACTAAGACTAGGAGAACACTTGAAAGCATTCCTTGAAGATCACTTAGAAGAATCAGGAATGTTTAGCCTGTTGAAGAAAAGACTTTGGGGAAAGAAAGCATGATAGCTTTATTCAAGTATTTTAAATGCTTTCATGAGGAAGAGGGGACTAGATTTTTTTCCCTTTCGTATCCCTAGAGAGCAGAACTAGGAGTGATGAGTAGAAATTTTGGAGAGGCAGATTTAAGCTTGATATAAGAAACCATTTCCTAATAATTGGACCTTTCAAAAAATGAAGTGGATTTTTGCATAATTAGAGATCTTCAAGCAAAAGCTAGATTACCACTTTTAAAGCATGTCATAGGGTTGATATCTATTCAGGTAGAAATTATATAAGATGGCCTCTTAGGTTGTTTTTTATCGGATTCCTGCTCTGGTTGTTAAACTTTCTTTTCTCCCCCAAGGTTACTGGGGCAACTGAAAGCAAACCTCTTCACAGACTCCCTTCTCACCTATGATCTACAAACTCATGCATACTTTGCACTTTACATTATGTGTTGCTATACCATTTACCCATCTCTCACCTTGTCCACTTCCATTTTACTCTTGTTTTGTGTGTGTGTGTGTGTGTGTGTGTGTGTATGTGTGCGCACGCACGTGCACACACGGTGAATAGAGAACTGGGCCTGGAATCAAAAAGATCTAAGTTCAAATCCAGCCTCAGACATTTCCTAGCTGTGTGAGGCTGAGCAAGTCACTTGACCCTGTTTGCCTCAGTTTCCTCATCTTTAAAATGAGCTGGAGAAAGAAATGGCAAACCACTCCCGTATCTTTGCCAGGAAAATCCAAAGTGACGTCATGAAGAGTCAGACACAACTGAAACAACTAAACAACAACAAAGTTGTATTTAGTTGTGTTATGATAACAAATGAACTTGTATTCAATTCTATTTAGTCCAGTTGCTCCATCTCTCTTGTAGACTTCTTCTTGAGGTCAGAAAAATTGGTTTTTTTGTCCCTATACAGTCACACAGATGATATCAAATTAATATTGATGGGCCTATACCAGTTTTGGTCCAAATTTGGACCAGCTTACTACAGAGTAAATATTACTAGGGTGTTGTTGACTTTTGTCTTTTGAGTGCTTCAAACTCTTAATATGTAATAAATATACTTATTGACAATATGTGTGACAGGAGCAGACAAGACAGTTTTATTTACCATATACCAAATATCATATGCCATATTATTTTAAGTTAGAAATCCTAAGGGACATTTCCATGTAAAGGAAATAAGAAGTGTCATTCTTTGTTAGAACCAAAGATTTGGTATTTTAAGGTATTTTAGAAGTCATGTACTTCAATGCCCGCTTTTTATAAATGAATAAACTGAGTACCAGAGAGCTGAAGTCATGTCTAAAGCTGATTAAGTTGTTAGTGCCAAATATTTGCACTCGAATCATATGCTCGAATCCAGTGTGTCCTTCTATTCCATCTACCTAACAATTTATCTATATCCATCCATCTCTCTATCAATCTATCAGTCTCTCTATCTATCTAACTATCTTCCTTTTAGTATATGACCTTTGGATATATATTGATGACTTCTTAATCTTCTTATATACTATGATTTTAGGTTATATGTTAAGATGATGAACATAGACCTTTCTCACCACTGTTCTTCAGAATCTCTGACACTTTCCCATGAGCTATTCATTTTGAAGTTGGGTACAGTTTTCTTTGGCAATTTTCTAAAATAATTTTCAAGCAATAAGTTTGTTTTTTATTGTTTAGTTGGTCAGGCCCTGTGATCAATTTGACTTCATTTCCTTGGATTTCCTAAAAGCAACTTCAGTATTTAGACAGCTGTTACTGAATTACTTCTACTATTACAGTTATGGACTTTTTTCTATAGGAGAATTTTATAGTGTATTTCAAATTATTGCTTTGTTTTGCATCAAATGGGCAGTGGAAACATGGGTGAGGGGAGGGGATTGGGTTCTTTATGAGTTAGTGTTCTCGTGTGTATCTGTCAGGAACTTTATCGTTTTTGTTTCAATTATACATTTCTTTTTACTAGAAATGTATAATTTTCATCCCAGTTGACATTGTATGTATGTTTGTGGCATCAAGAGGCTCATTTTAATTTCAACATGTGGGTAGGTTTTGCCATTCCGGGCTCATATGTTAATGTCCCTGAGTTTCTGTTTTAACATCATATGTTGCCTTTTGCATTTGAACAAAAGCACTCACATGTCAGTTCATAGGCAGACAATAACCAGTTTTGTCTCTTAATTAGAAAAGAGAATAAAGCTGTATAGGGGTGTCAATAAAATGACAGATGTATCATTAGCAGAAGGCTACGGTGGATCAGTTCTTGCAAATACTTGGATTAGAATTAATAGAAATTTCTACTTGCATATTTCAGTGGAGTATTATGGTGCTTACTGCCATACTTTAGTGCAGCGAACATGGAAAAATAATTATACCCTGAAATTTTTGAAGCAAACAGTTTGTGAATTAGGGACCTCAAGCATTTAACCCAAAGGTAAAAGTTAAGCATAATAAACAATAGAGAATGTTAAATGAGCTTACATTCATATGGTGTTTTAAGGATTATGAAATACTTTCTCACACAACACTGTGAGCTTATTAGTACAAGGATTTTTACCTCAATTTTATGGAAGAAGTTGAGGCTCAATTACATAAAGTGACTTGCCTCATGTCACACAGTTAGCAAGCATTAGAGCTGGGACTTGAACTCAGTATTAAAATGCTTTCCTTGTGTGAGTTTATATCCTATATATTATTAGTAGTTACTGAAGATGGATATGAAATTATATGTCTAAAAAACAAATAATTCTCAAAAATAAAATTAAGCACTTGTGTGGAGCTCTGTTTTGGGGGATGCTAAAATACTAAATTTAGATCATACAATACCTCTGGCCTCATGATGCTTACAGTCTAGCACAAGCATAAGAAAAAAATCCAAAGAACTGCAGTATATAAATATTACGTAATAAGTAAATTAGAAAGTTATAAAATGGAGTATTATTTGATGTTTGATAATGAAAATTATTACCAGGTGTCAGAAAAGATTTCTTGGGAGGAATCACTTAGTGGACTTTAGAGGATTGCTAAGGATTCAACAGGAAAAGAAAAAGGAGAGTACTCTAAGCTCAGAGAACAATGTAAACATCATGGAGACTGTAGAACACATGGTTCTACAGGTCATGGTCTGGGGACAGAGTAATCCAAATTGATTGGAATGTAAAATATGAATGTAAGACAAGATAGGATGGTGCTGGGTTGTGAAACCTTCAATTCAGGGTCAAGGAGTGGACTCAGCAGGCAACAGAAAGAGGCTAAAACAGTTTGAGCATAAGAATGACAAGACCAGATAATAGCTTAAGAAAATTCATTCTAGCAGCATGTGAAAGATGACTAGAATAGAAAATGAAGGCAGTAAGATCTAATAAAAGGTTATTCAAATACAATGTTGTATAGTGCTAAGAGTGATCAACTTACAATTACGGAAGACTTGGCTTTTAATTCCAGTTCCAAGTCTCTATGAGCTTGAGCTAATCATTTCTTGTGAGCCTCCTCGGTTTTCTCCTCGATAAAGTGGGAACTATAATACTTGCAATACCTACCTACAAGATGATTAAAGTGCTTTGCCCAATTTAAAGCACTATATAAAGAGGAATTATTAATGAAATGTCCAAGAAAGATAGTGAGGGTCCATGTTAGGGTGGTGGCAGTAGGAATGAAAAAGATGGGACATGTAAGAGATGTTGCTAAAGTAAAATTGACTGGACTCGTTAACTCACGTATGTGAACATTTTCTGACACAAGAGAATAGTGGTGCAAGAGTCAGATACAATGAACTTAAAAGGAGTCAAATAATTCAACAACCGTGAACAAATGATCTATGCTGGATAATTTGGAGATAATTACCCGAGAGAAGGCACTAGAATAAAAGGGGATGAGGGAAGGCTGTCTTTATATAGTAGCATTTTAGTTGGGATTTGAAGGAAGCTAAGGAAGCCAGGAGGTAGACATGGGGAAGGAGAACATTCCAGGCACAGGGAGCAGGCAGTAAAAATGCCCAGATTTAAGAGACAAAGTGTCTTACTCAAGGAAGAGCAAAGAAGAGGACAATGGTACAGGATTACAGGGTACATGGGCATGGGGTGCATCTAAAGTTTAATAAGACCAGAAGGGAAGGAGTTATGAAGGTCTTAGAATGCCAAATAAAGGATTTTATATTTGATCCTAGTGGTGATGAGAAGTTATTAGAGTTTGTTAAGTAGTTATGTTGGGGTGGAGAGGTAGGGGAACTAACTTGAAATTTAGGAAGATCACTTTGACAGCTGAGTAGAGGATGGGCAAGAGTGGGGAGAGACCAAATGCACTCAGTCTCAAAGGACTAGAATTAGGAGATTGAAGATTAATACAATAAATCCCTCATAGAATTTGGCATTATAATAAAATCAGAATCATCATAATTGAACCCATTTACCTAGCATTTATCAAGATTTTTGAAGTTTTTTTTTTTTTTTTGCTTCAAAAATCTCTCCATGTACTTTCATATTACAGACAATAAAGGTTTGGAGAATAACTGATTCAATTTCTACTCTAGGTTTATAGGGACTGAGCTCACATTGCAGCCCTACTACTCCTGGCTGCATGAACTTGGTCAAGTCATTTAAGGTTTACTGAGCTTCATCTTACTTATGCATAAAATGAGGGTCATAATACTCCTACTACCACCTCACAGGGTTGCCAAAAGGTAAAATAGCTAACATTTATACAAAGTTCTTTAAGGTTTACAAAGCACTCTACATATGCTAGGGAAATGGCAAACCACTCCAGTATCTTTGCCACGAAAACACTAATGGGGTCACAAAGAGGTAGACACAACTGAAATGACTGGACTACAATAAGAATCTCTTTCATCCTCACTATACTCCTATGAAATAGGTGCTGTTCTCATCTCCTTGTATAGTTGAGAAAACTAAGCCTGAGAGACCTTAAATGATTTGGCCAGGGTCACAAAGCTAGTAAGTGTCAGGGTTGGATTCAAGCTTGAGTTTTTCTTACTCCAAGTCTGACATTCTTTCCATTATGCCACCTAGATGCTGAATGATTAAATTATATATACACATATATGTGAATTATTTTATAACTATAAAGTCCATTATAAATATGACTATATAAATGAAGGTGGTTCACTCTGTCCAAATTTAATACTTTGGGAATGGTGCCTGAGACAATATTGTATCCCATTAACCTGCCTATTTTCATCCTTCCTAATATTATTTTAAGAAAGGGATAGAGATACAGCCTGGGCCTGTGAGATTATTGACACAGGAAGCTCCTAGGGGAGGACATTTCCTCTCTCAATGTCTGTCAGCAACTTCTCCACAGTTCATAGTTTTGAAGAGTTGCCTAGGGCAAGGAGAAGTTAAAGCATTTGCATAGGGACTTGAACCCAGGTCATCCTGGATCTTAAACTGTCAGCTAGGAGTCTAAAAGGATTAAGTGCTGGGCCTAGAGGTAAAGACCTACTTCAAATCCCACCTTAAACACTTACTAGCTGTGAAAACTTAGACAAGTCACTTAACCTCTTTTTTCCCTCCAGTGTAAATTGGGGGGTGATAATAGTAGCACTTATCTTCCGGTGTTGTGAGGATCAAGTGAGATAATCATTGGAAAGAACTTGGCATAGTGCTGGGAACATAGTAGGCAAGTAATAAATGTATGTCCTTCACCTCCATCCTCCTACCCCATTTCAATAGCAGAGGCTAAGACTGGGAAAAACCTGCTGAAGGTGTGATTTGAACTGAATCTTGCAGGAAACCTGAAATGAGTAGGGAAAATATTCCAAGAATGGGGGTGGGGCAACCACTATAAAGGTAGAGAATTGGGAAATATTCTATCATGTGTGGGGAATAGCAGTAGGCCGATGTAACTAGATCATTAAGGTCATGGAGAAGAGTAAAGTATAAGAAGATTAGAAAGGTAGAGAGGGATGGGCTTTTGAAAGCCAAAACGAGGATTTTATATTTGATCCTGGAGGTAATAGGGAGCCACTGGAATTACAAGCACAAAGACCAACTTGTTCCCAATTATTCCCTGATAGAATGTAAGCTCCTTGAAAGTGGCCTGTTTTTTTTCCCTCCCCTTCTATCCTACTTTCTTCCTTCGCTTTCTCTCCAATGTCCCTAACACTTTGCTTAGCACAAGTAGGTCCTTACTAAATACTTATTGGTTGGTGGAAGTAGACGAGATTACCTGTGAAGGGAGTGAAAAGAAAAGAATAGGAAGAAGGTTTTATCACTGAGAAATACCTTCAGTTAAAGTGTTGGGAAGATGATAGAGGCTTAATAAGGAGATTTTAACGCTTTTAATCCAATAATGCTTTAGTACCCAAAAATAATCATTACTGTAAAAATATATTTGATCGATTTAAAATTTGGGTAAGCCATATGGAGCCTTATTTAGTTAAAAAAGCAACCATAAAAACTTCAGAAGACCTGATATTTTGTCCTAAATATAATATTTACATGCCTAGTGATTTTCAACAAATCTGTGATATGGCTTCATTACTGTTAAGATGAAGAAGATAATGACCTATCAAAAGAAGGAAAAATTAGTGCTATTTGTATTTAAGATGCTTTCTAATATAAGTTCTGTTGTTAACCTGCTTTAATGCTAATAAAGGTATTCATAAGGTATTCATTTCTATTAAAAAGGTGCTTTGGGAGGATAATCAGGATTCCATAGCAACATTGATAGAATGCAGGCTGAAAAAAAATCACTTCTGATTGAAGAATTAAGTTTATTAGAAGCAAAATACATTATAGTAATACTCTACTAATCTAATGGTCAGAATTCTGGCATTTTCAACCTGAAACAAAGTTGCAACCCTAAAAGTAGTAATAATAATAGCTAACATTTATATAGCACTTACTGTGTGCCGGGCACTATGGTAAGCACTTTACAATTATTATCTCATTTGATCCTCACGACAACCCTGGAAGGTAGTTGCTATTATTATCCTCATTTTTTTCAGTTGAGGAAACTGAGGCAAACAGGGGTTAAGTGACTTGCCCCTGGTCACACAGCTAGTAAGTGTCTGAGGTCAAATTTGAACACAGGCTTCCTAACTGCACACCCAGTATTCTATCACTGTGCCACCTAGCAGTCCACTCATACCTATATAGTGTTTTAAGTTTTACAAGTGCTTTTCTCAGAAGAGATCTCTAATATAGGTGGTACATTTTTTATTTCTGTTTTATAGATAAAGAAAATTGAGGCACAGAGTATAGATGATTTTGTTCAAGGTCATCTCAATAAGGGTTGGCACTAGAACTTAAACCCAGATCTCATTTGAGGTCCAATATACTTTTTCCACTGGGCCATAATACTACTCTTAGAATCAGACATACCTAAAGCAGAGAGAATTGACAGCTGATAGTAAGAAAAGGCACATAAGAAATGCTACCTAGAAAAACACAGCAGGCAGAGACCATTTAATGCATAGACAAGCTGTGATAACTGGGAGATGAAGGTGCTCTAGTGGTGACAGGAAAAGACTGCTGTAGTGGAAACAGCCCTGATTTGGGGATCAGAGGAGCTCAGCTCAAGCACCATTCTGCCACTTATTGCCTATGTCACCATAGACCAGTTTCTTCATCCATGTGACCTGAGTTTTCTCACCTATAAAATGAGCTGTTGGACTAGATAGTGTCTAAGGACCCAGACAATTCTAGATCGTTGATCTTATGCCCAAACAGACCCTTAGAGATGGAAAGGGAAATTTATGCAGAAAATAATAAAAGTAGGTTCAGGTAGAAAGATTCTCTGCTTCAGAGAGGTATAGCAGTACACAACAGTAAGGTGGACTAACAAGTAGACAGAGCACAAGGTGCTGACAATGACCGATGAATACAGATGTTCAAATCGCCAGCATTAGGAGCCAGGCATCCAGCTGTGAAGCTCAGTGTTCAGAGACTGGACACCCCTTTGGAAGCAAGTTCCCCTGGATAAGAGAAAAGGAAGCAAGACAAGAGGTTGGTTGTAGGCAAACAAAATGAGATGCGTTCAGAATATATGAGATAGCCTTGCAGGAGCAAAACCAACAGCAAAACTGCTGATGCTGAGCCAGTGAGTACACATTTTGGAGCCTTCATGTCACCTTTGCTGGGACAGGATTGGTCCCAGTCTGGACTAAGGCTGAAGCTGTAAGGTCTTGGCTATAAGGGATAGAGAGGATCAGGAGCAAGAAACCAAGTTTATCATTGTATAAGTAAGCATGCATAACTCAGTGGGCCTTGATGGTATCACTGAATTATAGCACTGCCTCAATAATTACCATTCAGAGTGATGACCCTGAGTCATCACAACGTTAAATCATATTCGTTATTCTTTGTTTGCTAAGGTAGAAAAGTATGTAATGCATTTCAGAAAGATTTCCATAAAAATGGCTAAAATTAGAGACATAATTGGTACTTAAAAGAATAAGTTTCAGTTATATGATGTTCACTCACCCAGAGCACCTTATTTCCCATTGATGGCAGAAAAAGATGAGGCATTACTTGATTTTGGAATGAAATGCAAAGCATTCTGATTGTACATTTTCTTATGGGCCCTGGATCCAGCCAAAACTGATAGACTACAAGATTTTTCTGATCATTCCATGCTCCTATGAATATCAGTATACAAGGGACATTTTACATAGGAACAAAATGTACCTAATACAGTTTTGCCTTACTGATTTTTAACATAATTTTAAAGGAGCTGCTGCTTTTCTACAATTCTTGTCAATATCTTCACTTTTAAATGCCATAAACCTTAACAATTAGCTATTTACCCAGCTGTATGCTGATACAGGAACAAAAAAGTACACAAAAAGAAACATGTAAATAATAAACAAATATTGGTGCCTATCTGTATATTATATAGAATTCAAGGATAAGGATACGAACAGGCACTGGCCCTCTGATTTCACTGGTATAATAATCACAAAGCTATTGAACACAACTACACTCTTTCAGCTCTAAATTAATTCCTTTATGTTGATTCATCCTCATAAATGCAAATTTTATCAAGTCATTTAGGTTGAAAATAAAACTTTTTTTTTTACTGTCCACCATCCACCTCTTTGGTAATGCCTACCAGATGCCAAAACCAAGCCCAATTCATTTAACTCCATGAAAAGGTGAAAAAATCAGCCAAACCAATTCTTTGGCATCAATGTTGACAAACATTGGCTGCATTTTTAATTTTTAGCCTTTTTTTTGATGTGTCACTACACATAGCTTGTATAACATTTTACAGTGGAATTCAAATGCAGTCATTATTTTAAAGACTATTTTATGCTTCTCAAGAACTTTCTGAGGCTCCCCAAACCTGCAGATATGTTCACTTACTCAGAATTCCTCTGGAAATGAGTGTTGCAGAACTTCTGAATCATACTCGTTTCATTAGCCTGTGTGATATGACTAAACATTAAATGCTGGCTAATATACCAAAGCAGTTAGCAACAAATAATGAACAAGTTATTCTGTTCATAATGCAGTTCCAAAAACTAAATGTTAGTTTTAACAGCCTTGAACAAAGGTATTTCCTTTGGATCAACTCATCTTGACTCTCTCATCACTTGTAAACAGTTTTGTGTACCAGTTAGTCATTACTTGTTAAAATCCCTTAACTTAATAGTGACCAAGGCATGCTCTGCAAAGATGGATTATTTCCTTCTATGTGCTGTGCTTTTACTTAATGATATCCAGCATTTGATGAATCATGGTGTCTACTTATGGATTTATAGAAGGCTTTTTGCAGATAAGGATGACTGACATTAATAAATACGCAATAGATGTTCCATCCACTTGTTCATCTTACCGGTATAGATAATGGGTTTAGGTTTGGAGATGTTGAGTTTGAGATGGCAATAAGACACCTAGGTGAAGCTATCCAAAAGAAGATTAGAGATAATGGACTTGAGTTCAGGAGAGAAATGAGGACTAGATATAGAGATTTGGGAATTATTTGCATAGAGATGATAGTTGAATTCATGAGAGCTGAGCTACCTGCCAAGAGAGAGGTTGTGAGTCATAAGACCTGAATTTTAGCCCTTGCACTGTCATTAGTTATATGTGTGCCCTTGTATAAGTTGTTAAATCTGTCTGGGCTTTGAGGTTGTTTTTTTTTTTTTAATCTGTTGAATAATGGACTTGAAGCAGGTGATCTCCAAGATTACTTATACCTCTGAAAAAGGCAGTGACTGATAGAAATCCAAATGGATTTATAATCTTGTTGTTTCAGGAGTTTCCTTCAATAATGTCATTTATGACCCATCCATACTTTCCCATCCTGTGCAATTCTTGTTCATGTTCTCCAAAAATTTAACCTCAAGGAATCCACTGAGGGTTTTCCAAGAAATCTAAAGATATAAATTAAACAGTCTCAGTCCTCAAGGAACTTATACCCTTCTGTAGGAGTGAGAGAGAGGGATACAACAATATACTGATAAACATATTAGAAAGTAGGGAGGGATGAGGGCAAAAGTAAAATCCAGTAGAGGTAGGGTAGCACTTTGAGCTGGGGGTGGGGGATGAACCATGAAGAGTGATAAGTACTCTGAATGTGGAGGTAAGGAAGAATGCTTTCCAGTAATGTAAAATGCCTTATAGGTGTGCAAAGATTTGGTAAATGGTTTACGTCTAATTCAGGGTAAACTAGTAGTCTAAATGGAAAGAATGAAGAGAATTAAGAATGGATTGGATCCATATTGTAGAAGACCCTAAGTGTTGTTAGAATTTTATTTTGCCCCAAAAAAAGCAGAACCATTGAAAGTTTTTGAGATGACATAGTCAGAGTTATATAGTAGGAGAATAAATTTACCAGCTCTGTGGAAGATGGGTTGGAAAGGGGAGAGAGTGGGTGACCATTTAGAAACTTATTACAGTAGTCCAAGCAGGAACAGATGATGGTGGAGTCTATGTAAATGGAGATGAGTTGATGGATGTGAGATACATATAAATGGATTCAGCTGGATTTGGCAACTGATTGGAGATTGGGAATGAGAAGAAGGAAGAGTTAAGGATGACTGTGTTTTTAAACATTCATGACAGGGAGAATGGCAGTATACTTAAAATAAAAAGTGAAGTTGAAAGGAGGCACAAAGTTGAATGAAATAATTCATTTACATAAACTTTTATAAACATACATTTTCTATTTGTCTGTTGTTGAAAGTCAATGAGTATTGCAGAAAGGAATGTGTGTTTGTGTGTGTGTGTGTGTGGAGATAAAGAGAGAGACATACATAGACACATATAGGGATATATATATATATATATATTCACGCAAGTGTATATATGCGTGTCTATATAATCTATATATGTACATGTGTGTATGTATGTATACGTTAGAATTCTCTTAACTTGGTTTAAGTAAGATCTGAGGTCTTTACTAGTGGTTTTCAGGATATGAAAGTGTTAACTTATAATAAGTGTATCATATGTAGCATAGGCCATGTGAAATTTAAGTACATTTGTTGGGAATCGAAATATATTTTCATTTATCCTTCACTCCTTATGGCCTTCGATAAAGATACTTTCACTAAATAGAAAAGTTAAATTATTTGAAATAACAGTTAAAACACCAATAGAATCCAAATTCAAGAGTATACAAATTGTTCTTTCTTGTTTTTGAACAATGGCACTGGTGTTCTGCATTACCTATTTTGTTTCATTTTCTTCATCACTTCAACAGGACTTTTTACCCAGTGGGGGGGGGGGGAACTGAATCCCTAGCTCTGCCTTATTTCATGTAGCACTCAGTCAATTTATGTGCTACCAAACCAATCTGTCATACATTAAGCGAGACTCTCCAAAGTAAATGCCTAGTAAAGATCAATCAATTTAGTAAGATTAATAATAACTTTAATTTACAACACTGATCTAAAGCTGCTCACATTTGAACAAAAAATGCAATTTAAACCACTAGGAAACAGATAATGTAAACTTGCTAGCAGCATAAAATATGAAGATCATAGAGTGGTCTTTCATATTCAAAGATGACACTTTCATATTATAGAGCCATCAGTCCAACAAGTTTTTACTGTATTTTATTTTTTCTCTCTGGAGCCCTTTTTTTGATAGATGATGTCTAAAATATACAAGGAGCGTCCTTTCAATATCGTGTGAGTGATGAAAAGCAAAACAAAACAATCTATCAAATCATACTTCATGAATCCCTATAAATTTGGAAGATGATAAATCTATGGACAAGCACATCTCTGCATGTCATGTTTTCATCATACTGAAAGACCCAGATATCCCAAAGGCTACTGGTGACAAGATGATCCTTTTTTTTTTTTTTTAAGAAAAGAATAATTATGATGGAAGAACTTTCCCAGCCCCTGGAATTTTCTGGAAATTTAAGCTACCATTTGAAAATTTCAAGTTTAGTGCTCTTTAGAAATTTGAATGTGAAGATAATCCTTCAAAATATAACCTCACCAACACTGATTATTCTGACTTTTTTTTCACAATAATGTGGAGAAGAAAATATATTTATATATAGTCACACATACCTACATACATGCATCCAGTATTTTCTGGAACCCAATGAATCAAATGTTTGAGTTCTGTAGGAACATAAAAGAGGACATAGAATCTCATTTTCTTGTTTGCTCTTTACTGAATAAGTCAGAATCACAAAATCACAGATTTTCACAATTGGAAGTAATGTCAGTCAGTGGCCATCTAATTCAATCTGTGACAGAACTGAACACAATACTCCAGATATGGTCTGACCAAGACAGGCAGAGAGACAGATGACAGACAGACAGACAGACACACACACACACACACAAACACACACACACACACACAAACTGATTTTGTGATGCCTGGCAAGTCGCTTGTCCTTTCTTGGTTTAGTTGTCCCTCTCTTTTTGTCTGTGTAGCCCCCCCCCCCCACCCCTGTCTCTTTCTCTGACTCTTTGTGTCTCTCCTTCCTCTCAACTTCACTCCACCAAAACATTTTCTAAAGATGAATCATTATAGCTCTTTCTTGGCCATCAAAAATTTTTGCTGGGTCAACAGGTTATTGGTGACTTTCCTCTTCCCCATCTTGGCTAGCTGCAAAATCAGGCACAAACTCAAGCTCACAGATCTCTGTGGGTCACCATTCTATTCTTTTGAGGCTCATAGAGTCATAACTGTCAGGGCCACATGTCAGGGTCTCAGGTAGGGAGAGACTAAGCCCATCCAGAGGCTTATAATATGTCTTTTCTCAAATGCAGCCAGAGAAGAAAAAAGTCAGACCAAGAGTCAGATCTTTCTCAGAGAATGTAAGTTGAAGAGAAGGTGCTAACCTACATCAACAGTGGGAGTTTCTTTTTTCCCTCCTGGGCATTGTTCCTTGCACTAATGAAATCTCTGGTCCAGTCCCTATCCCTCTGATTAGATTTAGCTCAGTTTTAAAGACCTTCAGCATCTTTTTGGATTCTGACTCTCCATTCACTGTGTTTGCTAGCCTTCTCAGCTTTGCATTTGCGAATTTGATATGCATGCTCTCTGCCTTTATCTATTCCATTAACATTTTTTTTAAAAAAAAATTCAGGATTAGGGCAGCTAGGTGGCAGCAGTAGGTAGACCATCAGCTCTGCAATCAGGAGGACTTGAGTTCAAATCCAGAGACAGACACTTACTAGCTGTGTGACCTTGAGCAAGTCACTTAACCTCAATTGCCTCAAAAAAAAAAAGAAAGAAAGAAAGAAAGAAAGGAAGAAAGAAAGAAAGAAAGAAAAGTTCAGGGTCAAGCACACATCCCTGGGATAATCCACTGAAGACTTCTTGCCATTGTTGACACTGAACAATTAACAATTGCTCTTTGGGTCTGTTCAGTCAACCAGTTCTCAATCATATAATGCTGCTGTCAGCTAACCCAAATCTCTCCATCTTTTCCACAATGTCAATATGAGATACTTTATCAAATGACTATATAAACTTAACATTCTTTAGATCAGAACTAAACCCTAAAAAGTAACATAAGTTATTGACTAAGCCTCCAATTTATCCTGATGGCAAGTCATCACTTTGATGAATAAATTAGGAGAGACTCCTATTCCTTCTAACTTGTGTTGACTAAGAAATTACTTTAATGCACTTCATAAAGAGAAGGTGTTTAAAACACTCGATATTAACTTCCCTTGGCCTCTATGAGACCAGAGATAACTTATTTAAGTGTTGATTTATTGTCACTGATTCATATAAAACTTGCTTAGGAACATTCTAAGAGCAATAAGGAAGCAGACATAGGCAAATTGACTTTGCAAGTGAGGAAAATTAATAATAATAATAATAACAATATAATCATAATAACTAGTATTTATATGATGCTTAGTATATGTCAGGCACTTCTGCTAAGCACTTCACAATTGTCTCATTTAATCCTGGTCCACTACAAATTTGTGTTACATAGTCTCAACCGGGCCCACACTGCTGCTAATCAACTATTCTCTTATCGGCTCACTATCCTACTCACCAGAGTAGCTCTTCCAAATCTTTTTGTCTCTCCTCAAACTTTCCCTGGCTCCTTTTCCTCACACTCTCTCAGTTAAGAACTTTGTTTCATATTTTACAGAAAAAATGGAGGCCATTCACCATAAACTCCCTCTTTTTCCCTTTTCCTCATCTCCTTTCACCCAGGTGCCTTCTGCCACTTTCTCCTCCTTCATCCATCATCTCACATGATGAAGTGGCTTTACTCCTTACCAATACTAACCCCTCTACCTGTTCAAGTGATCCCATTCTATTTCATCTCCTCTAACAGATTGCCCCCTCTGTCATCCCCACTCTCACTTATTTATAATCTCCCCCTCTTTACTGACTCATTTCCTCTCTACCAGCTTCAAACATGCTCATGTCCCCTCTATTTTGAAAAACAAATCCTCACATGGTCCTTCCATTCCTGCTAACATATTGTCCTAATTTTTCTTCTGCCATTTGTAGCTAAACTCCTTGAAAAGCCTGTCTTCAATAGATGTCTCCACTTTCTCTCCTCTCACTCTCTTCTTAACCCCTTATAACTTGGCTTCTGACCTTATCATTCCATCAAAACTACCCTCTCCAAAATTACTAATGATCTCAGTTGCTAAATCCAAAGACTTTTTCTCAATCCTAATTCTCCTTGACCTCTCTGCAGCCTTTAGCATGTTGATCACTCTGCTACCTGATAACATCTTCTCTCTAGGTTTCCAGAACACCACTCTGTACTGTTTTTCCTCCTATATATGTGACCACTCCTCTGTCTCTTTTGCTGGATCCTCTTCCAAATCATATCCTGTAACCATAGGTGCCCCTCAGCGTTCTGTCCTGGATCCTCTTCTCTTCTCCTATACTATTTCACATCGTAATCTCATTAACTCCCATGGATTTAATTGCCATCTTTATGCTGATGATTCTCAGATCTACCTTTCCTACTCCAATCTCTCTGATGACCCCCAATTTCACATCTTCAGCTGCCTTTCAGACATTTTGAACTGGATGTCTAGTAGAAATCTTAAACTCAGTATGTCTGAAACAGAACTCATTATCTTTTCCCCTAAGCCCTCCCTCTTCTCCCCTACATTCATTATTACTGTAGAGGGCATTATCATCCTCCTGGTCCCTTAGACTCACAACCTAGAAATCATCCTGGATTCCTCACTATCTCTCACCCACCAAATCCAGGCTGTTGCCAAGGCCTGTCAGTTTCATCTTTGCAACATCTCTTTAATAAGCCCCTACTCTTTTCTCTGACACTTCCACCACTTTAATGTAGACCTTCATCACCTCACACCTTCAGTACTACAATATGCTGCTGGGGGGTCTGCCTGCCTCAGTTCTCTGCCCACTCCAATCTGTTCTCCAATTCACCACTGAAATGATTTTTTTAAGAAGGAAGCCTGAGCATGTCACCTATACTACTCTATAAACCCCAGTGGCCTCCCATTGCCTCCAGGAAAAAAAAAATACAAACGCTCTGTTTGGCATTCAAATCTCTTCATAACCTAGACCCCACCCACCTTTCCAGTCTTTTTTCACCTTACCCTCTGACATATACTCTTCAATTCAAATCCAGCAACACTGCTTTCTGGCTGTTCCATAAAGAAGACACTCTGTCTCAGCCCTAGGCACTTTTTCTGGCTATGCCCCATGACTGGAATGTTCTCCCTCCTCTACTCTGAATATTGACATCCCTGGCTTTTTTTTTTTTTGTTACAGCTAAAATCTCACAGACTACAGGAAGCCTTCCCTAATCCCTCTTAATACTAGTGTTTTCCCTCTTTTATTTATCTCCTGTTTATCCTTTATGTAGCTTGCTTTAAATATATTTGTTTCCATCTTGTCTTCCCGATTAGATTGTAAGCTCCTTGACGGTATGGACTGTCTTTTGCCTCTTTTTGTATCCCTAGTGTTTAGTACAGTGCCCAGAACATAGTAGGTGCTTAATAAATTTTTATTGATTTGAATTTATTGACTAGCTAGTAGTCCCCACCATATTTGAAATGAGTAAGCTAGTAGGTAAACTTCTTTGTAAAATCTTTTTTATTACTCTTAAATCTATGGGCATGTTAGCAATTGGTATATTAATATACCTTACCCACTATTTGAAGCCTACCTCAAATGTCGCCTCTTCCCTAGAGTTTTTCTGATTGTTTCCTTCCTCAGCTTTCTTACAATATTTTGCTTGAACCTTTCCACATAAAATAAATAATAATAATAATAATAATAATAATAATAATAATAACAATGTAATTATTATTATAGTTATATGTTTTTCTTCCCAAAGAATGAATTTCTTGAGGTCAGGGCCATATTTTATCTTTTCTCTGTCTGAAGCCCATAGGACACTTAAACATTTTTACAATTCATTTTTGCTTGTGATAGTTTTGATAATCTCCCGAGCTATTAAGATTTTATTTTTCTGTGTGAATAATATAGTTATCTTGCTTAATCACCTTTCTTCATAGACTTCTGTAATATTTCTCTATTATCATAAGACAGAGGCAATATTACCAAATCTGGGGACCTTTCTTTTTGCTATCACCACCATGACATCATTTCACTGACAACTTGCATAACTGTAGTAGAACACTTAGGGTGAAGGAGAGAAACTTCTTTTCCTATAAGCTTTTGCTCCACACTATATATCAACCCTGCCCCAACCTCCTAAGATTAAAATAAATATGAAAGTTGCTGGCTATAATGTTTACTAACAGTGTGATCAACAACAAAACAAAGACATAAATAGTATTTACAAAATATGAGAAGAATCACAAAATCACCTTTAGGCCTCACTACAATTGTTGACTCTTTTTAAAATCAATTTTAGAAACAGTCCCACCATTGAATTCTCTCAAAATATCAAAGTATATTCTCAAGTAAAGACTTTATGATTTTGCTTTGTTTTTTTTTTCACAAGATAAGGATTAAATTCAGTTTGCTCAGGAAATAAGTTCTCCTAGTCTCTCTCTTTTTTTTTTAATTTGTTCCCTCTTTGGCCATCATAGTTAACAGTGTCTCTAAAAACAGCACTTAAACTCTCAGCCTCCTCACTCTTCATGGAATGACAGTTTAACTGTCATTCCAAGATTCTACCTCTTAAAGATACAGTAAGGGTATCTATTTTTTCTAATAATGCTCGTAATACAAATAGTTATATTAACTCTTTCAAAGACCAACCCCTCTTTCATGTTATGAGGGGAAGGAAATGGAAGAGTAAGGAAATACTTTTTGGGGTGATGTACAGTGCATTAGGATTAGGAAAAGGGATGAGGTATTGGCACCCCTGTTGCATCTGCTCCTGGAGTTTTAGTGCAGATACTTTGAATGAAACTACAAAGGGTGAATTCACATCCTAATTCTTTTAATCAGCTAAGGAAAGCAGTTATTCCATCCACTTGTTCAATAATCCATAGACCACTAAAAATAAAAAATAGCATGATAATAACTTGTCCTAGACAAGTCTTCTCACCATCAGAAAGGGTGAGAATCCCAGCCTAAATCTTCAGCCTAATGGATTATTTCTCACTACAAAGACAATGCAGTGAAACTAAGCTGCTTCGTTTTGAAACAAATGAATTGAAAGCACAATGCCTTGTGCTTCCTTTCTACATTTACCTGATTTTTGATCCATTTATATAGATATAGCAATATAGATTTTTCTTTGTAAACTAAATCTCATGTTCTTGGCTAATCAATTCAGATGTTTCTCTTTACTCTGGGATCAAACTGAAACATCTTGCAAAATCATTTCTAAAAACTCCCTTTTTTTGAAATGAATTTACAGGAGCTTAAATTTTATCTTCCCTTTTAATATCTGTTACAAAACCAAAGTTGTTATTTGCTTTATTTCTACCTTGCTAAATTTTACAAGACTAGAAAATTTTTTGTTAATTTAATTCACTTGCTTCCTAGATATTATTTCCCATTTCTTAACACCATTCAATTGTACAACCCCTTTAAGAGCAGAATTTACCTCATATCTATCTTTGTATCCTCAGTTCCTAGCACAGAATCTCACATAATAGTGATCACTTAATAAATGTTTGTTGATTGAATTGACTAAACTAAGATATTTGTTTGATATTATCTTTAGAAAATAAGAATTTAAATTCAGCTCCAGAACTGAGTGACTAGCCCTATTTTATCCTTAAAAAGAAAAGACGTTTGTAAAGAAAAGATACATTTTTCCTTCATCTCAATCCACACAAAACATTAAAGCAAATATTTGGATAAAGAGTAAAGAAAACTTTTCAAGTAGCTCTTAATGTTTTTTTTCCCTCTTAGAATTCTAGAAAGAACTAATCTGTTAGGACTAAACAGTCACAAACAGATCTCTAAAGAAATGAAATTGAACTTTTGTAAAGGTTACTCTGAAGATTAAGCAGAGAGGGCCAAATCATATATCATTTGTAGGAAGCCATTTTCCTTTAAGTCCAGTATATGACACATCTGTATCATATATCAGTATATATATACACACATACTTACATGCACACATATACCATTTGTATATCTGTATGGCATATGCTAACCATTATGCTATTCTTCTAATTCCATACTATTTCTTCTAATTAGATTGTCCTCTTTCAATCTTTTCCTATTGAAATCCAGCCAACTTTTCAATACCCAACTAAGATATCACCTTCTAACTAAAGCATTTCCTGTACTGTACCAGTTAGAAGAGGCCTCCTCTTCCTCAGAACAGCATTTTGTTTTATTCTTCATGCTGCCTGATACTTTATTCTGTTTTTTGTACTTATCTGGTCTCCCTTATTATATTCTAAACTCCTTAAGAGAAAGAACAGTCATCTTTGTATACACCATAATGCTTAGTATGTGTCCCTGCATCATAGTAGACAATCAGCAAGCAATAATAATAATTAGAACTTTAAAGATTAAAAATCACTTTTTTTTTACAATAATGTTACATGATATCCAGTGCAAATATCACTATCCCTAGATTGGCGATAATGAAACTGAGGATAAGAAAAGTGAAGGGACTTGCCCAGGGTCACACAGTCAAAAAGGATTGACACGTGGATACAGATTTTCTTATTCCAAGTTCAAGGTTCCTTCTAAATTATAGTACTTCAAAATTTGACACATGAATTTACACAAACAAGATTTTGAAAGGGAAGAGCCCTTATTCATTATCTGGTGTAACCCCTTCATTTACAGACAAAGAAATTGAGGCATAGATAGGTTAAGTAATTTGTCCAAGGTCATCTAGGTAGTAAGTGAAAGAGCTAGAATTTGAACTAAGATGTTGACTCCAAATTTAGTGTTCTTCTTAGCATACCAGGCTGCTTCTCTGCGTGTGCATACATAAAATGATTCAAAGAACATGCCATACTAATAGTTAAGTGATACTATCTTCAAATATGAAGTTATGTGATTAGCTAGGGTCCAACTCATTGCCCAGTCATGATTTTGACTTTGTATTCATGATCAGGTTGAAGCGATGGGCAGAAAAGTAAAATTTAATTTCAAGCTTAGACTAGTCAAATTGCAGTTGGCTGGGGCTTCCTGCTCAAACTAATTATGACATTGCTCTGTCAGTGCTTTCACTCTACCTCATGGCTCATTGTTCTTTTCAGGGTCTTTAAAGTAGTCAAGAATGTTTTGATAAAAACAGGAACAAAAGATTAAAAAATTCGATGTCACTGAGCTTATGATAACACAGCATGTTATGATTTCAGAGTGATTTCACATGTACCTGTTCAATTTAACATTCATTTATTAACTGCCTACTATGTTCAAAGCAATTTTCTAGGCACTGGGGATAGAAAGACAAAGATGAAACTCTCCCTGACTTCAAAGGGAGCTCATATAATAACTGATGTGATCTCATGTAATCAACCCTTTAAAAGATGATGGGGGATCATGTGGCAAAGTGAATAGAGAGTTGGCCTTGGAGCCAGAAGACCTGAGTTCAAATCCTGATTTTGATCCCTACTGGTTCTATGATGCTAAACAAGTCACATAACCATTTCAAAGAAGGTGCTGGGACCTGTAATGGTACAAAGCATTTCCTCATCCTAGAGTTCCCTATGCTAATTAATCAACAGGTCCAGGCCTACCTCATGTGATCCTCACCTCATTCTTTTGAGGTGCAATTATCCTTATCTTACAAATGAGAGAACTCGGCATCAGTTGTCCAGAGAAGCCTCAAACAATCATGATATTGACCATTAGAGGCGCCATTGGAATCATACTGGATTATGACTCAGGAGACCTGGCTTCAAGTATTCTTTCTGACCCTTTTCTAGCTGCAATTATTGGAAAGTTATCTAAATTCTCCAAATTTCATTTTCCTCATCTGCTAATTAGGCCTGACAATCAACCTAATCTCACTAGGCTGTTGCGAAAAAGAAACACTGTGCAAAATTTAAAGCACTAGATAAATAGGAATTATTACCACCTTGGGATCAATTTTTTTTTTCACATGCTCTAGCCAGCTGTATTAGCCAAATTGAAAATAGGCAGGTCAGATGTTACTGGGTCCACAGATCACACTAGTTGTAAACATAGGCATAATAAGTATGAATTGTGGAACTTGAGAGACAATAAAATACACTCCTTTTACTTGCCTTCCATGATATTGCCTGAAGAAGGCTCTCTACCCTTCTGTCTCCAGCTCTCATGGGAAAAGCAGGTATTTAGAAGGAAACACAAGGGGGACCAGAATGACAGTGCTGCTTTCTGTAGGGGCAGTAGAACAGTTCCAGTCCAAGACCGCAGGGTCATGTTGAGGACACATCATATTTCTCGTTTTCAGGAGCTAGAGGCAGGTCAAAACCTAACTCAAACTTCCAGCAGTGAAATAGGAAATGGATAAAAATGTTTTGTCCCCAGAGAAGGAAAGAGGAGGATGTTGCTGAAGGTTTCTCTTTACCAGCATCCTCCTTCCTGATTTTTTGGGGGCATTTTGTACACTGAGGAGTTTAAAATTTACACTTAGTAAGCTCTATAATGTTTAGGCTCTGACAGTTTGTCTACTCACAGGACCACTCCTCTTAAGAATTCGTTTTAATTAAGAGTTTATTTAATAGGCTTTTAATATAACTTTTTACCTTCACACAAATTTAGTCATGAACCTTTGGCATTAGAATTTTTAATTTCCTTTTTAAGATATACTTTTCAAAATTATTTAGTTAGTGGGTTTTTTGACCATTTTTTACCAAGAACATCATGTCAAATTGTATAAAAATAGACTAATAGCAAGTACAATTTAGGAAATTCTAAAATCTTATCCAACATTGTCCACTGTAGCTCAGCCTGTCTTTGTACTTCAAATACAGGGACAGTGAGAGAAATGTGCTGTTAAAATAGAATATGCTTGGTGCTTAGTAGCTTAATGATAACATGTAAGTTCCTCGAGGGTAGTCAGTTTCATTTTTGTCTTTGTATCACCAGAGTCTTGCACAGTAGGCATACGTGTATGAGGAGTACATCCTTACTGATATGCCTTGAATCGCCTAAAAGTCTAATATTTCTATTAGAAAATTTGTTGTCACCCATGTAAAGACTCATGCCTCACAGTCACATCCACATTTCCCCCAAATCTCCCTTTTAATGAATCCATTACAGTGAAATGCCACAGTTTCAAGAAAGAGGTTGATTTGAGTTCAACAAAATTGGAACATGTACCAGAGACCACAGTTGGATGTAACAAATCAACAGAAGCCCTGCGGGAGCTGTGACTTCCAATCTGCATCAGTTCTGTCCTCCTTTACCCCCCACACAAATTTAAATATATTAAAAGGATTATTAACAACATTAAACAGTTTAACAGAAATAAGCCTCAGCAATGCAAACCATCTGGTTATATCTAGGATCAACTGCTCTGGCTCCACTGTGATAGAAAAAGAGTTCAAATCATCTCTGGGACTTTAAAACTGGCTTCCTTACAAACGAATGATTATAAATCATTCCAGAATTCTTGAGCTGACAAAAGTTAACTTGAAAAGAAATGAAACTGACCTTCCATAGAAGACCTGGATGTCTTTCTTCAGAGAAACCTTTAGGAAGTTCTATATTATCTTGCCAAAATGTTAAGCTTATGAGGCAAGATAGCTTATCCCTTAATGTTCAAGAAGGACCACCTCAATTATTCTGTCCCAGATAGATAAGGATGTCTTCTAGTTTTAAAGACACCCTAATTCTTCCCTGTGTCTAACTGAAAAACCAATTCAAACCATAAATAAACAAATAAATGAATGAATGAAAGAAATATAAAACTGTTGTTTAAGGCCTATGCTTTTTTTTTATTAAAACTGTCGCAAAGTAGATTGTACTGTTTCAGTAAGTAGTAGGATCCCTATCAACACAGGTATTTTGCATTGCATTCTTCCCTTCACTCCTCTCCCAGAGACACATCCCTTTGAAAAAAAAAAAAAAGAAGAAAAAAGGAGGCGGAGGGAAGTTCCACAAAAACAATCAACACATCCAGAGTCTGATCTTATATTTAGTATTCCACACTTAATGGTCCTCCACCTCTGCAAAGGAACGTAGACAGTTGTCTTCTCATATCTCTTCTTTGGGGCCAAGTTTGCTGCCAGATGAGCACTTGGGAAGGATGTTACAGAGAGGACTCTTGGGTAGGTCGGGGTTTTACTAGGTGAGCACTGAGGTCCTGTCTAACTCTGAGAGCCTTTGATTCTGTGACTGCCGTGTATTAGCTATGAGAGTCACTTTATCAGTTTGAACTTCGGTTTCATTATCTGTAAAATTGAGGATTGAGACTAGATGTACTCTAAGACCCCTCCCAGCTCTAAAATCCAGTCATTCTGTAAACTCTGTGCTCCTTGTGTAATCATAGAATCTCAGAGCTAGAAGGAACTTTGGAGACCACTACTCCAATGGGACTCAGAGAGGTTAAAGTGATTTATTCAGGGTAACAAAACTAGTTAATGGCAAACTCGAACCTAGTGCAAACTGGAGATCGAAAACAATTCATCACTATTTTCATCTTTCTATACACTTAAAGATTCTTACTAGATCCCTCACCACCTCAGTCTTCTCTTGTCCTTAGGGGAAAAAATTCCAATTTCTTTAGCTTTGATTCTTAAGACTTAGAAGGTATAACTATTAAGTAATGAGAGTTAACTTTCATGGATGGCTTATTTTTTTTTCCTTGTATGGCTTCTCCCAAGTGCATAGGACATTCAAGGTCAAGTTTAGAAATTTATAAATGTGCCATCAATCAAACAATTGATCCATTATAAACATTTATTAAGCAATTCCAGTGTGCCAGAAATTGTGCTAGGTATAGATACAAACACAAAGAATGGAAAAGTCCCTACTCTAAAAATCCCTAGAAAGTAAAATGTTTGTGGCAATAATCTTGGTGCTGCTGCAAATTATTTAAACCATAAATAAGGGGAAGCAATGAAATCCCATTAAGTAGTTATAGGGCTTAAGAAGAAAACTAAGTCAGGGTTATTCCAACATTCTGGATGCACAAGGTTCTGCATGTTTGTGTCTTAGGCTTCCAAAATTCATTTCTGTAATCTGATGCCAAGTTGCCTATAATCAGGTTCTTGGAAGGCAGCTTTTTCTCTGCTACATTAATTCTAAGTTCCAGGGTCTCAATATGTTCATCCATTTTTCCCCCAGATTATCTTCCAAAAGGATTAATTTTGTGGAAATAACTACTCTCTCACTCCAAGGCCATGTGGTGCTAGAAGGGAAAGCACTGTGGCCTGGGAGTCACAAGACCTTGGCTCTATCATTTTGTCTTTGACCCTCAGTGCCTCTGTGTCCCCCTTTGCAAAATAGAGGTGATGGCAACTGCTACTCATGTTGGCAGAGAGCACTGGAAACCATGGAATGAAAGCAAGGTTAGGCATCCAGACATCCTTGTGGTTTGGCAACTTTAAGAAGCCCCTGAGGACTTATTTGACATAACATGGCCAAAACCTGGGTGTTCATCTCACCTTAGAAATAGCCTTCACATCCACTTCAACTTTGGTCTATATTATTTTTAATTCATGAAAATAACTTATGTTTAATCTATATAGTATAAACTTGATAAAGAATGGTGGACATTTTTTTCCTTGTGCCATAGTCCTTTGGTGTCCTGGCCCAGACCTTGCATAAAGACAAATTCCCAGGCCTTACTGAAAAAGCTGTGTAACTTTTGGTTAAAGGTGTTGCAAAAACTAAACATGGCATCATTTTCTCATAGAGGAAAAGCTTTTTGGACTGCTTTAGCCTGCAGTAATTGAAATTGTGATGAAATCCCTAAGGTGAATGGATTAAAATAAATTCAACACGATTTTATTCTTAACTTTTTTGAGCATGCCAACTTTATGTTGAAAGAGGACTGTTCCCTCCTCTGTCTAAAGAATTAAGCATTTTTGGATACCATTAACCAGGGCTTTGCTTCCACTTTAATAGAGGTCGTTAGAGATCAAATCTATGTACTTATTCTACCATTTGACACTGTAGATAATTCCCTCTCAATACTCAATCGCCTCCTAGCTTTTGGTATAGTTGCTAGAGATTGCTAATATTTGTGCCCCAAGCTTTAGGCTCCCTTGTGCCCCTAGGGTACACACTCTTCCTTTGTGATGGATTCATTTCCTTTCCAGCTCAATCCTACGATGAGCCTGGCTTTTGAGGTCTTTTACCATATGGCTCTTAACTACCTTTCCAGATTTATTTTACCCTATTTCTCTTCACATATTGTATATTCCAGCCAAACCAGATTACTAGCTGTTCTCCTATCTGGACATGCCTCTCTGAAATTTGCATACACTAACTCCCCAGTCATAGAACAGACTCACTTCATATTTCCATGTGTTGAAATCTTTCCCTTCAATCGAGTACCAGCTAAAGTGCCACCTCTGTCATGTAGTGTTCTGTGATCCTCCCAGCTAAAAATGATCCCTAGATCTTTGAATCTCTCCAACCCAATACGGTTATTTGTGTATAGGCCTCTTGTCTCCTCGTTATCGTAAATTCCTTCTGTAATGCCTGTGTTATCTTTGTATTCCAAACCTTTATTCTTGTTCCTTGCACATGCTAGAAATTTAGCAAATTTGAATAAGCAAATTTATTGATTTAAAGGGAGTTTACTTATTGCCTAATATTATTAAAGAAACCTAAAAATGGTATGATTGATTTTAGTTCTGGAAAAGTGAAGAATATTACTGTTTTAAACTTTTATGTGGAAACCAGATGCAAAAGGGCAGGTGAAGCCGATTTTATGCTAATTGGTTACAAAGGCTCTGAAACATACACATACACATATATACATATACACAGATATATACATATGTGCATGCACATAATATGAAAAATATACATATATAAATATTTGTACATAGTAAGATAGTACCTTAAGACAAAGAACATTATATGTATATACATATATATATGTGTGTGTGTATATATATCTTGTTTTTTTGTGCATCAGTTGCTTATGTGCCAAATCCTCAAAAACTGTATGTTAGGAGGCCTTAATGAGGCAATATGTAATGAATAAAGAGCTATATCTGGGATCAGGAAGAGTTGGTTTCAAATTTCATCTAAGATGCCTAAGATGAACTGTATAACTTTCGAACATGTCAACCTTTCACCTTTAGTTTCCGTGTATGTAAAATGGGAATAATAATGCCTTTAGCATCTACATCACATGATTGTTGTGAGGATCAAAAGAGGCAAAGTGAAGTACAAGACAAAAGTAAAAGCTATGTAAAAGTGTCAAAGATAATAAATGTCATTGTTATGATTGTTACTTTGATTTGACTCTGCAGGGACTCAGACACAGAAGCTTCCCATAACCCGAGGTGGAGTACAATGCTGTAGGAAGGTTGGAACTCCTTGAACTGGCAAAGACAGTTTGAAATAGCATGATACAATACAAAAGAACTAGGTTTGGGATCAAGGGACGTGGTTTAAGTCTTGGGTCTTCCAATTGCTAGCTATGGCACGTTGAGCAAGTCTCTTTAACTTTCCTGCCTCTCACTTTCCTCAGTTATAAAGGGGGATAATAATATTAGCTCTCCTTATTTAGAATCAAATGAGAAAATATATCTGTAACAAGGATTATGAGGCCTACCAACCTTCCTTGTAAGTCATTCCTCAGTCTGCTACTTACTTTATTTATTCTCATATTTAAACTTATCTGGAGCTCTAGGGTAATCCATGCATATATTTCTATATTTCCTCATTAATTAATTAAATTTCAACATATCTCTCAATCAACTCTGCTCAGAGACCTGCCAATTCATTATTATTTATTTAAGAAATTGGAAGAAAAACTCTTTTCCCGATAGTAGTTATTTATATCTCTATACTAAATCCCTTAATCTCTCAGAATTAAGTACTAGAATTACTGAATATACAATAGATCAACATTGACATCAGGAATTAAATAAAGACATGGATAATGGATAACTTACAATATTTTAGCTGTGAGAATGAGCACAGCCAGAATTACTTGGATTCTTACTATTGCTGCTTCTCATGGCCTCTGAGAATGTCTTTCATAACCTTAGGGTTATCCTTGATTCATCATTTTCCTTCACCCTCGTAGCCAACAAGTTGACAAATCTTGATGATCCTACTGCCGCCATATCTTTTGTATGTGTCCTCTGCTTTCCATCTGTGTGGCAACCACTCCACTTGAGATTATCGTTGATTTTCACCTGGACTATTACAATAGCATCCTGTTTCTTTCCCTCCAGTATCTCCCTTGCCCCAGTCCGTCCTCCACATAGCAACCAAAGTCGTCTTCCCAAAGTACAGGTCTGACCATATCACTCCTCTATTGTAGAACCTCCAGTGACTCCCTCTTGTCTTCCCTCTAATCTTGCCTCTAAATAAATTTTTGTTTGTTATTTAAAGTCCTTCATAATCTGAATTTAGCCTTTCTTTACCATCTTATTGGACATTACTGCCCTTCATGTAGGCTGCTGTTTTCCCGTAAAGAACATTCTGTCTTCTAGCTCCATGTCTTTCTACAGATCATAAATGCAAGAAGAATGTTATCAACTCTCTTATACTTATTTGGAGAAGTAGTTGTAGTTTGAACAAAGGAAGGAAGATGATTTGGCAAGTTCACAGAAGATCAGACAGAATGCTGCCTTTCAGGTTCTGTTAAAAAACCACGTTCTCTCCTTTCTTTACTGTGAAGCATTCTCTGATCCCTCCTGCCTCCACAAATACTCTCTCCTTCCTCAAATTATCTTGTGTCATGCTTATTTGTATGTGTTATATCCTTGTGGTATAATGTAAGATCCTTGGAGTTGCAGACTATTTTCTTTCTGTCTCCTCAGTTCCTTGCACAGTATTTTGCACATAAATAATTATTAAATTTTAAGGAATCTGTTGAATTAATCAATACTCAGTCGTGATACTTTTCTGTATAATGACTTTTCCTGAACCTTTTTGAACTAATTTTGTGCACATTGCTGTTTCTTGTCTCTCACGAACACTTTAAGTGCCTTTTTACCAATCAATGGCTCTACCAATCCTTTTGATTTGCCTTACTTAAACTGTCAATTCAAAACTACACTTGTGTCTCTATACTAGCTACATCCAAACTTTCTGAGACTTTGGCATTTGTTTTTTTTTTCTTCCCTTAAATGCCTAAATGATGGTGTTCTGTTTTGTGGGATCTACAGGCAGAAAGACAGATACACATTTAATTGCACTCCATTTTTGTGGGGAAAACTTTGGGAATGAGCCACATAATCTGAGGGTTCATTGGGACTATATTTTGAAAATCACTAAGCTACCTCATTCTGACAAGAATGGAAATATGTGGTTTTTTTTTTCATCTCCCAGCAGAATTCAGTGTTGAATCCTTTGTAAAGAATCTCTTGCTTTACCTTTCTTCCTTCATGTCTGTCAAATGACTTGCTTTACTTTTCTTCTATTCACTTTTACCTATTGCTTCTCCAGGATAGAAGGTGGACATGGCAAGGCAGAGGATATATATATATATATATATATATGTATATACACACACACGCAGGGCAGATGCACTAGGTTTATTGCTTTTCTAAGTGCCTTAATTACAGAACTGCATAAGATCCTAAATTGATTTTTAAGGAAAGTGATTCCTCCCACCCCTTAAACTACACACTGATCAAAGTTGCATCCAAAGAGTAATTTGCATATGGCTTGTTGAAGGTGTTTTTCCTACATATGCACAAGTATATTACATTATAGTTTATGAATCACAATGGAAAAATGCCCAAACCCCCTACAACATGAGCAGTCTCTTTACTATTTTGTTCCAACAGAAATGTCTTTTCTATGAAGTGCTGTTTCTTCTTGGCTTACTTAGCTTCAAACAGAAGTTGCCCTATGGGAGGGCCATCCTAACGCCTATGTATTTACTTTCCAGGATTGCTGTCTCTGCGCTTAGCACAGGTTCCAAAGCTACAAAAGAAAAAAAAAAAAAGATCTGACTGCACAGAATCAGCAAATTCAGAATTTTCTTGGCTATCGGTACATGCATCACAGGTCTTCTGTGTTTAAAACTTTAGGATTGTTCATTCTTTCTTCTACCTTATCACTCATGTCGTTTTTTTTTCCTTTTTTTGCCCAGTACAATCCACAATTTCTATCCCAGTCAACCCTCCTCTTTGTCCTCACTGCCCTGGCAGTCCTCATTACAACTCTCCTGGGCTACTGCAATAGCCTCCTAATAAGCCTTCCCCTCTCCACTATTCCCTTCCACTCCCCTCTAGTCTATTTTTCTCATTTGTTCCCACCATACTTTGCTGTTTCTATGACTCCTGAGAGTCATAGAATTCCAGACATGGAAAAGACCTTGGAATAATTCTTTATAGAAAAATATATCATTAAGCTGTGTTTTTAAGTCTGTTCTTTCCTCCTGAAACCAGTCACGACATTTTGGACATCATCCATTCTCCCTTATTTCCATTCTTTTTCTGGTTCCTGGAATTAATTTTTTAGGTGACTTGACATGTGTCTATAGAACAGAATTTTTTTTCCTTCGTACAAATGCAGCTGATTAACAATGGGGATCAAGATTATAGTATTGGCATTATTATTAGCATGCATCATGGGCAAAAATACTGTAAGCTTGGGCTGTGTAAATCATGTGTCCAAGGTTAAGATACTGTTGGAAGTTATTGCCCTTAGAAGCTCTAGTAGCTTATGATCAGAGGGTTTGTCATTCAACTTTAAAACTGCTATGCACCTTCTCTGTCCTTGGGGTGTCATCTCTTGGGTTTTGATTTTGATAAGTAGTCTCTCTTCAGTGATATTAGATTATTTTTGTGATATCCTCTAGGCTCTGGAGATTTGTTTGTACATTAGTTTGGGGTTGATGAAATGTAGGTTTATAATTTGACTGACCCATTTTGTGCTATGGACATTGATCTTCGTTTTTCCATTACCAAAGTATTTTATTGGTAGTTTCCTATTACCATTCAGGGTCCATAGAATTAAATGAGTTCTAATTTTTATAATTAAACATTTCTGAATCAAATGGTTGATCAAATGCCAGGGGCTATAATTTAATGGAATTAATATCTCTTCCATCAAGTCTAATCAAAGCATAGCTATGAAAATAAATTATCATTTGAACATCTTAGATAATACAAATTCATTTGTATCCTTTGGTTTCATTTAGTGAATGAATTTAAGAAATAGCAACAACCCTAAATTATTTGTGTGTGGGTGATAACACACTTTGTGAATTATCTGGTCACATTTTTCATTCTCAGCTGACTTCCCTTCACCATCCATCCAACATGCTTCTGAGATGTCTCCTCTTTCTGTAAGCTGATACTTATGCACAAAATATATTCCAATAAATCATTAGTATGTGCTTAATTAAGAAAATACATTTGGTATAAAATCATTTATTGCATTGAAAGTCAAATGCCAATGAATTTTAAAACAATCTTCTGTTTGGGCTTATCTGCATCACTGCCATATGAGAGTTGACTATATTTCCTTTTTTCTTTGTTGATCATCCAACTTTCAGAATCCAATGAATAGCCCCAGGAAAGACCCTGAAATTGACTTAGTGATTTGTGAGTTTAAGATTTGAAGAATTTAAGTTGAAAGGTTATCATCATAGGTAATTATCATCATTATCGTCATCATAGCTGACATTTACATATTGCATTCAGGTTTGCAAGGCACTTTACATAAATTATTTCATTTGGTCATAGAGTTTAGAGCTGAAAGGGACCTTTGAGATCACCTAGTAATCCTGAAATTTATAGAGTAGGAAGACTGAGGTTTAGAAAATGTAGGTGAGGGGCAACTAGGTGGCACAGTGGATAGAGCTCTGGCCTTGGAGTCAGAAGGACCTGAGTTCAAATCCAACCTCAGACACATGACATGTATTAGCTATGTGACCCTGGGCAAGTCACAACCCCAATTACCTCATCAAAAAGCAAAAGAAAAAAGAAAGAAAAGAAAATGTATATGATCTGCTCTACAGGTAACAGAGCTAATATTTGGTTCCAGGTCCTCTTATTCCAGATCCAGTGTTCTTTTAGCTGTACTACGCATGAAAAATAATGATTTTTAGAACATTTAAGTTAATGCGGTGGAATATTACTAAATTCCCCTTTTTTCCCCAGTACTATCCAGATAACATTTTAGTATAGCAGTTCCCACTGTAGTGTCAAGAAAGGAAAGGATGGACTTTAGAATCTACAGATCATTTTTTAAATTTATTTGGGCCAATCATTTCAATACCACCACCCCTCAGCTGCAAACATTTAACAAACAGCTTCATGGTTATGAATTTCACCTCTTAACGTAGCCACTGTTCAGTCCAGTGTAAGTGATAATGAGCAATGAAATCATTAAAGACCAGGAGGCAGCAGGGATACAAAGAGTAAGGAAAGAGCCAGGATAAACCACAGACTCACTGGTTCCCAAATAATTGAGAGTTGACTGCTCGAATTCAAAAATGGCTTGTAGCTTTAAAAATCAGTAGTCAGCTTTCATACTGAACAGCCTATTTTCTTCCTATCACTTTCCTCCTCCTTGGGCAAAGAGAACATAGACATACAGCCTAAAGGCTGCAGCAGATGACACTGGGATTGTGTCTAAGTGACACAGACTTAGCTGGTCAGTTCCATGGAAGAAGAAACTTGTGGGTAAGCTGGGTTTTTGGGCATTATGAAGACAAAGATTACCATGAAAATATAACTAAAATACAACAAAAAAATCCAAAATCTTTACATCTCCCTAAACCCTGACCTGCCTTGGGTTATTTTGGCCCCTGAACACAGAGGCATGTGCATACACATATGTGTACACACACACACACACACACACACACACACACACACACACACACACTTACATGGCACATTTATGAATGCTTTGCAAAGTAGTGCTTTCCATATGAAAATAGCAAAACTTTTAAAAAATAAACCATTAATTCACAGAATCTAGAGTTTGAAGGTGCTAGATATTGTCAATCTTATTTATAGTCCAGATCCCAAGACACAAAGGAAAGAATTCTTGTAAAAAGACTATTTCATTTCAGAAACAAAATTCAGTATGCCTGTCTCCCATTCATTTTTTAGACCATATGACTATTATGAATGTCAAGAAAAAGCATTTTTTTAAAAAAGCTGTCTGCACCTAGAATATTAACACAAACTCTGAGGTCTTTCCTCTAAAGAAAGGTGATGGTATGCTTTTGTATTCATTAGAAGAGAGATCAAGGTTCATCAAAGACACAGGCATTACCAGAGATTGAAAGGTATCACTCCTCTGCATCAAAATGAAAGTTGATACTGAAAGATAGACTCATTGCAGGAGATTAAATTTAAGTCTAATAGATGCTGATGCTAATGATTTAAATTAAAATCACACTCTCCAATCTCTCTGACAATGCAGAAAATCATTAATATTATGGTTAGAACCAGAGGAATTAGTTTGTTTAGGTTCTGGTTTCTATGTAGTTAACAACTTACGGAGTGATCTTGGACAAATTACTTAATCTTTCTATGCCTTGGTTTTGACATAGTAAAAATTAATATACTATATACAGATACACATATATAGATACAGTATCTGCCAATTGCTAATCATAGGGTTTCATGAGGATTGATTAAAAGATGCATAGATATAGGCTATGGGGTGGTAAGATCCTATATAGATCCAAGGTTCTATTAATAATAGTCAGCATTTAAGGTTTATGAAGTGCTCATTTGGTCCTCAGAACAACCCTGGAAGGCAAGTTCTATTATTATTCTCATTTTACAGATAAGGTAGATAAAGGTTAAGTAGCTTGCCAATAGTCAGACAGCTAATAAGTTTCTGAAGCTGAATTTGAACTCAGGTCTTCTTGACCCCAGATTGAGCACTCTATCTACTGTATCACTTACCAATCTCAGTTATCCTTTGATTTTCAATTAAAATGTATGAGCTTGGGTGTGCCCTGGAAAGACTAATACCTTTGGTGTGAGGGCTGCCAATCCCATTTCAGGGCTGCTTTTTACCTTTGGTGTTCACCTGATTCACCCAACTCTCACCTGTGGCTCCTAGAAACTGTAGCATGCATAGCAGCCACATCCAGGTAAACCATTTTGGCAGATGAGCTAAATTAGGTTGAGGGTAACTGAGTAGTCTCAAACCCATGGATGAGTTAGGGGGACGTCTAAGTAAAGCATGTGAAGACTTCCCCCGTTGAATGAGCATATGAGAACAATTTGTTCCAATGACCATGAAAGTGGCTGAAGTAGGCTCTGTGGAGCACTTAGCACTTGGTTAGACATTGAAGATGCCAAGGTCCTCTGCTGCATCCCAAACCATTGTCAGTCACTTTGACTTTTTTCTTGTCACTGGATTTCAATGACTCTGGAAGAGACAATGAAGCTGACAACTTCCTGCAACTCTGCCTCACTTAAATCCAATTTATGAGCGAGTCAAAAGACATCACTCATACCATTTTATAGTGTTTACCTACCTCAAACTCCTGTGGTGACAGGCAAGTATCAAAGCAGCAGGTTCAGATACACTGGGAATTTGTAGTAATAATCCTGCACACAAACAGCCCAGGCCATAGAGTCATCTTCTCACTGAACTGAAGCAGCAGTGGAATTCAGCAGCCCCCTTAGTGTCCAAGCAGCCTTTTTGAAGGACCACAATGTTTACCTCCCGGCATGAAGAAGGGGCTAGAAAAGGTGCTCTAAAAATTATCTGCTTCACCACCTAAACCTGGCCTGCATACCATGGCAGGTGGAGATCCTACCCTGTAGTTGAAACACACACACACACACACACACACACACACACACACACACACAAATGTACAGAAACTTCTGCAAAGATGGTTCCATCAACTATTAGTACATGGAATGTGCTCACACTTGTAGACAACACAAAATCCAATAGACTTGAAAGAAGAACAGCTCTTGTGAGAATACTCAGCAGGTATCACATCCATATAGCAACCCTGAGTGAAACAAGGCAGACAAGTGAAGGCCAGCTTACTGAAGTTGGAGCTGGATATACATTTTTTTCTGGAGTGGCTGCAGTGATAGAGAGTGTCATGAAGCTGGCATAGGCTTTGCAATCAAAACTAATCTAATCAACAAGCTTGTATGCCTACCAAAAGGAGTGAATGACAGTCTCATAACAATGTGATTGCCATTTTCGGGAAAGTGCCATACCACCATCATCAGTGTGTATGTCTCTACCATGACAAACCCTGATGAGGTCAAAGGCAAAATTCTGGAGACCCTTATCATCAATGTGCCAAAAGAAGATAAGCTTATAATTCTGGGTGACTTTAGTTTCAGAGTAGTCACAGACTACCCGACATGGTAGGAAGTCCTTGGGAGGAAACATCAACAGCTACGGTCACTTACAAATGAAGACTTGTGCATGTCATGACCTTTTCATCACCTACACTGTCTTCTGTTTACCTGAATGCAATGAAACTTGGTGGATGTGCCCTTGCAACAAACATTGGCATTTAATAGACCGTGTCATTGTAAGGAAAAGAGACAGACAAGATGTGAGAGTGACAAAGGTGATGTGTGGTACAGAGTGCTGGACTGATCATAGACTTATCCTCTCCAAGCTGAATATTAGCATTCAATAAAAGCAGTGGTCCCCAAGGCAAGATAACTACCAGAAGATTTAATGTCAACAGATTAGAGAACTTCTCTGAGTGGGGGCAGTTCACTGCTAACTTGGAGGGAAAGTTGAGCCAATACATGATTGGCAACAGAGGAGCAGAAAAGGAGTGGACAGCTTTCAGAGATTGGTGTACAGCACTGCATTTACTCATCTGGGTCAGAACACTCACAAACATCAGGATTGGTTTGACAAAAATGATGGGGAAATTCAGAAACTGCTAAATGAAAAAATGAGAACTCCACATGGTTTACCACCAGGGTCGTTCATCCATCTCTAAGAAAGCAGCATTTAACTCCATCAAAAGAAAAGTTCAAGCAAAGCTTGAGAAGTAGATTCTTGGCTCAGTAAGAAGGCAGATGAAATTCAGTTTTATGCTGATAGTAACAATCTAAAGCATTTTTATGATGTCCTAAAGCTATGAGACACAGTGATTAGTGATCAGTGATCCTGGAGAGATGGGCCGAACTCTTCCATCATCTTCTCAACAGACAATCATCAGTTGTTGCTGTAGTCATTAACCATATACTTCAGATTGAAGTCAGTCCTTCTCTAGCCAAACTTCCAACTGAAGAAGGGATTTTTGAATGACATTTGGCTCCTCTTTTTTGGCAAAGCACTTGGTGCTGATTCTATTCCAGCTGAGATTTTTAAGTCAGGGGGTTCACTGCTAATACAAAAGCTGACTGAAATGTTCTGAGATATATGGCAAGAGGAGGTATTCCCCAGGAGTTCAAGTATGCCTCCATTATCCATTTCTATAAAGGCAAAAAAAAATAGATTGTCCTGTGACAATCACAAAGGGGGTCTCTTTCTTAGTCATTGACAGCAAGATTTTTGCCAGAATTCTCCCGGAAGATCCTCCACCTGGAAGATGACCATCTACCAAAGAGTGAGTGTTGCTTTAGAAAGGGCCAAAGAATAGTTTATCTGGTGTTTGCTGCCCAACAACTCCAGAGGAAATGCCAGGAGCAGAACAAAAGTCTGTATACAACATTCATTGATCTGACCAAGGCTTTTGATACTGACAGTCATGAGAGGTTATGGAAAATTATAACAAAATTTGATGCCCAGAGAATTTCATCAGTGTTATACATCAGTTTCATGATAGCATGCTTGCATGGGTTCTGGATAATGGCTGATGCTCTCATTCTTTCCTAGTCACTAGTTGAATGAAACAAGGCTGTGTGCTTGCTCCCATGCTTTTTAGCATGATGTTTTCACAATGTTGTCAGAGACCTTCAATGAGGATGAAAATGACATCAAGGTCAACTACCACACTGACAGTAAATTATTTAACTTGAAAAGGCTACAAGCCAAGATCAAAATGAAGGGAGAGGTGGTGCATAATTTTTTTTTTTTGTTCATAGATGATTGTACACTCAGTGCAGCTTCTAAGACTGAGATGCAACAAAGTATGGATCAGTTCTCTGATGCTTGTGCTTATTGTGGCCTAACAACACCAAGAAAACACAAGTTTTTCCACCAGCCTACACCACACAATCCACACATGGAACCATCAGTTACAGCAAATGGAGAACTATTGAATGCTGTGGATAAGTTCACTTACCTTGGCAGTATACTTTCCAGGGATGTCCATATAGATGATGAGTTTGATGCACACATTGCCAGGGCTAGCTCATTGTTTGGGAGGCTCTGAAAGAAAGTTTGGGGGAGAAGAGCTATTAGATGCTTACTAAACTGAAGGTCTACAGAGCCATTGTGTTGATATTATTATTGTATGCCTGTGAAACCTGAACAGCATACCAGCACCTTACAGGAAATTGAATTGCTTTCCATTTGAATTGTTTTAGGAAGATTCTGAAGATCACCTGGCAAGATAACGTATTAGACACTGAGGTCCTTTTTTGGGCTAAACTGCCAAGTATTCAAACTCTACTGCAGAGAGTGCAACTCCAATGGACTGGCCACATTGTTCGAATGCCAAATGTGCCTTTGCCTAAAAGACTATTTTACAGATAATTCACACAAGGCAGACATTCATATGGGGATCAGAATAAGCTATTGAAAGACACTCAAGTTCTCTCTGAAGAATTTTCGAATGGATTGTGTGACATGGGAGACACTGGCAAAGGACTGCCCAGAATAGGATGCACACATCCAAAAGAGGCACTGCATTCTATGAGTGAAGGAGAATTACAGTAGTTCAAAAGAAACATGAGATGTGCAAATTTAGAGATATCTCCACTCCATATTTTCTATGGATTATTTGTGCCCAACCTGTGGTAAAGCCTTCTAACCTTGTTTTGGTCTGATTAGGCACAATCAGACACGCTGTATCTTGACCCCAACATAGTGTTGTCATTTTGGTCCTCTTTGAGAATGAAGGACAACAACCAGCTAACCAATATTAGTCTATTATATTAAGGAAGACAAAGCAAACAATTATCTGATTAGAATTTCTTTATGCCTATTTGAAAGAAATATTATCTCCCAGTTGTTACTCAGTCATTTTTCAGTCATGCCCAACTCTTTGTGACCCCCATTCAACTAATTTACACCACCTCCCCGATTCCTGTTAAGATGAAGAAAATATATATCGTCTATTCTTTAAGACAAAGATTGGCCATTGCATTAATCTGAATTTAACTTTTGGTTTGGTTTTCATTTACATTATTGTCATTCATATATATTGATGGAAAATGCTATCCACATCCAGAGAAAGAACTGTGGAGTCTGAATGCAGATCGGAGTATTCTGTTTTCTCTTTGTTTTTTTCTTTCTCAAGGTTTTTCTCTTTTGTTCTGATTCTTCTTTCACAACATGACTAATGTGGAAATATGTTTAATATGATTGTACATATATAGCCTATATCATATTGCATGCCATCTTGGGGAAGGGGGAGTGGATGGAGGGGGAAAATTTGTAACTCAAAATCTTATAAAAGTGAATGTTGAAAACTCAAAATAAATTTAAAAAGACAATATCATTTGAGTAAGAGTAATTCAGAAAAAAAACACGAGAAGACATATGTGAACTGATGTCTGGAAAATTAAGTAGAACCTGGATAATAATATGCACCATGCTTTCAGTAATGAAAATAACAGCTACATTAATGCTAGCCATATTCAGATTAATGGTGAAGGCCAATATTGTTCACAAAGAATAGATTTTGAAACATACCTCATTTTTGGCAGACAGATGGGGGCCTGTGGGAGCAGAATTTTATGAATGGTGTCATAATGGTCATTTTTCATTTGGTTTTGCTTAACTGTTTTTCTCTAACATGAAGGAAGTTTCATGGCAGGGAAGAAGGGAGACAATGTGATGGGAGCAAAAGGCCTAACTAAAAAAGATACATATAATAGACTATATAATATAGTAGAAAGATTGCTGGCTTTTGGAGTTAGAGGACATGGATTTAAATTTTTGCCTTGCCCCTTGCTACTGGTGTGACCTTGACAAATCACTTAACATCAGTATTCCTCTCTTTCTTCATCTGTGAAATGGAGTGAGGGGGAAATCTAAAGTCCCTTCCAGATCTGAATATATATAGTACTCTTTTTCCAATGATATTTCCCATCATTCTCTCTCCTATTCCAGTATTCATGAATGTCTCTCTTATGACCTGCATGGTACAATGGGAAAATCAATGGTTTTGAAGTTAGAGGACACCAATTCAAATCTTACCTCTACCACTTATCACTTGAGTAACCTTGGACCTCAATTTCATTGGCATGAAATGAAGGGGTTGGTCTAAGTGGCCTCAGAGTTCCTTTTCAACTCTAAGTCTATGATCCTATGAAATTAGGCAAGGGATCATATATAATTGATTCCTGAACAATGTCTTCCACATGTTAGGCATTTTGCTGAATAAGGGGGAAAGGGAAGATAGAATGTGTGAAATACAAAGTACTTCGTGTGAGGCCTGAGAAAGAAGGAAAGATAATTTCTAAAAGGAGGACCTAGGAATGCTTCATGGAAGAGGGGGCATGTGAGCTGGGTTATATTCATATTGCCTATTTCTACCATTCTTTGGCCTTTGGAAATGATACTAAATGTTGTTTGTTTTGTACTATTACACGTAATGCTTTGTTGTTGTATTTCTAAGTACATAAAGAATGACTACTTTATCTACCATGAAATTAAATCATCCTTTAATTCAGTTGATTTCCTAATGGAGCCAATTTTTCCCCAAGGGAAAAAAGCTGTCTTTATGATCTGCAAAGTAATAGACCTTCTTTTCTTATTTAGTGAGAAGTTATCAAAAATCATTCATCAGTCATACCACTGGGACCTTGGAAAGTAACATTTTCATTTGGGGATTTTTCATTTGTTCTCTGTGTGGTAAATATTGTGTTGTCACCAGATGCCAATCACACAACTCCAGTGGATTTGTAAGATTATAAGATGGGGGGAAAATGAAGGTTAAGCACAGGTCACAATAGAGATTACTTATGGTAATGAATTATATAATTTTTAAGACAGATCTGGATTAATGTTCATCCTGGAAAGAGATTACTGTTTGTCCAATTCTGGCCTTAAATATTAAGCAGAATGTTCAGGTTTTCTACATGAAGCTTATGGTGCTAAGCAACTTGTGATTTATTATGTACAAAGGAGGCGAATGACCCAGTAGGCACCTGCTACAAATGATATGCAGTGAAGTGTTTCAAGGGAGAGGACTTTTGCCATGGAACTATGGCTCAGTGTTACAAGGGCTTCTGCCTCATAGTGGGATGTTAAAAAGAAGTTCAGTTGGCAAAAATTTAGTAATTGATTACCAAGTGTTAGAAGTATTCCCAGAACATACAGCACTAAACCAGGTTTTGACTGCCTATTGGTGAATAAGTTCCATTCTCTCAAAATCTTAATTGCCACGGTTCCTTCCCTGACAAGTTTTTTTGTACCATAATTTCTTGCCTTAGTGAATTCTCCCATAGCAATAGGTCCAATATGGGCACCTTTCCTAAAGAGATCTTAACTGGAATAGAGGATATTAAGATTAATTCTATGGAAACCTGTAGTTTATAGAACATAAATGTCTTGGTATCGCCTTTAGTATCTATGCCAGTTGACGTTTAGCATCTGATGATAGTGTTTTTTGAACTCAGAACCTCTGTTTTGACCAAATGAAACATTTATCCATCCCCACATACTACCTGCTCAGGGGCATCTCTCAGTTTTATTCATGTTATACTGCTTATTTAGAATAGTCTACACAACTATCCCTACTTGATTTTTTTCTGCCAAGTCGTCAAAGATTAAAAAAAAAAACAACAACATAGATATGTTTGTTTGGTTGAAGGAGTCCTAGGGATCAATTGAGGTAATTTAGTGTAGCAGAAAGAGTACTAGATTTAAAAGCCAGAGACTTGGGTGTGAATAATGGCTACGCCACCACCTGCCTGTGTAACCTTGGGCAAGTTACTTGACCTCATTGGCCCTCAGGATGCACATGTGTACAATGAGGGGTTTGGACCAGAAGACCTCTGAAGCCCCTTCTAGCTTGAAATCTATGGTCCAACCTCAATATTTTACATATGAGGAAATTGATAGCCAGAGAAGTGAAGTCCTTTGCCCAAAGTTAGTCAGACACTCCCTTCCTTCCTGAACAGGCTTACCTTTCTTAACTAACCCTACCCTGATCTGGGCTCTCAATTAATGCATCCCTGAAATATTTAGGCTTATATTTATTCCAATATTTCAAGAAATTTTCAGTTGATTCCAATTCACATTTTATAAATGAAGAAAAAGAGGCTTAGGGAGGAAAAATGACTTGTCTGACCAAGATCACACAGGAAGCTCATGCCAATATCCACCATCAGCTAGCCATAGTCCCAGCCCTGGGTTCTTTCTGTTATACTTTCCTACCTCGTGGGGTTTAAAAAATACATTTTTTTTTAAAATAACAACTAAGTTTAAGCCCATAATCAGGTAGTATGGTGTAGTAGAAGGGCCACTGTACTGGAGCTGATTTTTTTCTTGCTTTGTTACTAGTTCAACTATCATCAAACCAAGAAAATCACTTCCCCTCTCCAGGACACATGGAATTATAAATCTAGAGCTGAAAGGGATCTCAGAGGACATAAACCAATACACACACTTTGTGTTTGCATATACGTGTATTTTTGTGTGCCTATGTATGTATGTATGTATATATACCTTTTGTCTTCTTGAATTTAACCCTGGTGTGAAAAAAATTTGTCAGTCACTTATAAACTGTATTACACTCTCCAACTTCTATTTTTGTTCATGTTGACTAGATTGATAATCCACTTGGCCCTAATTAGTCTTTTGGTGCCTCCTAATCAGGACAGGAAGAGATGTATATCAGCCAGGGATGGGGAACCTGTGGCTTCAAGGCCACATGTGGCCCTCTGAGTCCTCAAGTGTGGCCCTTTGGCTGAATTCAAACTTCACAGAATAAATCCCCTTAATAAAAAGACTTGTTCTGTGAAGTTTGGGTTCAGTCAAAGGGCCATACTTGAGAACCTACAGGGCCACATGTGGCCTCCAGGTTGCAGGTTCCTCACCCATGGAGAGGAAGATCTCCAATTCACTGGGGAGATCCCTTACTGAGGATTTAGGGAAAAGACATGGGAAAAAATCACATGTATTGTAAAGGCATGAATGGGAGCACCCACATTTACAGAATTCCAGTTTTGGACAAATCACTATATCTAGTTTTATGATACAATCCCTGAGTTCAAGGAACTTACAATCTAGTTGGGAGCTAGATACCTATGTATTATATGAAAATTAACAGCACAAGGCAATTGTTTATAAAATCATAGCATTTAGAAAAGAAGGGGATCTTAGAGATCACCTGGTCAAACATATTACCTTGGGCAAATTGTTTAATCTTTCTGCATTGCAGCTTTCTCATCAGTAAAAATGAAATGCTTTGATTCGATGACTTCTAAGTTTTCATCTAGGTCTAAATTTGTGATCCTATGTATGCTTTCTTTTTATAGGTAAGGATACTTAAGCCCAGAAAAAAAAATTAAGCTATTTAAACTTGCCAGGAGCAAGGCAATCATTTTGTGCTACCCTATCACTCCATTATCCAATTCACTACATCAGGTTTTCAATCCCTTGCATCCCTCTTTGAACTTCCCATAGTTCCCCCTCAACTCAACCTCTCAGTCTTCCCGTATTTCACTGAAAAAAAAAATGGAGGCCATTTGCCAAGAGTTCCTTCATTTTTCTTCCTCCTCATCTCACGTCACTCGGATGCCTTCCAACACCTTCAATCTTATCTCACATGAAGAGAGCCTTCTCTTTCCAGGACAAATCACTTTCATGCATAAGAAATCCATTCTACTCCATCTTCTCCAACAGAATTCCCTCTTTATCATTCCTGCTCTGTCACTTATCTTCATTCTCTCCCTCTCTACTGTATGTTTACCTACTACCATCCATATTTCTCCTATTCTCAAAAAACCCCTCACTTCATTCATCCCTACTAGCTGTCATATTATATTTCTCTTCTCTTTTGGGACTAAAATCCTTTAAAAGGCCATCTACAATTGGTGTCACCAAAGCTTTGCTCTCATTTTTTTCTTGACTTTTTGAAGTTTGGATTCTGAACTTATTCAACTGAAACTGCTTTCTTCAAAGTTATTAGTGATCTCTTAATTGCCAAATCTAAGGGGCTTTTCTTAATCCTCCTTCTTGACCTCTCTGTAGCCCTTAACATTGTCAATCACCTTCTTCTCCTTAATATTTTCTTCTCTCTAGGTTTTTTTTTTGTGTGTGTGACAGTTCTCTCCTGTTTCTTCTTCTACCTGTCTAACTCTTCCTTCTTTGTCTACTTTGCTGGAAAATCCAGATAGTTCCCACTAACTCTCACTAACCCGGGGCTCTATATTGGACCTTCTTCTCTTCTGCATCTATACGGTTTTGTTTAGTGACCTCATGTACTTCTATGAATTCAGTTATCATCTTTATGAAGATAATTGTCAGATCTATTTATCCAACCCATAACTACTCTCTTGACTTCTTTCATCTCCAACTGTCTATTCAGTATTTCAAATTGGATGCCCTATACATATCTTTAATTCAACATGTCCAAAACTGAACTCATATTTCCCTCAAAACCTTTCCTTCTTCCTAACTTCCCTATTACTGTCAAGGGCATTGTCATTGGAGTAATCACCTAGGATTGTCACCTAAGTGTCAGTCTCAATTCTTCACTCTCATTCCCCAAATCCAATCAGCTTCCAAATCCTGATGTTTCTGTCATCATAACATCTTCATAACATACTCCCTCCCCTCTCTGACACTGACACCATACTGGTACAAGCACTTATCACCTCACACCTGGACTATTGCAATAGCTGGGATTCAATCCAGGTCTCCTGACTCCAAGTCTCATATTCTTTCTGCCACACCACACTTAAGAGAGATTCCTATGAGCTGGAGTTGTGGTGAGGGTTTCATGGAGGAAATGGGGTTGGACCTGAGATGTGAGGATTGACAGGATATAGATGAGCAGAGAGGAACAAGGAGGGACTTTTATGTATGAGTGTTATAAGCATAATTGCAGAGGAAAGAATGTTCATGGCATACTCTAAGATCAAGTCCTTTGGTAAAAGTAGAAGGCTTATGGTGGATAAGAATGTGGAATCATACTGGAGAAGTAGTTCAACTACTTGGAGAGAGTTTCAAATGCTGTCTTAAAATGGTTTTTGCTTTATTCTTTAAGAAGTTAAAACAACCTCTCTAAATATATATTATCCTAAAATGTGACTTATTTTAAAGTCCCATTTGTGATTAGGATAAATTTGTGATAGACTACTAGTAAAGAATGTTACTTTTATTAATTTTAAGCAAGTATGCATCTTAGATGGAGAAAAAGATGATTTCTGAAAGTACTGCAGGGCAATAAATATATTTTATTGATCCACAACACTGATTAAAATAGTGTTAGTGTGTATATCTGAATGATTCTATTGAAATAAAATAATTCCCTACTAGGGCTTCTAAAATCTGAACCCAAATCCTTTTGACTATATTTTCTCTGCTGTATTTCTGAAATATTAGTTTCCTGATCTGCATCATTCAGTGTTTGATTTTCTAAACTTAAGGGAAAGAAATATCTAAAGAGTTATTTCCACATTTTTCAGATATTCCGTAATTTTGCTTCTTCTCAGATATTTGCTCCTACATAAATTTGTACTTTAGATGATAACTTTCAAAAGCTATAGCATGTGCATCAGAAACTTGGAGGTAAATAAATTGTCAACAGTAGGACAATGGTGACAAAATAAAACCTGGGCTTCTACCACTGATGGTTTTTATAAGTAGCTATAAAAGACAGATATAATTGCTAGTGCAAGCAAACACTGGGATGTGTGCCTATCATCTTTTTTGATAGTGAGAAGAAGTGTTTAGGAGGTAGGAATCAGGTGTATTAAACTGCCTAAGTATTTTCTTTGGGGACATATATGTGTATGTGTATGTTTATGTATATGTATATGTATATGTATATGCACACACATACATATATATACACACTCACAATACTTGTATACATATATATTCATATATGTTGTCCCATATTCACTATATACTGTGTGTCAGGTGGGCCTCTATGAGTCATGGTCACCTCTATCCTCTTAAAAGAAGTGAAAAATAGAAATGAAGCCAAATTTCTGTTATCAGTCTTCTGTGTGCTGTAAAATGAACTACTGTTATATTTTTACTACAACATGCATGGCTATGACATGGTGTTTAACAGTGTTAAGTTTATTGCATCTTAACTAAACATGTCTGAAACAAACGTCTTTATGATAGTAAAATGGCTCTCTGATGTGATCCCCTGGACTTGAAACATTAAGTTAATTTTCCTCTGCATCTCTGAGCTGCATTCTTTCTTCCCCCTGCGGAAACCCTGTGAGGAATACAGCTTTTGACCGAATGACAGAGCGTGGAGGGTGAGATAAGATGCATTAAATTAGAATATGACAAAAAAGCCTATTTAAATATTTGTCACAATGGCATATTCAACTCAGGAAGTAAAGGCAAGCCAATGTAGAGACCTAATATTTTGAAGAGAAATTTGGTAAACCACTCAGATCACTTTCACACTTTGAAAAGATAAAATTGAAGATTTGACATGAACAAATGTAGTTTCTGAATTAGGGATTCTTTTCTATAATTTTGAATACAATCTCCTCTTGGTTCCTTTTATTTACATGTAGATTTAACTGTTAGAAAGTTATCTATCTCTTGTCATAATATTATTAGAACAAGCAAGATTGCAAATAATAACAAACAGTTTTATTTGGGAAAATTAAAAAAAATATTGGAAGGTGAAGGGAAAGGATACTATTACTAAATTTCTATTTCTAAATATTTCCTTTTTCTCTTTTCCTTTTTGGGAAGACTGCAGTATAGTTGAAAAAACTTGAAGTTCAGAATTTTGCACCTGAGTCCTAGCTCTGCCATTTACTAGCAATCCTAACTGCTTTGGTTAAAATACTTAAACTTCTCTTAGTATAGTATAAATCTAAGCTGTCGTTTTTAGTATGACATTGTTAGCAACCATAAAAAATTTCTGAAGAATAGTGAAGGTGCAATTTAAATCATAAAATGATGTTTCCAATTAAAGTGGAAAATACATTAAATTTTTGCAAAAGACAGTAAAGTGATACTTTGTTCCTGCATTTTAATCATGCCAACACATTATATGATTCTTTTTTTTTAAGAGAGGAATGGATAAAAACCTGATAGTTATCTTTTTTTAAAAGTTATATTTCACTATGATGGGGCATGGAGAGCATCAGTCTCTGATGGGGTTAATCTAGCTACATAAATTTCCATGCTGTGTATGATAGTAGTAAAGCTTGTGATCCCTTGATCTTTGATTAGATCTGAGCTGGTAAATACCTTGTGATTAATCAAAATGGGTTGTTTTGCATGTAGTATAAGTCACCTTCACAGATGGGCTAGAGCATCAGAGTTCTTCATGAATATTTGTTTTAATCCATTCCAGACCAGACTTGCTTTGTGTTTCTCTATTTAAATCGGATTTAGTCAGCCAAACGCGTCAGTACTAGGAAGAAATTGTAACTTGAGGCTTTGAGTAGTGGGGCAGGAGGTTGGAAAGGAAGAAACATTTTTTATTCTTCATGGATATTTTATGTAATATTTCATATGTGAACATGTAGATTTATAGACTTCTTAGTCAAATTTAAAATACAGTTCTATCAATACTTTTCTTTTATACTGAACATGTTTTCGTGATTAGAGAAAAATTTTTTGTAAAGCATCTGTGAAGACATGTGAAAAACAGCAGGTATTTTATGAGTTGAATTGTTCTTATTTTTAGTTGCGTAAGCAGCTCTGCTTCAACATCCTTTAAACTCAGGACAAGGTTTTTTTTTCTTTCTCCTCAGATCTAGTCAATTACATTTTGTTAATCCCATTCCTTTTGAAACACAAAATATTGGGCATCAGAGAATGGAAGCACTGCAAGGTATCTGTGGCTGTATCTCCACAGAATAACTTTTACCATTCCCACTGAACTGCTCAGTCAATTGGTGAAGAGAACCTTTTTCCTGCTATTTACAAATAGATTGACTGAAGTGACAATAAAGGAAATATGATGTGTGGAATAAACTACTGAGCTGGAGAGAGTCAGATGTGGATTTGGTTTTGGCTCTGTTACAACCTGAGTGACCTTGGGCAAGCCACTTAATAATCCCAAGCATTCAGTCTTATCATCTGTAGTATGGGGAAGTTGTTAAATTTCTTCTAAGGCCCTTTCTACATCTTGCATTCTTTGATTAAATAATTTGTTCAAAAGTTGTATATGTAAATATAGCTTGGACTCAAAACCTTTGTCATAATTTTCTATTGTTGTCCTCCAGTATAATGCAGAAAAACACAGAGAAAAGGAAAGAGAAAAAACATTGGTTTTCAAATTAAGAGGATATGGGTTCAAATCCCTGCTTGGCTACGTATTACCAACATGACAGTAGGAAAGTCATTTCACCTCTGCTTATATGCAAAATGAAGGAGTTATTAGGTTAAAAGACATCCATAGTGATTTTAGGTTCAAATCCTAAAGTATAAGTTACTTGTCTTTTGATCATAATTAACTTTTATTTACATTTGGAAGGGTACTCAACTGGTTAATAAATAATGAGACTTGTTCATTATCCCCAGTCAGTCTTTAGAATATAAGTGAAATTGACATTTACCTTCTACTGTGAAACAAATAATTATACACATTATGTATAGTTAAATCTGTGCACTAGGTGCCATATGTGTAAGTAAGGTAATTGGACTGAATTAGTAATATCATAGCAACTGGTTGAGAAAAGAAAAATCAAGCCAATCAGTCAGTGGTCTTTGTCTATATGATGTTAGAACAACAAACATTTTTTAATAAACTGAAATGATCAGTTTGATTTTTATTTGTTTAGGTCATAAAAAAATTAATTCAGTAACAGGTTTGAAAGGTTGTCAGGAGCCATATTTTAAATAATTGTATAATATTATATCAACAAAAAAAAATAATTGTTCCTGGGTGAGGCTTAATTATAGCAAGACCAGTGTTATTAGACATAGGCAATGTCTTCACTAGTAAAACGGTAAACAGCCTATTTTCTAGGTACTTGTTTTATACAATATCTAATAAATGAGTTTTTGGCTAAATTAGGAATGTTTGGGAATTACATAGGAAGGGAGGAAGAAAAGGAAGAAAGAAAGGGGAAGATGGGTGCAATGAAGGAAAAGCACAAAAGGAAGGAAGGAAAAGAAGGATAGAAGAAGGGAAAAGAAGAACGAAGGAATAAGGGAAAGGAAGGAGACAGAGGAAGGGAGAGAAAGATGAATAAAAGGATGGGAGGAGGGAAAGAAATGAAAGAATGAAGGAAATAAGCATTTATTAATCATCTGTCATAAACTAGGCACTATGTTAAGTACTTTTCAAATATTATCTCATTTGATCCTCAAAATAGTCTTATAAGGTAGGTGCTATTAGTATCCCTATTTTACAGTTCAGGAAACTGAGACATAGAGAGATTAAGCAACTTGCCCGGTAAAGTCATTTGAAGCATGAAATTACTTTTAAGTGTCTGAAGGCAGATTTGAACTCAGGTCTTCCTGACACCATGCCACCAAGCATTTAATCTTAAAGTTAGAGACAGTGAATTTTGTAAATTCAAAGTATTAATTTTAGATGTTTAAATATATGATTGTGGAAGCATAGATTTAGACCTGGAAGGACCTTCTGAGGTAATTTAGTCCAACTTCATCTCACAAATAAGAAAACCATGGTTCAGAGAAATTAAGTGAACTCTCTAAGGTTATACAGGTTCTAAGTCTCCAAGAGGGGAGTCAAGCTCAAATCATTTAACTCCAACTTTATTGTTCGATTCATGGTCTATCGTGATGATATGAAGAGGATAATGGATATTGTTGAAGAGTATAATTGGAAGGAGCCTCTGAAATTGTCCAGCTCATCTGTCAGCTTCTAGATGTACCTGCCACATAGGTTGACATGTGATTAATCTGATGTCCTTTGTTTTTCTTATTGTTTACATAGGAGACCTGGAGAGCCTCCATTGATAAATGGTTTGATTCCTTTTTTTGGAGTGTCCTTTCAAATGCAAAAAAACACTTTCAAAAGGATCCAAGATTATCAGAAAAAATATGGAAATATATTTACCTTACAAATTAATGGTAAGAATTCTTCTCATTAATGTCTTCTATACTCATCTTATTTTATCAGTTTCTTAATTATTTCAAATTATTTCAAAGATATTAATTACCACCATGCTTTTACATATAGAGCTCTTGTTAAAAAATAAACTATTGTATCACTTAGGGAATTGCTAAAAAAAAGAAGTTATACATGACTGTAATGTAATTACTGTACTATAATAAATAATGAGACATCCAGGTCACATGAGCAGTAAGATGGAGGACTAAGTATATTCTCTGATACCCATGACCTTTCAAACTTCTTCAAAAAAGAAATTATACATCCAAAATAAAGCAACTTAAGCTGTGTCCATGGTTTAGGACACTACAAAAGAAGGTGAAAAAACAAACCCAAATCCCATAAACTGATGTTCACTGACCCTGAACTCACTCAGTAACACTCCCCCATTTCCAACACTACCTGTAAAAGGGCTTCACTAGAAGACCTAAGGACATGACATAGACTTCCAACACCTATATTCCAGTTTCCTTTCCCTCTTTCTCATACTGTGGAGAGCCCCACACCAGGCTATAGAAATTTATCCTGGCTGTGATAGATAGCCATGTGACAACAACCTGTCAGGATCAAAAGTCTGCCAGGGGCCACAACCCACTAGCACCAGTGCTGCAACATGCCAAACTCCTGGTGTCAAGCCAAAGAATTAAGGAACAGAAGGAATGGGGCAGAACACTGTGTGTGTTGGGTGGAGGGAGGGGAAACATACAGAACTCCACTAAGCTTGAAGGAAAGTGCATGGAATCCATATGGGCCCAATTCTGATCACTCAGAAGTCAGTTGGTGCAGAGATCCAGGCTGGTAACCATAAATTACTCAGCATGGGAGGAAGCTGAAATGCTTTGAGATCCAGTAACTAAAGAAACCACAGTCAGAGAGGAAGGAGTCAGAAAGAGAGTAGTAGGAAAATTAAAGTGGGGGAAAGACTGAAATTACCAAAGATTTCAAGAAGAAAACCCAAAGACCTTGAATATAAACATAAATCAAGAGGAAAAAAGGAAAAACAGTAACAACACAAGGAAATATGGCCTCTAGAGCTATTGAGTTCAGTCATCTATTAATAAATACTGTAAAACAAAGGAAAATGATACAGTGCTTGATGAAATAGAGTACTCTATGGAATTTGAAAAGAATGTGGAACAATAATGTATTTTTTCTGAGTGGTTCAAAAGAGAAATGAGAATTAAGAGATCAGAATTTATGACCTGCAACAGAATAGAAAAAAATTGGAATATGCTATGGCAGGCCTCATCAAAGAAAGAAAAGACAGAATAATAGTTGGTAATGCAAATATACAATAAGGAAGGATAATCTAGAAGAAGAGAAGAAAAAGCAGTAAAAGAAATTAAGTTCACTTTGTAGGCAAAGAATACTGATCTCTAAGACATGATGCATAGAGATAGTCTAAGGAAAATTGGTCTCTCAGAAGAACAATCAGAACATATTTTGCATAGTTGCATGCTAATAAAACTAAGAACACAAAAGAAATAGAGCAATACCTTCAAAAATACAAAATAAGACCACATAGAGATCTTAAATCACCCAAATCTCAGAAAAGGAAATAGATTCAGCTAAAAAGGAACTACCAAAGAAAAATCTCTAGGTTCTGATGAGAATTCTATCAAACTTTTAAAGTTTAGTACCCATACTTCATAAATTATTCTCAAATATTAAGAAAGAACTACTCTGTCTGAATTCTCTTGTGAGACAAATGTAGTATTAATACCTACACCAGGGAAATATAAAACACAGAACAAAAACTATAGGCCAATGTCATTAATGATTATCTACTCCAAAATTTTAAACAAAATCTTATCAAGCAGTCTACAATGATTTACTCAAGAATTCACTCATTAGGATCATATGGGATTTATGCCAGGGATTCAAAAATGGTTCAACATGACAAAGCAATAAACATAATTAGTCTTATTAAAAACCAAAGCATCCAGAATCACATGATCATCTCAATAGTACAGAAAAAACCTTTGACAAAATATAATACTCTTTTATGCTAAAATCCCTATAAAGTTTAGACATAAAAGAACCTTTTTTTAAATATCAGAAAAAGCAAACATCTAAAATAAAAAATCAAGCTTCATAAGAATTGCAGTTACACTAGAACTTTTTCCAGTAAATATAGGAGTGAAACAAGGATGTTCACTCTATCTACTATTATTTAATATAGTTCTGGAAATGCTAGCAACAGTCGTAAGTCAAGGAAAGGAATTAAAGAAGAAAGATAAGTAAAGAAGACAAAACTATCCCTGCTTGCTGACAATATGATGGTTTACTGAGAAACTCCTGGGAATCAGCAGACTTACTAATTGAGACAATTAGTAGCTTCAGCAAAGTTACAGCAAAGCTACAAAATAAATTTTCATTTAATAAATAAATAACAGCATTTCTATATAAGAATAACAAAACACAAGAAGTAATAATAGAAAGGGAAATCCCATTCCAAATAACTACAAAATTAATAAAAAAAAATTTGATTATCAACCTTACAAAAGACCTTTATAGGTTTGAGTATGATGTGCTCCTTAAGGAATTGAGGAGTAATTAAAATAGCTGGAGGGCTCTTAGCTAGACCATGCCAATACAATAAAAATGACAATATTTCCAGAATAAATTTGTATTTTTGATGCTACACTTAATCAAATTACCAAGGGGATAAGTTACAGGACTGGATGAAATGGCAAAATTCATTTGGAAAAACAAAAGATCTAGAATATAAAGAGAAATTATGAAAGGAAGTAGGCAAAGAAAGCAGCTAGATGGCACAGTGGACAGAATGCTGGGTGTGGAGTCAGAAAGACTCACCTTCCTAAGTTCAAATCCAGCTTCAGCTTTACTAGCTGTGTGACCCTGGACCCTGTGTGACCTCTTAACCCTGCTTGCCTTAGTTTCCTTATTTATAAAATGAGTTGGAAAAGGGAATGACAAATCCCTCCAGTATCTTTGCTAAGGTAATCCCAAGAGTTGGACATGACTGAACAACAAAAAGGGATGAAGATGGCACTTCCAGATATCAAATAATAAAAAAGCAGCAATCATCAAAATCTTCTGTTATTGGTTATAGGGTAGGTAAATCAATGAAACAGATTAGAAAAAGAAGATTCAGAAACAACAATAACCCAGTTTTTGATAAAGTAGGAAACAAATTTTCAGGGAGAAAACTCCCAATTTGATAAAAACTGTTGTGAAAGCTGGAAAACAGTCTAGCAGAAATTAGGCTTAGGCCAACATATTACATCATATTCCATAATACATTCTAAATGTATATATAAACTAAATATTACAGATCATACTATTAAAAAAAGAAGAGAAATAGATCATATACTTCTCAAGAATATAGGTAGGAGATATATGCTTACTCAAACAAAAGATAGAGGAAGCAACAAAATTAAAAATACATAGCTTTTATTATTTGAAACTTGAAAAGCTTCTGCATAGACAGAATCAATGCATCTAGAATAAAAAGGGAAGTGGTTAAATGGAAAAACAAATTTTGTATCAAATTTTCTCTGATAAGGGTTTGGTATTCAAGATATATTACAAATTAATAAATATATGTAAAATCAATAGCCAATCCCTAATAGATATATGATTAAAGAAGATGAACAAACAGTTCTCAAAAAAACTCTGCAAAATATTCACAACCACATGAAAACAAAATGCTCCAAATCATTAATAACAAGAGAAATGCAAATCAAGATAACCCTGAGGTTGCAAATTGGCAAAAATAACAAAAAATGGTAACAATCAATTTGGAATTATACAAATAAAGTGACTAAAATGGCCATCCCTTTGCTGGGCTTATACCCCAATGAAACCATCAATAAGAAGAAATCCCACATATAGTTAAAATATTTATAGCAACATTTTTTTTTGTTATTGCTAAGAATTGGAAATAAAGTAGATGCCTATCTATTGGGGAATGGCTAAACAAACTGTGATATATGAATGTAATGGAATACTACTGTGTTGTAAGAAATGATATGTGTGATAAATACAGAGAACCATGGAACAATCTATGTGAACTGATGCAATGTGAAGTAAGCAGAGCCAAGAAAACAACATACACAGTAATTACAACTATTTAAATGGAAAGAACAATGACACACCAAAAAATTAAAAACAAATGTAACTAAATTATAAAGATCAAGTGCAACTCAAATGAAGAGATATGAGAAGATATCCCCAGCCCACCCCTTTGTGGAGGTGGGAGGTCCACCGGTGTTACACATTGTACATGTTTTCAGACTTTCTCAATGTATCCCTTAGTTGTGCTGACTTTTTTTTCCTCTCTAAATAATACTATTTGTCATATGGATTGGCTCCTGGGGAGGAGGAGAAGGGAGAGATAAATGGAGTATCATAGCAATGTAAGAAATAGAAAATATCAATTAAAATTTTAAAGGAAATTATATATATGATGAATATATAGAAGCATGGAAAAAATCTTGATGAACAGATGCAGAGTGAAGTAAGCACAGCCAAGAAAACAATATACACAGTGACTCCAATAATGTAAGAGGAAAGAACAACCAAATACAAAAAGAAAACCAAAGCAAATATAGCAAAATTATAAAGATCAAACAGTACTCAAATGAAGAAATGTAAGAAGACATGAAGACACTCCCAACTTACTCTTTCATGAAAGTGGGAGGTCCACAGGTTTTTCATATTGCACATGTGTTTGACTTTTTTTAATATATTGATTAATTTTGATTTTTTTCCTTTCTAAAAAAATACTGTTTTTCTTATAGTATGGCTGTCTGGGAGGGGAAGAAAGATTGTCATCAAGTAAACAACTAACTAAATGAATTTCTCATTTCTCCAATTGTTGTGGCATTGTATTGACACATTCTTAGTGGAAAAAAGAGAAAGTCCTGAATGCTAGCCTACTTTTGTTTACTTTGAAAAAAAAAGCAATGACAAAAGGTCTCACCTGGTTTTTAGTGTCATAATCTCAAATACGGAAACTCATACTGAATTTTGTGCTGTCCTAGTGATGTGATGGGAATAATGTTTTGCATGTAGCTCAGAGAACTATCATGATTGTATATGCACTACTTCTGTACTCTTTTAACCCCATTTATTAATATAGGTACTGTCAAAATTTTATATTAATATATATTGTCCTAATGATCAATTTGCAAAGCAGTTCATTTGGAAAATTTGAAATGATGAGCAGAGTTCTGCCCTTGCTCCATACCAGTCATGTGATTTTTCCAGTTATACTTCTTCATGTGATGAGCAAATGATTGTCATCCGAAAAAGTCACAAGGGACACGGATGTCATCTTAATAAAGAAATTAAAAGGCACATCTTTCCATGACAAACAATGTAAATTTTTGACCTGTCGTAGAAAATAGTTCTCTAATTGGTTTTGTGTGGTGGTGCAGCAGAATCGTTTTCCCTAAACGTCACACCAGCGAAGCATTACTGTACATCATTGTCAACAGTTCAGTGAAATCTTCCTAATAAGAGGATGATTATATAAATGTGATAGTCTTCAAGAGAAAAGTCATTTCTAGATTTCTAATATACACTCAACCAACATTTTCTTGGGAATAAAAATGCATTGAAGACTAAGCTGAGCAAGAATTTTAAGAAACTTTATTAAAAGCCTCTTGTCATTGTTTTTTTGTGAGACTTTATGAACTTTTAACATTAGAGTATTATGAAAAATATGTGAAAAACATGGAATGGTTCATGATTCATCACTCTAAAATTTTAAAAATGACTGTCCTATTAAATAAAGTAACATTTTGCTTTTTGAAGTGGAGAAGTTAAAACTTGAAGTATTTTATTCAAGATATAATCAGTTTTTTCAAATGAGAGACATCTATCTTTAAACTTAGATGATGAGCTAGAGTCTTACATTAAGTTCATATAAATTTTTAAAAGTATCCATAATTAGATCCCACACAAAATTTTTTAAATTCACAATTAATATTGTCAAAATAATTTTTAGCTGTCATTTGAATACTGATTTCTACATTGTGTTTTCATTCACTGACAATTTTCCAATTTTAATCTGTTACAAGAAAAAAACTGTTTAAAGAACTTTCTTGAGCATCCCTATTTATTATTATCTCATCTTTTTCATTGGGGTTCAGATAAAAGTAGTCTGCAAGCAACTCACTATCTTGCTACTGCTGTTTTATAGGGACAGTGAGGTGATGTAGTTCATAGAGTATAGGACTTGAAATCAGAAAGACCTGAGTTCAAATCCTACCTCAGACACTTATTAGAAATGTAATCCTGAGCAAAGTTTCTTAACCTCCCTGTGCTTACTTTGTTCATCTATAAAATAAGGATAATAATACCTCATAAAGTTTTTGTGATGAGCAAATGAATTAACGTAAGTAAAAGGCTTTGAACTTTAAAGTGCCATGTAAATACTAGCTGTTATAGTCAATATTCTATAGACTATTGTACAGAGAGAGGAAATAACTGCTTTTTTGTAATCAAATAAAATAATTAGGATTTAAGCTCTTCCTTTGTAGGCTTACTGAAATCATTCTTGTTCCAGCTCCCAGAGCAGACAGAACAATAAGGTTGATACTATTTCATCTTGTTTGCCTCAGATAGGTTTCTCCCCTTGGAAAATATTTTTGTCCCATGGAAGCATCTATGAAAATGTTGTTTGTAAATTTTTATGAATCAGTGCTATGTCCAGGCTCTTCTTGGCAACAGTTCAGTCTGTCATAATGGTCCAGTTCTAGTCCATTTTATTGGATGAGTTGTCCAGGATATTTCGAGTTCTGTATGTATAGTATGGGGATGCCTATTGTTTCCTGTTGGTCCATGAATGATAGTGAACTTTTAATATAGAATTTCAGACATCAGATGATGCCTTGCTAGGTATTTTGTAGGTGCTATTTTTTTTTTTACAACCTAAAGTGATATGTTGTATTGTCTCCTTTGTTTCCTTGTATAATCTACATTATTCCCTAAGTACGGTCTTGTTAAAGATAACTCTTCTGTCATTTTTGTCGGTAATAACCATGTCCTGAATTGCTATCATAGACCCCTTTACTTCCAAAACAAATCCATAAATCTCATCCATTTGTTCAGTACTTTGTTAGCATATTGTTAATTTAGTCCATGTGGGCAATACCCAACCAGGGCTTTTTTATGCCACTTTTATATCACAGTCATTTCATGGCCTCTTACTCCAAAAATATTTTTGTAGTTTTGTAACCTGCTTGTTATTTGCTGTGAGAATATCTGTCAGTTATCTTACTTCTCTTTGACGTGGAAGTGTTAATATTTTCAAGTTGTCTTATGGTAATGGAACCTGTGTTTCCCTGTTTCCCTAATATTGCATAGTTTTTGTTAGCATATTTTCCAAACTATCATGGCCCATTTTATAGTTCTGAAGATGAACATTAAGATGGCTGTTGGAGAGGTATAAACTGTTTTAAATGTGTTCTTCCTATTCAGCTTTGATTTCAGAATGCCATTTAAATCTCTAAACAAATTCAGCCACAGATTTATCCTTGGTATCTTTATGCTCATTATATCCCTTGCATGGAAAAGAGTAAAGCATGTGTAGGTATCAATTTGATCCTTTCAATCAATGTGACCCTCTGGATTTAAGCTTGATGCCTTCATTCTCTTTCCTTAGTAAGCACATTGAGAATCTTACTTGTATCCAGTTTAAATGACATTTTGGTATCATTAAAGAAAGATTGCACATGAAGGAGCTATTAATTTGTTTCTAGCGGAGACATATAACTTGTTATCTGTATCTATCAAGTAGTTAATAAGATATTTGGTTTGTTTCCTTCTTTAATTTGAAAGCCTCACTTTTATTCAAGAGAAATGAAAAGGAATTTAATCTGAGTTAGAACCATAATCTGAAAAATGTCGTGTTTTATATCCATTGCTCTGGATATTAATTTGTTGGTTGTATATTTTAAATGGAGAACAGTTTTCCATGTGGACATCAAATGCGAACATTGTCATTATACTTAGGTCTATTTAACAGATTTGCAATACAATTATAACCCATTAATGTAAAACTGAGTCAATGGATTTACAATAATCAACAAAGGTAGCATATGTTACTGTGTTTTAGAGGAAACTTGTTGAATAATTACCAAATCGATAATAAGTTGCTTTTTACAACCCTGGGTTGTAAAAGGCCATGTCCTTTTACCTCACCAACCAATACATTATTTTCTTATATTTAGATTTTCTTTTGAAGATGCAAGCTGTGAATACTCTTTATAAAGTATATGAATATTTAATTGGGTCATATTTGGAGGGGTCATTGGTACTTTGATTCTTTGGTAATAGATATATGATACATTCTGTTAAGAAGGCATGTTGCTGACCTGCCTAGTTTCAATACCAATAAGGTGCACATCCCAGGATAAGTTCCTTACGTCTAACCTCATTATCATGCTGCTAACTCAGGCCTTGATTGATCTTAATGTCCTTCAGTCTCCTTTCCCCTTGGATTGCATGGCTAGAGATTGGAGTACCAAACTCTTTCTAATGCCATCATTTATAGAGGGCAGAAACTGGATTCTCATCTCCCTCCACTTTATGTCTATTGCCTTGCCTTATTTCAACTCCAAGGAATAAGATGCCCCTATTCTAGGTACTCCCTAGTGTCTCCTCTTTCTTAGATTTCCTGCTTCTTTTTGTGTACTGTCTCCCTCATTAGATTGTAAGATTCTTGAGAGCAGGGAATGTCTTTCTTTCTCTTAATTATATCCCCAGTGATTAGCATAGTGTCTGGCACACTTAGTAGGCATTTAATAAATGTTTATTGAGCTAAAGAAAGGTGGGATCAACTTCCATTTCATGCAATCAACAAAATGGAAGACTAGATATTTTCTTTAGTTCAAAAAAAGACGTAAAAGAGAAATCATGCACCAAAAGTAGAACTATTACAGCTTCCTCCACAGGCCAAGAAACCAAAAGATCTACCAATACATTAGCCTTATGAATTTACAGTGAAAAATGCTAATCCCAGTTGCTCACTTAACACACTTCTTCCACCAGGCTTCATGCTCCAACAGGACACAAGACTTTCCCCACCTGCTTGTATTTTGGTATCTGTTCATCAACTTCCCTGCTATTCTCATCTGAACTGGTACATGATGTCCCTGCTGTTGCCCCAGCATTCTGTTGCAAGAAGCATATGACCTCAACTCTGCCACTAATTATCAGAAGAGATCAGAATGTGATAGCTAGGGACCACACTCTGCCTAGGGCAGCCCCAACGTCCAGGAATGCCAAGGAGGCAGAAATGTAACCCCAAACACCCACTCCTTCCTTCCTGGGAACTTCAAAAAGCAGCAGACACAATTGTTCTCTTCCTTCTGCTCACTTCACTGAATCAGTTCATAGAGGTCTTCCCACTTTCCTTTGAAACTGTCTGTTTCACTTTAAGATCTGTTCCCACTTTTCTTTGAAACTATCTGTTTCACTTTAAGGTTTGTAAACTACTTTAAAGCTTTATTTTCTTAATATGACACAATAAGTAAGTTAATTGAGGTAATGTTTTATTTTGTATTATATTGGATGGACCTACTCATGAGAAATTAACATTTATCCAATTAATTAGATGTCTTTATTTTTTCAAAGAATGTTTTATAGTTATGTAGATTCTGGCTTTATGTTGGTTTATAAGCTCCCACTTTTTATAGCTTCTTCAGTTATTTTGAATGGAATTTCTCTATTTCTTCCTGATGGGTTTTTTTTAGTAATGTTTAAGGGTGCTGATGATTTGTGTGGATTTATTTTATATCATACAACTTTGTAGATGTTTTTAATTATTTCAATTAACTTTTTGGTTGATTCTTTAGAGTTTTCTAAGTAAATCATCATATTATTTCTTCATCTCAGCAACTTCTAAGTCTAGGTTGAAGATACTATGCTTAGGCCAAGCTCTGCTATTATACTACTGAATGACATTTACAGGCTCTGTCTAGTCCTGAGTGTGATGGCCAAGACCAGATCCCTGCTTCAGTGTACACTACAACTACTCCAACACCATACTTAGTCTAGGACCTACCTCTTGCTAAAGGGCTCTTGGACTTCTCTTTGCTTTCAGCTATGTCTGAGACCTTTTCTCCCTCCTGCTTGAGGTTTAGAGCCTTCCCTGTGGTTGGATAACCACTTGGCTTTGGAAATATCAGGAATGGTCTTTGACTAGAGCCCTTTTCCTATTATTGTGCTCGGGACTGCTGCCATTTCCCTCCCCATTCCCTACCTCCTGCTTCTGTGTTCTAAGCTGGGCCATGTTAGACTCTCTTTGGAACCCCTGTCCCATTTCCCCAGGATTACTTTCCATCATGATTTTCACCTACCTTAGTTTGTACACTTCAGGGTTCATCAGGGTTGTGATGGGTTTTTTTTGTATATCCTTGGGCTAGGTAGGGAAATATGCTGGTCATTCTTATTATTTCTCTTTTAACTGTTGTATTTTATGCATTAGTGGAATGTTGTCCTTAATAAATTCATGATGACAATGACGATGATGATGATGATGACGGCAGTTTTAGAGGCATATGATAGCTGTCTTCAAGTATTTGTAGAGTGGTCAGGTGGAGGAGAATTATATTTGTTCTGCTCGAATCCAGAGGGTCAAAACAGGAGCAATTATGGAATTCAGCTATAACTTATAGTTTTAAGAGAGTTGCCCAGGGTACTAAGTAGTTAAATGCCTTGTCGATGGTCATACAACTGGTTTGTATCAGAAAATAGAATTTGATTCAGGTTCCTCTGATTCCAAGGTTGGTTTTCCATCCATTCTGTCATACTGAGTGTTTAGGAGAATATTAAAAAAATGTGTGTGTGCACAAAATGAACAGAAAATTCTTTAGTTTATACTTTTTATATTATGTGGAACACCTAGCTCTCCATTAGACTGTAATAAGTAAATTGTTTTATTGCTATTGTTCAGTCATTTTTAGTCATGTCTAACTCTTCATGACACTATTTTGGGGTTATCTTGATAAAGATATTGGAGTGGTTTGTTATTTCCTTTTCTAGCTCATTTTACAGATGAGGAAACTGAGAAAAACAGGATTAAGTGGCTTGCCCAAGGTCAGACAGCTAATAAGTGTCTGAGGACTGATTTGAATGCAGAAAGCTGAGTCTTCCTGATACCAGGCCCAGGACTTTTTCTACTCCACCTGCTATGTGGCTTTACTTAAGGAATATTCCAAACTCTGAAGACTTTGAAGATTCCCATGTCCTTAGATTTTGTTTAAAACACACACACACACACACACACACACACACACACACACACACACACACACACACAGGGGCAGCTAGGTGAGGCAGTGTACAGAGCAACAGCCCTGGAGTCAGGATGATGTGAGTTCAAATCCGGCCTCAGACACTTACTAGCTGCGTGACCCTGGGCAAGTCACTTAACCCCAATTGCTTAAAAACACACACACACACACACACACACACACACACACACACTGATATTGATATGTCTCACTATGTGACATGAATATACACTTTTCACAACCCTTTTTCTTTGAAAATACATTAGAGTTCTGAGTCATACGACTAACAAGAAAAAGGACTAGACATTTTCTTTAATCCTCAATAACTTTCAAAATTCCCGAAAATAAGAATTATGCACAAGAGATAAAAACAATTGTGCCTGTCTCCAGTCTAAAACAACAAGAACTAAAGAAAGCAACAACCTAATAAAATGTTAGTCCTTAATCATTGATGCTCCCACTCAGCACTCCTGTCAGCCCCTACACTGTGGCAAAGACGCAAAACTCATCACACCAGTTTGTAACTGCTGCTACAGTCTCTATTAGAACACTCTACCCCTACCCTCACCACACTACTGTATATCAGCAATAGTAGACCTCAACTCTGCTCAACTCCTTGAAGAGGAAGGTGAGCTGTAGGAAATTAGAAACTTGTTATACCTTGGATGCCAGCAACAACATTCAGCTAGAGAACCAAAAAAAAAAATCAAGAGAACCAGGGCAGAGTGACAGAGTGTGGGGGATGGAGGAAGGGAGAGACTGCACCAAACATGAAGGAGTGGGAACTGACATTCACCATGATTTAGTACTGTCCTTTCAGAATTCACTTGGAACAGAGACTGTGGCCAGTGAAAAGCCAATTCCAAGCTTTGAAGATGACTAAGACAACTTCCAAGGGATCCACATTCAAAGGGGAAGGAGTGAAAAAGTGAACAATAGGGAAGCATAAGTGGGAGGAAGACTGATATTAATAAAGATTTTAGGAGGAAGAAAAATCAATTAAAACCAAGAGCAAGTGCATATCAACAAACTTGAATACCATAATGAAAGAAATCTTACAAGAGAATTTCTCAGAATTTCTGAATTTAAAAAAAATTGTAACAAAGCACCAATCACCAGTTAAAAGAATCCATAGAGCTTCTCTGGGGTAGCAGGGAATAGAAAACTCTCTAATGCAAACTACAATACACATAATAGATAAATTTAACAATTCTAATGATAAACAACAAATTCTATGAACACATGGGAGAAAGACCTTTAAATGTGAAGGAAAGTATATTCTAATAACAAAATACTTTCACACCCACCAGGAACCTTAGAGGGGAACATAATTGTTGCTCATCCTTCATTTTTTGAAGAGGACCAATGACATCACAGAGTGATGTCTTGACTTGTGCGTGAATTGGATTTAAGTGAAGCAAAGTTGCACAAAGCTGTCAGCCTCATTCTCCCTTCCTAAGTTATCAAACATCCTGCCTCAGGAGAAGGGGAATCAGAGCTCCTGGGGCACTAGCATCCAGGTGGGTAGTTGATGAAGGCAGGAAATAATTTCATGGAAAATGGAGTAAAAATTATCATGAGGGAACAGTGAGCAGTAATGAACCATAAAAGCAGGTATATGGGAAGATTTATACCATGTGACAATACTTCTATCTTCTCTACATTTTTTTTAAGGCAATTGGGGTTAAGTGACTTGCCCATGGTCACACAGCTAGTAAGTGTCAAGTGTTTAATCTGCGGTTGGATTTGAACTCAGGTCCTCCTGACTTCAGGGCCGGTGCTCTATCCACTGTGTCACCTAGCTGCTCCTTATCTTCTCTACTTTTGCAAGATTGATACTTCTATGAGTTTGTAACAAGAGAAAAAAGGGATAGGGGACAAGATCTGTAATGCAATAACATAGAAACTATTAAAGTGTAACTCAAAATGTGTACTTTAAAAGTTTTAATTCCATGAGAAAATATATTTTAATATTTTATTATTTTGTCTACTAACAGTAAGGACAAATGTAATAATACAAATACATAAAGTAAGGTAGTTATACTATGAAAGGTAAGTAAAAGTAAGCCATAAATAACTTTAGAATACTGGGTCTGTTGTTGAATGATAATTTGAAATATAGAGAACTTGTTATTTTCCATTTCCTATATCATTACACTGAAGCATAATGGTTTAGAGTTTAACTAATAAAATTAGATAACTATCTAGTTATTTTAAATGGTGTAAGAAAATAGTTAAATTATTAACTTTTATTCAATTATGTTTTTAAACCTCCAAATCATTTCCCAATATACCCCCTCTGCATTGTAACAGAAAAAAAGAATAAAAGTTAACTGAACAAAATGACTACATCTGGAAATATATGCAACATTCTGTCAGTTAACTGTTAGATAATTTATTTTGTTATATTTTTATTATATTTTCTCTATTATCACCTGATTTTTTAGTAACATATAGAAATACAAATAATTTTGTTCAATTTTGCATGTTCTACTTTTTTGTTCTACTTTATTGAAAATTTATTTTTTTCAGTAATTTCTTTGTTGATTTTCTGGTGTTTTTTAAATAAGCCATATTTTATCTCCAATTAGGGATAATTTTGTCTTCACTTTGCTGATGTTCACATCTCTATTTTCTCTCTTTCTCTTCTTCTTTCTTTTCTTTTCTTAGCTAGTATTCCTGCCTTCTTTTCAAATAGTTCATATAAAAGTCAGTTATAAAAGAATTGACAGAAATATATGACCAACAGCTATGTGACCAAAATATATTTTGGTCTATGAAACAATAGTTTGGAATGAACTATTCCCAAAAGAAGATATTCATACTAACAAGAATATGAAAATAATGTTGCAAGTTAACTAGATTCTTTTAAAAAATCAGTCTGTAAATGATTATAAAAGAAAAGAGGTTAAGAAAAAGTTTCCAACTTAAATGGAGTTAATGAACTGAAAAATAAGTACTTGGATTCCTACATTGTACTCAAATGTTTTCCTTCAAGTACAGAAAGACTGAAAGTCTTTGGTTGATAAAAAAAAATTTAACAACTGAAAATGTTATCTTTGGTAAATTTTATTATTCATTTTAAACTTAAAAACAAAACAAGAAAAGGAAAAAATTCATAAACACAGCAGAATATGAAACAATACATTTCCATTTCAAGAAAACCTGT
>NW_020954590.1:10404223-10497242 GCF_900497805.2 Vombatus ursinus | reverse complement strand
TATATACATATACATAGATATCAATAAACATACACATATATACACATTTATATTCATACACATATGTTAGACTGTACTATGCATATATTTACTTGTTATCTCTTCCTGTGGAGGTGGATAGCATCTTCTTTCATAGGTCCAAGTCTTTCCATGTTTTCCCAAATCAACCAGCTCATCATTTCCTACATCACAGGAATATTCCAACCCAATCAAATCCAATCAAAGAGACTGTCTACGAAAGTTTTTTCCCCCAATTTTCTGCATTCCTTCCATTTTGGCTACATTGGCATTATTTATACAAGAAAATTTTAATTGAAATAATTGAAATTATTCATTTTATACTTCAACAATACTCTTGCTTTAGAATGTAGTTTAACGTTGTATACTGTTGAATCTCCTTCCTTTACATATTTCCCATGGTTTCTTTGAAATTCCTGACTTTTTGTTCTTCCAAATGAACTTTGCTGTTATTTTTCTAACTCAGTAAGACAATTTTTTTTTAGTAATTTGATTGGAATGGCATTAAATAAATAAATTAATTAGGTAAAATTGTCATTTTTGTTATATTGGCTTTACCTACCCATGAACAATAAATGATACTTCAATTATTTAAATCTGACTATATTTGTATAAAAAGTATTTTATGTTTATGCTCATATAGTTCCTGTGTCTGTTTTGGCAGGTATACTCTTATGTATTTTATATTGTCTAGTTATTTTAAATGGTCTAAGAAATATTGAATAATATTGGTGACACATAATGTAGTTTCCATATTTTTCTCTTTTGATTAAATTTATTTTAGCTTTAACTTTGTCAGAGATCATAATTACCATCCTAGTTTTTTTTTACATAATAAATTCTACTCCTGCCCTTTATTTTATCTTTGTGTGTATCTCTCATTCTTATTCTGTTTCCTGAAAGCAACTTATTGTTGAATTCAAAATTTTAATTTGCTATCCATTTCCATTTTATGGGTGAATTCTTCACATTCACATTCTAAGCTATAATTACTTTAGTATTTCCTTCCTTCCCATTTTTCCTTACTATGCTTCTCACCCTTTTTTATTCTATCCCTCCTCTACTTCTATCTACTACCTTGCCCTCCTATTCCTTAACCTATCTATCCCCCTAAGAGTCCCTCCCTTATCCTCTCTCTTTGCTCTATCCCCTTGCCCTCTTATTTCTTTCTGACTTTAGAAGACTTTTATACCCTTCTAGATATATATGTATTATTCCCTCTTAACCTATTCCCAATGACAGTAGGGTTCCAGAACTACTTGCCTTCCCCCCAACTTGCTTCTTCTGTATCATTTCTTCCTTCTGTGCCTCATTCGTATGAGATAACTACTCCTTTTTATTTCTCCCTACAGTTTTATTTTTTTAGAATCACCCCATCATACACAGCTCTGTTCAAGCCTTTCTTTCAAACTCTCTAAATAATGATGACAGTCATAAGAGTATTGATAACATTACACATAAGAAGTAAACAATTTGACCTTATTGATTCCCTTATAATTGGTCTTTAATGTGTACCTTATGTTTCTCCAGGATGTTATATGTCAAAACTTCCTTAAGTTTCAGGGCTTTTGTCACAAATACCTGGAAGTCTTTCAGTTCATTAAATGCCCTTTTTTTCATTCAGAATTATACTTATCTTTGCTGGGCAAGTTATTGTTAGTCACAACTTCAGTTCTTTTGCTCGATGAAATTTAGTATTCCAAGACCTACATTCCTAGTAGCTTCTAGGTCTTGTGTAATCCTTATTGTAGATCCATGATATTTAAATTGTTTTATTTTTCTTGTTGCTTGTAATATTTTCTACTTAACCTGGGAGATTTGAAACTTGGCTGTGATATTTCTGTAAGCTTTCTTCCGGGGATATCTTTCAGGTGGTGATTGGTAAATTTTTTCTATTTCTGCTTTGCCTTCTTGTTTTAGAATTTTAGGGCAATTTTCCTTGATAATTTCTTGTAATATTGTATCAATCTTGTAAATATTGTATTTAATTGTAACTTTCAGGTAGTCCATCTATTCTTATATTATTTCCCCTTGCTCTGTTCTCCACATCAGTTGTTTTTCTGATGAAATGTTTTACATTCTCTTCTTTTTTCATTCTTTTGATTTTGTTTTATTATTTCTTGGTGTCTTGTAGCTTCATTAATTTCCCCTTGCCCAATTCTATTTTTCAAGGAATTATTTTCTTCCTTAAGTTTTTGATTCACTGCTTCCAGTTGGTTGATTTTCTTTTCATATTTTTTTTAGATTGCTCTTATTTTTTCTAATTTTTCCTCAATCTCCCTTATTTGATTTTTAAATTTCTTTTTAAGTTCTTCCAAGAACTCTTCTTCTGCTTGGGACCATTTGATGTTTCTCATTGAAAAGGGAGTGGGGTTTGTTTGTTTTGTTTTGTTTTGTTTTTAGCTCCACTGTCTTCCACTGAAAATGAACCCAGATCTCTATTCCCATAGCAACTATCTTTGGCTAGATTCTTTCTCCTTTGTTGGCTCATTTTAATTTTTATTTTGTTTTTAGCAGCTATTAATATAATCAAGTTCTAGTCCTGAGTTATGGGCAATGATGCCCCAAGTCTCAGATCCTTCTTACTGTTATTTTCTCAGGTCTTTTCCAGGCCTCAACCTTGGGCTTTCTTCTTCACTCCTAAGTCACTAGCACCCCTAGTCACACTGTCTCACAAATGGCATTGCTCTCTGCAGTGTCTCTGGTTGCTGCAGACTATAGCTGTCTTCTCTACCCAGGGGCTGAAATCAGGGACTCTGCTCTCTTTCAAGTGCCCAGCCAGCAGAGTCCCTACCCCTCTGGTGCTGCACTCACCAGAAGTGGGCTAGCTCCTTCTCCCCTGCAACCACAGCCCAGGCTACATCTGGTCACCACAGCTGTGCTTGGTGTTCCTCAACAGTGGAAGGTCCTTCAATCTTCTCCTACTCAGCCTTCTGACCCCCCCCCCCCCACTGTTGGTGAGGTGAAAGTTCCTAAGGCTAAAACTGTCTCCCAACTCAGCTGCCTGGAAGTTGCCAAGTTGTTTGTTAATTGTGCAGAGTTGCCCTGGAGGTGTTTGCATTTCACTCAGATCAAAGCTCTACTCCTGGAGGTCTAGTCTTTCCTGCGGTCTTCTCAAATTGTCTTGGGAAGACAACTGCTGTGCCTCATGTTTATTTCTGCTGTTCTGAGGTGATGCTTTGTCTTTTTTTTGTAGAGGAAATTTAGAGAGCTGAAAGTTTTCTGACCTACTCCTCTATCTTTCCAGAATCCTCTCCAAAAAGTTTCTTAAGTGTTTTTTAAGGTACAAATAAATATGAATTACCAAAAACTTTTGATGACATTATTCTTTTAAATGTCTCCATAGTGGTGAATGAAATTTGAATGTTGCTTCTTAATAGGAGTAGAATTTCTGTTATGTGATATTGTTTTGTGAATGGACTTGAATTTTGTTGCTGGTTTTGTTTCATGGTCATTCTATGATCAAACTCTAATTCACAATTCTTAGGTTAAAAATTTAGAGTGGTTTAAGTGTGGTGTACTAGATAAAGGACTGGCCTTGGAATCAGGATGAGGACCTTGATGTGAGCCCAGCCTCTGACATATACTGACTTTGTGACCTGGGACAAGTCATTTAAACTCCCACTACTCTATTTGTTTTGTTTTGTTTTGTTTTTTGGCTAAGCAATGGGATTAAGTGACTTGCCCAGGGTCACATAGCTAGGAAGTGTCAAGTGTCTGAGGCTGGATTTGAACTCAAGACCTCCTGACTCCAGGGCCAGGGCTCTATCCATTGCACCACCTACCTGCCCCTCCCAGTACTCTGCAATAGGAAATTGTAATTGAATTATCAGTCTCCATTGTTAGAGCGAGTTTACATACTAGGACTTCACTGAATCTATAAAATCACAGGTGTAGACCTCCACTCCTCCTCCCACACAAAATATTTAGATAAGTGTGATACCAAAAATTGAGTGAAAGTGAAATAGCAAAAATGATAAAGTTTCCAAAAATCTAGGTGTCTTTCATCTGACATAACATCCAAATGCCTGAATGTTTCACTTTTATCTGGATATTTTGTGTCATGTAATGATAACTTCTTCCATGAATAAACTTTTAAAAATTATATTTTTATTTTACAAAATGAAACAAGCATTTCCATAAGCCTCACATGCTTTAGCATAGCCAGGGGAACCAGAAGACTCCAACTCCTGGAACCACCCTGTGCTTCAGTATAGTGATGGGGACACACAGAAATACCCCACCAGGCCTGAGCACATGCCAGGCACTATCACTAGGACTCCAGCTCAGCACCAGGTAATCTCTCAGACCCCCCAGCAGCACCAGCAATCCCCACAACACCACAAATGAGGATCCCTCATGGGCCTCAGGGCAACATCATCATAGCACCAGGCCTGCATCCACTAGCACAAGAAGCTAGAGGCAGGCCCCTTCTATCCTGGGAGCAGAACTCAAATTTAAAAGAAAAGGAAAAGGCCAAAAAGTGAGGGAAAAACAACAGAAAAGAATCTTACCACAAAAAGTTATTATGGTGACAGGAAAGACCAAGACAAACTCAGAAGAGGAAAACACAAATGTAAAATACCTCAAGAAATTATCAACGAAAACTTCCACTGTGCCACCTAGCTGCCCCGATCAGTGGGTTCTTTCAAAGCCTGTTTAGCCCTCTGGTTCCAGGACATCCAGGAAGTTTTCATTGATAATTTCTTGAAAGATGCTGTCAAGGTCCTCTTTTTGATTATGGCTTTCTGGTAGTGCAATGATTCTGATGTTGTCTCTCCTAGATCTGTTTTCCAGATCAGTTGTTTTTCCTATGAGGTATTTTGCATTTTCTCCCATTTTTTTTTCATTCTTTTGAATTTGTTTGATTGATTCATGATGTCTCATAGAGTCATTAGCTTCTACTTGCCCAATTCTAACTTTTAAAGTGTTGTTTTCCTCAATTAGCTTTTGTACTTTCTATTCAGTTTGTCCAATTGTACTCTTTAAGGAGTAGTTTTCTTCAGTGGATTTTTGTATCTCCTTTTACTTTTGGCCAGCTTTACTTTTTAAGCAGTTTTCAAGGCTATTGACTCTCTCTCTTTTTTTTTTTTTTTGCAATTCTCATCACTCTCTTTTCTTTTCTCAATTTTTTTTCTATCACTCATGATTTTTAAGCTCCTTTTTGAGCTCTTCCATGAGTTTTTTTTTTTTTTTTCCTGGGCTTGAGACCACTTCCCATTTTTCTTTGGGGTTTTGCCTATAGGTATTTTGGGGTTTTGCCCATAGGTTTTGCCCATACTCTTCTGAGTTTGTGTCTTGGTCTTCCCTATCACTATAATAACTTTCTCTGGTAAAATTCTTTTTTGTTGTTTTTCACTCATTTTTTGACGTTTTCCCTTTCTTTTAAATTTGAGCTCTGCTCCCAGGATAGAAGGGGTCTGCCTCCAGCTTCTTGTGCTAGTGGCTGCAGGCCTGGTGCTATGTTGATGTTGCCCTGAGGCCCATGAGGGATCCTCATTTGTGGTGTTGTGGGGATGGCTGGTGCTGCTGGAGGCTGTAGGGGTCTGATAGATTACCAGGTGCTGAGCTGTAGTCCTAATGGTGGTGCCTGGCATGTGCTCAGGCCTGGTGGGGTATTTCTGTGTTTCCCCATCACTATACTGAAGCATAGAGTGGTTCCAGGAGCTAGAGTCTTCTGGTTCCCCTGGCTATATGCTAAAGCATGTGAGGGGTCCTGATGTTGACTTTTGCCTCCTCCTCCACACTGGGGCTCAAGATCTCCTGTTGGTTTGCTGGGATGCTTCCCATTCTGGACTGTACTCCCCTTTCACCCAAGTGAAATGGACCTTTCTTGCTGATCCTCCAGATTTCTTGAGCTAAAAGATTGTTTCACCCCATCTTTTTACTGGTTCTGCTGTTCCAGGATTTGTTTTGGGCTTCTATTTTATAATTGTTTGAAGTTGAATGTGGGAAAGTAATAGAGACTTAACTGCTTACTCCACCATGTCCTGCTAAAAATATTTTAGAACATATATGTTCTTTTGCTTTTTCCCTGATCACCTTTGGAAACACACCTAATAGTGCTATTGTGGTGTCAGAGGCTACAGACAGTTTTATAATGCTTTGGGCATAATTCCAGATTGGCCTCCAAAATGGTTGGATTAGTTCACAATTTTACTGACATTAGTGTCCCAATGTGAAGTAGTGAATTAGTGTCTCAATTTTTCCATAACCCCTCCAATATTTGTCATTTTCTCCTATCATTTTAGGCTATCTGATAGGTGTGAGATGATATGTCAAAGTGGTTTTAATTTGCATTTCTCTAATCAATAATGATTTAGAACATTTTTTCATATGACTATATGTAGCTCAGATTTCTTCATCCAAAAACTATCTGTTCATATCCATTGACCATTTATCCATTGGGGAATGACTCCTGTTCCTATAAATTTGACAAAGTTCTCTATATATTTGAGATATGAGATCTTTATCTGAGAAACTGTCTATAATTTTTTCTCTAATTTTCTGCTTTCCTTCTAATCCTAGATATGTTGGTTTTATTTGTACAAAACCTTTTTAATCAAAATTATCCATTTTATTTCTCATGATGAATTCTACCTCTTCTTTATTAATGAATTCTTCTCCTATCTCTAAGTCTGATGAGTAATATGTTCCATGTTCTAATTTGCTTATATCTCATTTAAGCCTAGGTTGTGTATCTATTTTGACCTTATCTTGGTGAATGATGTAAGATATTGGTCTATAGCCAGTTTCTTCCAGAACGTTTTCCAGTTTACCCAATAATTTTTACCAAATACTGAATTTTATCTCAAAAGTTTAAATCTTTGTCTTTGTCAAACACAAGGCTACTAGAGTCATTTACTACTGTGTATTATATTTTTACTCTCTTCCACTTATCCACATTTCTATTTTTTTTAGCAAGTACCAGATAGTTTCAATAATTACCATCTTATAATACAGTTTATGATCTAGGAATGTGGAACCTCCTTCCTTTACATTTTTTATTAATTCCTTTGATATTCTTGACCTTTTGTCCTTCCAAGTGAATTTTGTTATTTTTTTTCTGTCTCAATAAAATAATTTTGGGTTATTTCATTAGGATGGCATTGAAGTAGTAGATTAGTTTAGGAGAATTGTCATTTTTATTATGTTGGCTTTGCCCATCCATGCACAATGAATATTTCTCCAGTTATTTAAATCTAACTGTATTTGTATCAGAAGTGTTTTACAATTATGTTTATGTAATTCCTGGATTTGTTTTGGCAGGTATAGTCTCAGGCATTTTGTACTGTCTGTGGTTATTTGAAGTGGAATATCTCTTCTTGCAAAATTTTGCTTGTAATACATAGAAATGTCAATGATTTACTTGGGTTTGTTTTATATCAGAATGATCTATTAAAATTATTAATTCTTTCAGCTAGCTTTTTAGTTGAATCTCTAGGATTTTCTAAGTATATCATCGTATTGTTTGCAAAAGAGAAAATTTTATTCCCTAATTGGCCATTCTGATTTCTTTGACTTTTTTTTTTCTTTTATTGCTATTGCTGGCATTTCTAATAAAATATTGAATAATATTGGTGATAATGGACATCCTTGTTTCACTACTGTTTTTACTGGAAAGGCTTCTAACTCATCTTTATTACAAATGATGCTTGCTGATGGTTTAGGTAAATGGTTCATTTAATTTAAAGATAAATCCCTTTATACCTATGTTTTCAAATGTTTTTAATAGGAATGTGTTGTATTTTGTCAAAAAGTTTTTTTCTGTATCCATTGATATGATCATATGATTTTTGTTACTTTTGTTATTGATATAATCAATTATGTTAAAAGTTTTCCTTATGTTATGCATTCCTGATATAAATCCCATTTGGTCACAATATATAATTTTGGTGATATTTTGTTGTAGTCTTTCAGGTAGTATTATTTTTAGAATTTTTGCATCTGTATTCATTAGTGAAATTTGTCTGCAATTTTCTTTCTCTGTTTTTACTCTTCCTAGTTTAGGTATCATCACCACATTTGCTTCATAAAAGGAGTTAGTAGAACTCCTCCTTTGCCTATTATTCCAAATAATTTATTTAACATCAAAATTAGTTACTCTTGAAATGTTTGGTAGAATTTCACTTGTAAATCATCTGGTTCTGATGCTTTTATTCTTAAGAAGTTCATTTGTGCTCTATTCAATTTTTCCCCCCAAAATAGATTTATGTAGACATTCTATTTCCTCTTCTGTTAATCTATGTCAGGGTGGAGAACTTGTGGCCTTGAAGCTACATGAGGCCTTCTAGGTCCTCAAGTGCAACCCTTTGACTGAATCTAAACTTCACAGAACAAATCCTAAGAGAGATTTTTAATTTGTTCTTTTTCTAGGTTTTTTTTAAAATTGCATACCCAATTCATTGATCTGCTATTTGTTTTATTGATATAAGCATTTAGGGATATACATTTTCCTCTGATTACTGCTTTTGCTACATCCCATAGGTTTTGGTATGTTATTTCATTGTTATCATTCTCTTCAATAAAATCATTTGTTTCTATGACTTGTTCTTTCACTCACTCATTCTTTAAGATTAGGTTATTTAGTCTCAAATTAATTTTAATCTGTGTTTCCATGGTCCTTTTTTGAATGTAATTTTTATTTCATTATGATTTGAAAATGGTGCATTTACTATTTCTATTTTTAACCATTAAGTTTTTATGCCCATTTTGGTCACTTTTTGTAAAGGTATCATGTACCACTGAGAAAAAGGTATATTCCCTTCTATTCCCATTCAATTCTCTCCAGATATTTATGATATCCAGCTTATTTAAGATCCTATTTATCTCCTTAACTTATTACTCATTTATTTTTATTTAAATTTTTTTAGTTCTGAGAGGGCAAGGTTGAAATCCCCCACTATTATAGGTTTGCTTTTTATTTCCACCTCTAATCCATTTAGTTTTTCTTTTAAAAATGTGGCTGCTATAGCATTTGGTACAGATAGGCTTAGTATTGCTATTAGTTCATTATCTGTGGTGCCTTTTAACATAATGTAGTCTCCTTGTTTATCTCTTTTAATTAAATCTATTTTAGCTTTAACCTTTTCTAATATCATGATTGCTATCCCAGCTTTTCTTTTTGCATCAGCTGAAGCAAAATAAATTCTACTCTACCCCTTTATTTTTACTTTATGTGTAGCTCTCATTTTAAAATGTGTTTCTTGTAAACAACAAATTGTTGGATTCTGGTTTTTAATTCATTCTGCCATATATTTCCACTTTATGTGTGAGTTCATCTTATTTGCATTCAAGGTTATAATTACTAATTGTGTATTTCTCTCCACACTATTTTTCCTCACTTTTTTATCCTTCTCTCCTCTTTTTACCCTATGCCTCCTTAGACATCTAACTTACTTCTGACCACTGCCTCTCTAATCTACACCCCTTCTAAGAATTCTTCCCTTATCCTCTTGCCCTCAAATCCCTTAATCTACCCACCCTTCTAAGAGCTTCTCCCTTATCCTATCCCCTCACCCCCCTCTTTCTCTGTAGGTTAAGAAGACTTTTATATCTTAGTAAATTTATATGTTATTCCCTCTTTAAACCAGTTTTGTTGAGAATAAGGTTCTAGCATTACTAGCCCTCCAGCTTCTTCTAGTCTCCAGTGTAACAGTTCTTCCATTCATGTCTTCTTTGCATGAGATAATTGCTCAATTTTACCTCTCCCTACCCAATTTATTTTGCAGGATCATCCCATCATGCTCAACTCAACCTCAAGCCTTCTATATATGTATGCTCTTTCAAACTACTTTAGTAGTGACAACATTCTTAAGAGTTATAGATGTTTTCCAGTATAAGAAGCAAACCTTTTGACCTTATTAAATCCCTTATAATTGGTCTTTCATGTTTACATTCTTATGTTTCTCCTGATTCTTGTAGGTCAAATTTTCTATTCAGTTCTGGTCTTTTTCTTAAGAATATCTGAAATCCTTTAATTCATTACATATTCTTTTTTTTTCCATTGCAGGATTACACTCAGCTTTGCTGGGTAAGTTATTCTTGGTTGTAAACCTCAGCTCCTTTGTTATTTGGAATATTATGAGTCATGCCCTTCAGAAGCTGCTAAATTCTGTGTTAAACTGGCTACCTCTGCAGTATTTAAATTGTTTCTTTCTAGTTGCATGCAGTATCTTCTCCTTGACCTTGGAGCTTCAAAATTTAGCTATATGGCTCCTATGGCTCTTGATATTGGGATCTCTTTCGGGTTGTGATAGGTGGACATTTTCAATTTCTATTTTATCCTCTAGTTCTCAAATTTCAAGGCAATTTTCTTTAATAATTTCTTTTAGTATAGTGTCTAGATTCTTTTTTTAGTCATAACTTTTAGTTCAACAATTCTTACATTGTTTCTCCTCTATTTGTTTTCCAGGTCAATTGTTTTTGTAAAGATATATTTTATATTCCCCTCTATTTTTTCATTCTTTTAATTTCATTTTATAATTTCTTTGTCCCTTATGAAGTCATTACCTTCCCTTTGCCCAATCCTAATTTTTAAGGAGTTATTTTTGTCTATAAGTTCTTGGATCTTTTTCCAATTTGCTGACTTTCTTTGCATAATTTTCTTGATTTTCATGCATTACTCTTATTTTTCCTAATTTTTCTTCAACCATTTTTATTTTTAAAGTTCTTTTTAAGCTCTTCCAAGAACTGTTTTTGAACTTGTTACCATTTTACAAATTTTTTGAAGCTTTAGCAATAGTTGTTTAGACTTCATTTTCTGAGTTTGAACCCTGATCTTCTCTCATTGTAGTAGGTATCTACAGTCAGGTTCTGTTTCTTTTGCTTACTCATTTTTTAAAGTGGCTTACTTCTTGGCTGTTAACTTGATGTTAAAGTTGTGCTGTATTCCCAAGGTGTGGGGGATAATGTCTCAGGTATCAGGTTTTTTGTGCTGTAGTTTTCTGAGTTCTATCTGGGGGTCTGATGTAGTACCTCAGGTACTTTTGTCTACCCCTAAGCTGCATGAGGGCTCTCAGTAATTTGGTCACTGCAAACACCTACTCTCTGTGGTCTTTCCAGTGGGTGCAAGCTTTAGCTCACCCTTCTGCCATGGAACCAAAGCCAGGGACTCCACTCTCCTTTGAGTGAACATAGCCATCAGGGCCCCTGCCCCACTGAGTCTACACTCACCAGCATGAGTTTGATTTTCTTTGCCCCCAGCCACAGCCTGGGACCTTGTCTGATCAGGGCACCTGGGCCCCATGCTCAGCACCAGTGGGGGGTGCCCTGCAATTTTCTCCTGATCAGTCACCTGACCTCCATGCCCATGGAGTAAAAGTTTCTGAAGCTGAGGCTGCCCCTAGGACTTATTTGTTGAATCAGAGGTATCTGCCTGGAGATATCTGCACTTCATTCAGTCCAGACCACCACCCCAGGAGGATAGGTCTTTCCTAACATCCTCCCAAATTGTCTTAGGCTGAGTAAATGTTTTACCCTGATTTTTAATTATTTCTACCTCTTTAAAGTTCACTTTGAGGCATTATTTTAAATTATTTGTGGGGAAATTTGGGAGAGCCAGGTAATTTCCTACCTTATATTTCCATCTTCCCAGGATCTTCTCACATGAATAAATTTTCAGGAAGGTAAACAATTAAGGTATAACAAGGTAAGTTATAATACAACAAAGTTAGTCCCCAGAAACTCTTATTAAGACAAAAGGATGAAAATATTAACTAGGAAGAAAATAACTCTTCACACCCTTTCTCCTACTTTTGACAGCTCTTTCTGTCTTTGTTAATCATAGACTTGTTCTTAATACTTTGGTGACTTAGAATTTTATTTTTTTTTAATTTGAAAGATGTTTTTCTTATCTTGGTGGTTAATGTCTGTCAGATACAAATTGTGGGATTGTTTAAATCTATCCTCTATCATTTCGTCCTTGCCTATAGCTTATTTCTATATTCAGAGCAGAGCAAGATCTATTTTATGTTCTCTGTGAGATCAACATTGGGAATTCTGATGCTTGACACTTTCCTGATTTACATGAAAGTGTCTTTCTAGTAGCAATTTATAATACATTAATAGTACACTTATTCTTGTTCAACCTAACTTTTTAGCTTCTTTTCCTTGTTAAAAGAAATTTAAATTCATTATATGAATGTATATGTGTTTTGCTAACTGTCTGATTAAAGATCACAAAGAAATTTTGATTTCGCATCTCAGATTAGCAGATGGTGGACAGATGGTTTAAATTAATATTAATTTTTTAAAACATAACTTAAATTGTTTATACTGCAGATTCAAAGTTGGAAAGCCAGCTAACATCTTCAGGGTTATTAACACCCTAAAATCTACTTGCAAAAAGAAGCCAATGAAAACTCTGCATCTCTAAAGGGAAATTGATCAAACCTCAGTAAGAAAGATGGTGGGCAAGACAAAATTCTTTAATGCTAAAATCATTTTAAATAGGATTGAGAAAGAAAAAGTCTAGGATCCTTGTAACTCAGTCTTAAGAGTTTTATACAACAAACTTTTGGGGGAGAAGGCAAAGAGTGGGTGTCAGACTATTCAAATTCAGATAGAACAGATGAAGTGCTAGATTTAGAGGTTCTGAGTTCAAATCCTGCCTCTGACACATTCTAGCTATGTGACTATGGACAAGTAACAACTCTCTAAGCTTCATAAAACTCTTTAAAAGTATAAATTTATAAACTATGATTCAAACAAAAACATATTTTGAAAACAATTCATTATTAAATGGTTACTAAGGAGATATTTGTTTTAATTTATCTGATTGTTTTAAGAATGTGCAGATTTTAAAAATTAACTTGTTCTCAGTTTTTTTTTCCTCAAAAAAAATGACAAGGAAGTAGGAAGGGAAGAATGTATGTTACAGAATAATTAAGAAACTAAGTAGCTAGAAGCATAGGATTTTGGAGTTGGAAGGAATTTTAAAATATCCATTTAATCTCTTTCCATTGATATCAGTATTCTCACTAAGACATTCTTGTCAGGTCATCACCTAGCCTTGCTTATTTCCAGTGAGGAGAAACTCACCTCATTTAGGAATGGCTGATTATATACAGAACTGACTGTCTAGTTGGGGACTAATCAATTAAAAAAAAACCAATAAATATTCTCCAAGAAGTACGTGTTACCAGAGTTGAATTTCATATATTATCTGAATTCAACTGTATTTGAATTGCATTTGTAACAAGTATACCTTGGCCCTGTTTTTTTCAGGGCTAGACCTGTGACATCTTCTCTTCACTGAGGAGCCAAGATGGCAGATTAGAGGCTCTGACTCAGCAGAACTCTCCCAGCATTCCCCTCTAAACAACTTGAAAATAACTCCTTAAATAAAATTTTGTAGTGGCAAAGCCAACAAAAGATCAGAGTGAAATATTCTTCCAGCCTAAGACAACTAAGGAGATCAGCAGTACCAGAATGGGTCCCATTATGGAGCTTACTCAGCAGTGGCACCAATGGTGGGCCTTGGAGGTGGCTGCATATACCTTAAACTTAAACTCCTTAAAAAGCTAAATAGAACAAATGGAAAAGGAGATACAAAAAAATTGAAGAAAATAATTCATTAAAGAGCAGAATTGGTCAAATGGGAAAAAGAGGTACAAAAGCTCACTGAAGAAAATAATTCCTTAAGACTTAAACTTGAACAAGTGGAAGCCAATGACTTCATGAGATGCCAAGAAGCAATCAAACAAAGTCAAAAGAATGGAAAATAGAAGAAAATGTGAAATATTTCATGGGAAAAACAACTGACCTGGAAAATAGATCAAGGAGAGATAATTTAAGAATTATTGGACTACTTGAAAGCCATGATAAGAAGAAAGAGCCTAGTCATCATATTTTAAGAAATTATCAAGGAAAACTACCCCAATATCTTAGATACACAGGGTAATATAGATATTGAAAGAATCCACCAATCTTAAAAGAGATCACACAATGAAAACTTCCAGGAATATTATAGCCAAATTCCAGAACTCCCAGGTCAAAAAGAAAATATTTCAAGCACCCAGAAAGAAACCATTCAAATACCATGGAGCCACAATCAGGCCCAAACAAGGTTTAGCAGCTTCCATGCTAAAGGAGCAGAGGGCTTGGAATATGATATTTCAGAAGACAAAGAAACTATGATTACAATCAAGAATAACCTACCCAGAAAAACTGAGTACAACCTGTCAAGGGGAATAATGGATATTTAACGAATAGAGGATTTCCAAGCATTCCTAATGAAAAGACCAGAGCTAAATAGAAATTTTGACATTAAAACAGGAGACTGGAGAGAAGCATAAAATGGTAAACATGAAAGAGTAATCATAAGGGACTTGATAAAGCTAAACTGTTTATATTCCTATATCAAAAATGATACATGCAGCTATCAATATTAGAGCAGTTAAAATAAGTCTATACAGACAGAGGGCAGGTGTGTGAGTTGATTATTTGGGCATGATCCAAAAAAAAAAAAGAAATAGTGAGGAAGATGCATGGATGGGAGAGGTACAATGGGGAAAATTTTCTCACATGAAAGAGGCATGCAAGGAAGAGCTTTTACAGTGGAGGGGAAAACAAAGGGGCTGGTTACTAATACTTGAACCTCATTCTCATTGGAATTGGTTCAAAGAGGGAAGAATATGTTTAACATTCAGTTGGATACAGAAATCTATCTTGCCCAAGAGGGAAATAAGGAGAGGAAAGGGATAAGAGATATGTGGGAGGGGTGACAAAATGGAGGGTAGACTAAGGAAGGCAGTGTTCAAAAGCAAAACAGACTTTTGAGAAAGGACAGGATAAAAAGAAAGAAGGATGAACAGAAGAAAATAGAATGGAGGGAAATACACAGTAATCATAAGTGTGAATGTGAATGGGATGAGCTCACTCATCAAATGGAAATGGATAACTGTTGTTGTTTGCCCTTCATTACCAAGGAGGACCATGACATCAGGAAGGTGATGCCATGACTTGTAAGTGAATTGGATTTAAGTGATGGAGCACTGTGCAAAGTTACTAGCTCCTCCAGAGTCATCTAGGTCCAGTGGAAAGATAATAGATCAGGATGGCTGGAGAAGGCCCACAAGTAGATAGCAGAATGGATTAGAAACCAGAATCCAAAAATACAAAAATATGTTGCTTACAAGAGACACATTTGAAACACAAGAACAGACCTAGAGTTAAAATAAAGATCTGGAGAAGAATCTATTGCGCTTCAACTGAAGTAAAAAAGGCAGGGCATAACAATCATGATCCCAGATCAAGCAAAAGCAAAAACAGACCTAATGCAAAGAGATAACTGGGGAAACTATATTTTGTTTAAAAGATACCATAGGGTAGGAGAGGATTCTGGAAAGATGGAGGAGTAGGTCAGAAAACTTTAGGCTCTCCAAATTTCCTCCCACAAAAAAAGAGAGAACATCATCTCAGCAGCAAAAACAAATACACAAAAATAAACAAAGCAGTTCTAATATAATTTGAGAAGACCCCTGGAAAGACCTGACCTGGGGTGGGGAGGGGGAGGTTCAGCCTGAGTGACATGCAAACACCTCTAGGCCAACTCTGCAGAATTAACAAACAACAAACCCTGGGGACAGCTGGGTTGAGAGGCAGCCTCAACTTCAGAAACTTTCATTTTGCAGATAGTGTTGGGGTTTGATGACTGAGTTGGAGAAGATTGAAGGATCTTCCACTGTCAAGGGATGCCAAACACAGTTGTGCTGACCAGATGTATCCTGGCCTGTGGCTTGAGGGAGAAGGAGCCAGCACACCTCTGGTGAATGCAGTAGTGAGGAGTGGGGACCTTGTGAGGGATACTTGCAAGAAAGCAGAGTCCCTAGTTTCAGTTCCAGGGCAGAGAGGACAGCTATAGTTTGGAGCCACCAGAGGCACCACAGAGAGCAAGATGATTTGTGGGATAGTATGACTGGGGGCCCTAGCCATGGCTGAAGAGTGGAGAGTAGAGTCCAGGGTTGTGCCCTGAGACAGACCTCAGAAAATAATAGTAAGAAGGACCTGAGACTTGGGGCATCATTCTCTATACCTTGGAACTACAACCTGATTACATTAATAGCTGCTAAAAAACAAAATAAATAGATAGATAGATAGATAGATAGATAGATAGATAGATAGATAGATAAAATGAGTTAGCAAAGGATAAAGAACCCAACCATAGATAATTACTACAAGGACAGAGAAGATCCAGGTTCATTTTCAGAGGAAGACAATGGAACTAAAAAAGCCCTCCTTTTTTCAGTGAGAAACATCTAATGGTCCCAAGTACAAAAAGAGTTCTTAGAAGAATTTTAAAAGGACTTTAAAAATCAAATAAGAGAGTTTGAGGAAAAAAATTAGAAAAAAATAAGAGCAATCTAAGAAAATCAAGAAGATTATGAAAAGAAAGTCAAGCAGCTGGAAATAGAGAATCAAAAACTTAAGGAAGAAAATAACTCCTTGAAAACTAAAATTGGGCAAGGAAAGCTAGTGACATTTTAAGACACCAAGAAATCATAAAACAAAATCAAAAGAATGAAAAATATAGAAGAGAAAGTGAAATATCTCATCAGAAAAATAACTGATTTAGAGAACAGATTGAGGAAAGATATTATAAGAATAGTTGGACTACCCGAAAATTACAAAACAAAAAGGATCTTTATACAATATTACAAGAAATTATCAAGGAAAATTGCACTGAAGTTCTAGAATAAGAAGGCAAAGCAGAAATAGAAAAAATACACCAATCACCACCCGAAAGAGATCCCAGGATGAAAACATACAGGAATACAATAGCCAAGTTTCAAAGTTCCTATGTTAAGGAAAAAATATTGCAAGCAACAAGGGAAAAAAATTAAATATCATGGCGCTACAATAAGGATTACACAAGATCTAACAGCTACTACATTGAAGGACTGTAGGGCCAGGAATATTATATTCTTTAGAGCAAAAGAGCTGGGGTTGTGACCAAGGGTAACTTACTCAGTAAAGTTAAGTATAATCCTGAATGAAAAAAGATAAATGGATATTTAATGAATTGAAAGATTTTCAGGTATTTGTGACAAAACATCAGAACTTAAAAGAAAATTCAACATATAACATCCTGGAGAAATATGAGGTAAACATTCATGACCAATTATAAGACACTCAATAATATCAAATTGTTTACTTCATATATGTGAAAATATTATCAGTACTCTTATGATTGTCATTGTTATTTGGGTAGTTTGAAAGAAAGCCTTGTGCTGAGCTGTGTATGGTAGGGTAATTCTAAAAAAAAAACTGTATAGGGAGAGATAAAAAGGAGTAAGTATCTCATACAAATGAGGGATAAAAGAAAAATAATGATACAGAAGAAGCTAGTAGAGGGGAGGGCAGGTAGTGCTGGAATATTACTCTTAATGGGAATGGGTTAAAGAGGAAATATGTGTGTGTGTGTGTGTGTGTGTGTGTGTGTAATATCTAGAAGGGTACAAAAGTCTTTTAAATTTAGAAGGAAAAGAAGGCAAGGAGAAAGGATAAGGGAGACACTTTTGGAGGGGTGAGTAGGTTAAGGAATAGGAGAGCAAGATGATGGGTAGAAGTTAAGCAGAGGAGTGAGGAGAGATAGGGTAAATAGGGAGAGAAGGATAGTGAGGAAAAATAGGAAGGAGGAAGATACACAAGAAGTGTTTATAGCTTAGAATGTGAATGGGACAAATTTACCCATAAAATGGAAATGGATAACAGATTAAAATTTTGAATTCAGCAATATATTGCTTTCAGGAAACAGAATAAAAATGAGAGATACACACAAAGATAAAATAAAAGGCAGGAGTAGAATTTGTTATGTAAAAATAAAGTAGGGATAGTAATCACGATCTCAGACAAAGTTAAAGTTAAAATAGAATTAATCAAAAGTGGAAAATAGAGAAACTACACTATGTGTCAGCAATATTATTCAGTATTGTTTTAGACCATTTAAAATACCTAGACAGTATAAAATACCTGAGTGTATACCTGCCAAAACAGACACAGGAACTATACGAACATAAATATAAAACATTTTTATGCAAATAAACTCAGATCTAAATAATTGAAGTAATATTTAGTTTTCATTGGTAAGTAAAGTCAATATTTTTAAAATGACATTTTTACCTAACTAATCTGTTTATTCCATGTCATCCCAATCAAATTACTAAAAAATTATCTTACTGAGTTAGAAAAAAATAATAACAAAGTGAATTTGGAAGAGCAAAAGGTCAGGAACTTCAAAGAAACCAGGAAAAAATATAAAGGAAGTAGATTCAACAGTATCAGACCTTAAACTATATTATGAGAGAGAGTATTATGTAAATAAAACCTATATAGCCAAGAACAGAAGGAATGTAGAAAAATAGGGAAAACTTTCATAAACATTCTCTCAGATAGGATGTGATTGGGTAGGAATATTGCTGTGGTGTAAATGATGAGTTGGTTCATTTAGAAAAACATGGAAAGTCTTGGACCTATGAAGGAAGATGCTATCCACCTTCAGAGAAACAGATGACAGCTAGAAATAAGCATAGTATGGTCTTACAGATATATGAGAATATATGTGTATATATGGGTATGTTTGTCAATATCTGCATATATGTATATATATCCACACTTAAATGTAGCCTTCTTTAGGGTGGGGGGAAGGGGAAAAGTAAAGTACAAAGTTCACTGCAGAGAACAAAAGAAATCAACAAGGAAGCTAAAAAAAGTTAGGCAGCTTTGAAAACAGTATAGGGGGCAGCTAGGTGGCACAGTGGATAAAGCACCGACCCTGAAGTCAGGAGGACCTGAGTTCAAATCTGGCCTCAGATCAAACACTTGACACTTAGTAGCTATGTGACCCTTGGCAAGTCACTTACCCCCAATTGCCTAAAAAAAAGAAAGAAAGAAAAGAAAAGAAAGAAAATACTGTGTAGTATTTATTACACATGTTTTCTTGAAATGGAAATTTATTGTTTTATATTGAATCCTCTCTCTTGGTCTGCTGTGTACAGGCAATTTTTTTTCTTTTCTCATTTTGTATTTAAGTTTAAAATTTTAAAAATTTGCAAAAAAAATGGTACCATGGAAAATGAAGTAACATCAAAAAATTTTTACATAAGTTTCTTGATAAAGACCTCATTTCTCAAATATATAGGAAACTGAGTCAAATTTGTAAAAATAAGGGCTCCTCCCCAATTGATAAATGGTCAAAACATATGAACAGGCAGTTTTCAGAAGCAATAATCAAAGCTATTTATAGTCATATGAAAAATGCTCTAAATCACTATTGATTATAAAAATGCAAATTAAAACAACTCTGAGGTACCACCTCACACCAATCAGAAATGACATTGCTAGAAGGGATGAAGGAAAAGAGGCACACTAACAAATTGTTGGTGGAGTTGAGAACTGGTCCCACCATTCTGGAGAACAATCAGGAACTATGCCCAAAGGGCTATCAAACTATGCATACCCTTTGACCCAGCAAGACCACTACTAGGTCTGTTCCTCAAAGATATCAAAGGTAAAGGAAATATGTACATAAATATTTATAGCCACTCTTTTTTGTGGTGGCAAATAATTGGACATTTAGGAGATGCTTATGAGTTAGGGAATGGATAAACAAGATGTAGCATATAATTGTGATGGAGTACTATTGTACTATCAGAAATGATGAGGGGTAGGTTTCATGGCAAAACTCATATGAAGTAGGAAGAAATGGGAAATCATTGGGCACAGTAACAGCAATGTTGTAATTATGATCAATTTAAGACTTGTCTGCTCTGCAGTAATCCAAGACGATTTCAAAGGACTTATGATTTTTTAAAAATGGTGTTTTCCTCCAGGGAGAAAATTGGTGAACTGAGAGCAAACTGAAGTATAATTTTTTTGCTGTCTTTTCTTTTTTTCTTCCTTCCTTCCTTCCTTCCTTCCTTCCTTCCTTCCTTCCTTCCTTCCTCCCTTCCTTTCTTTCTTCCTTCCTTCCTTCCTTCCTCCCTTCCTTCCTTTCTTTCTTTCTTTCTTTGTTTCTTTCTTTCTTTCTTTCTTTCTTTTTCTTTTTCTTCCTTCCTTCCTTCCTTCCTTTCTTTTTTCTTTTTCTTTGTTATATGACTAGTATGGAAATATGTTTTGCATGATTTCACATGTATAATGGATGTAAGTTTGCTTACCTTCACAGTGGCTGTGAGTGGGATGGAAGGGTGAAAGAGAATTTGGAACTCAATCGAATAAATGAATAATAATGGTTTAGAAAAGAACCCCTATATTAGCACTCAGCTTTTTATTGTCCTGGATAATATATCCCTAGATAAGAAAATGTCTGAATAACTCTCCTTATTAAATAATATCTATTCACTAATAGTTACTTATAATCAGAAAGTATGTTGAGAAGTCATTTGGCATGGAGGAGCAAATCACCTCAATGGAAAGGACATCACACTGGGAATCAGGAAACCTGTATTCTAGTTCTTACTGGCTCTGTGACCTTGTACAATTCCTCTAACCTCAATTAAAGACTTAAATGTCCTCAATTCTAAAATGAAGAAGAATACAGTAGATATTTTAAATCCCTTCCAACTTACTATGGTTCTTTTATGTGGATGATTGTCAGAATTCTATCATCAGCACAGAAGGAGAAAATAAAGTATTCTTTTCTAAAAAAAAAAAACCAAAAAACTATTCTGTTTTGTCTTTCAAAGTAGTTGTCTCAACTAAGATTCGATATTTTAACTATGTGTCCTCATCTTCATCAGTTGTTCAACAGAATAGTCAGAGGTACAGTGGAGACATGAGTTCAGATCTGGCTTCAGACACTTAAAAGCTGTGTGACCCTGGACAAGTCACTTAACCTCTGTTTGTCTCAGTTTACACAACACTAAAATGGCAATAAGTGGCACCTACCCACTGGGGTTGTTGTAAGGATAAAATGAGGTGATGTTTGTGAAGTTTTTGCAAAACTCACCATGCAATAGAAATTCAAGCTGTTATTAATTTTTTTTAACCAGGCCTATGATTTCACTAGAACAAAGAGCTCCTTTTAGTAAGTGCAAATCTGAAGCTGTTCTGCAGTTTATAGTTTAAGGAAATTGGCTGGGACATTTAGAAGTTGGGTGATTTACTCAGGATCACACAGTCAATATGTGTCAGGGGCAGAAATTTGAATCAAGGTGTTCCTGAGTCTCAGGCCTGTTAGGTTACTTTTTACACTTCACCATATTGCTTTCTCAGCAATTTAAATAAAAGGAATAAAGAGAAGTTTAAGGGAGAAGGACTAATCGTAGAGGGAAAAATGAATGGCATTATTCCACATATCAAATTTTTTTTGAGCAATGATCAAATTCTTACCCTAAACCATTCTTTCTGTTTCTATTTGACTGTAGGATATTTTCCTTAAATAATTTCCATTACTTTTATTTTTAAAGAAAACTTTGAAGTTTATTGTTAATAAATTCATGTTTTCATTTTTATGATACTGAATTCTTTCTAGTTCCAATAAAAACTAACCTAAAATTTCAAGTTTCCTTTAATATAACTCTGTTGCTACCTTCAAGTATTCTCATGAAATTATCTGTTTTTTTTTCTTTCAGGAAACTACTTTACCTTTGTACTGGATCCATTTCAATATCCATTGGTGTTAAAAAACAGCAAACAATTTAATTTTTCCAAATTTGGAAATGAAATAGGAAGAAAACTTTTCTTACTCCCAAAGGGAACACCATACATGATGAAAACAATAAAAGGATCCTATAAATATCTGCAAAGTGATTTTTTAGACTCGTCTAGTTATAATCTAATGCAGAATCTGCAGCGTATCATGAAAGAGCAACTTTTACAAGCCAAAAATGGAGAAATAAATCAATTATACAAATTTTGTACATCAATAATATTTGAAGCCACGTATTTAACCCTCTATGGGAAGGATCCTGGCACAAATTCAGGTGAAGTTATCCATGAATTAATGGAAGACTTTGTCAAGTTTGATAACAAATTCTTGAGCCTTTTGTCACCTCTACCAACCTTGTCACTACGAGCTATCAGGAATATTCAGAAAAAGTTAATACAATATTTTTCATCAGAGCGCATCTCCAAAATGCAAGAAATATCAGAAGTTGTCAGAGTTAGACAAATTCTTCTTGAGAAATTTACAGAGTTTCAGGATTATGAAAGAGGAGGTAAGAAACTTGTGAGTGATTACTTGTCAAAATAAAATAATTTACTATAGACCTTTGAAATTAAAAGACAAAAGGTGACCTTGAAATTTTTATACTCTTTCTAATTGGCTAATGATAAAATGTTTCACTCTGAAACAACCGTCTATGATAATTGATTTTTTTTTTTTTTTGCTGAGGTGGTAAAACAAGATACTTAACGGTGATAATGAGAAAGATTATAACTGAGCTGCATTTACTCCCTTTACCCTTTCCTTTCCTTTCCCCTTTACACCCCCCCTCCAACATTACAATTTAAACTATTCTCATTAAGCAGAAAATTAGACTTCAGAAGCCTATTGGTCCTCATTAGCATTCACTGATCCTTGGCTGGGTCTGTGTCCTAACATCTTTTAATTAGCACACTGCAAATCTAATCAGTGTAATAAACGCTATTAATCTTCCTTTTCACTTATTTTCTCCCAGCACATCATTTTGCCTTTCTGTGGGCCTCTGTGTCAAACACGATTCCAGCTTCATTCTGGACAGTGTATTATCTTCTGCAGCACCCAGAAGCTGTTGCAGTGTTGCGTGATGAAATTGACTATTTGCTACAGTCAACAGGTCAAAAGAAAGAACCTGATTTTAACATCCTGTTCACCAGAGAACAATTGGACGGCTTGGTCTACCTAGGTAATTTATATTTATCTGTTATGAAGAAAAAAGGTATCTCTCTCCAAACTCTGTTTATCACTCATTTCTGTTTACTGAGAGGTGGAGGACACAGCTGCTTAATTGACATAATAACACCCATTTACATCAATTATGAATTATGTAGTTTATAGCTGTAGATACTCTCATTGCATGTAAACATTAAGGCCTAGGTAATTAACTATGCAAGGTATGCAAAAAAGCTAAATTGGAGCTTTGCAATTATTTGAGAAAAGTTTATGCCTATTAAGTTGTTTGATTCTGAGCATCTGGTGGAGTGTTAATACATTCCAAAGAGCACTAAACTTTATTGACAAGAAAGGTACATAAGTTTTTTTCATTTAAAAAGAAAATATTTTAGAAGATCAATTTGTATACAAAATGCATTTCTTATTCTGTAACATAGTATTGATACTTTTAGTCTTAAAGATATATGTTCTATGCAGCTTAGAATTTGTAATTCTTAAGGAAGTATCGTAAAAATATTTCCAATTCATGATCCACAAAAATTCAAAACAATTCAATACTAATATTAAAATCATAAATGAAATGGTTGATTGAAGAGATTTGTGTGGTTGTTTGAAATTGTAGCTGAAGTTGCCAATGATTATATGTTGTTTCCATCCCTTCATAGGCTTATTTTAATGTGGCATGAGGTTTTCATCTTAATTCTTTTCTGAAAAAAGGGGGGGCATACCTGTTTAGTAGATGTTGAAAAGATGGGTAGTAGAAATGAAAGATACGGCAGAGAACCATGGGTTCAGTCCATCTATCCCTTACCAGGAACCCTTCTATAGCATTCCTGAAAAGTATTCATCCAACCACCACTTGAATATATCCAGGAAGAGGAACTCCATTTGTTTAGATGTTTTCTTCCTTATATGCAGTAGGGACAACCATTTTATAAATTCACTCCTACTCATTAACCAGTTCCCAACATATGAAAAGGGGAGGAAATGGTTGTCTTCCATGCTTTCCCTACTGAAATTGTCTGGTTGAGTAATATCTTCTAGAATAAAATATTTCCGCTTTCTTTTGTCATCCAGGTTAGAATAAAACTTAAGCAAATAGTCATTACAACTGAGATTGTTTAAATAACAACAATAAAAAGGCAAAAGCAGAAATTTTGAAGTCAATTTAGTAATCCTTTAGACCTTTTAGCCTTTAGTCACTTTAGGGATTGAGGCCAAGTCCTATGTTTCCCATTAGGGTTCAGACGGGCACAGATAAAGATGGCATTTCTTCCAGGCATGAGGAATAACTTCTGTGAATGTGCAAAAACAGAGAATGTCTAGTCATCCAATTTGCGAAGAATATAGTGTCTGAAGGGGAGTAATATGAAATAAAACTGGGAAAATAGACAGAGAGAGAAAGAGAGAGTTTTGTTTTTGTGCATAGTAATTTTTATATTTTCTCTTCCATTAGACTATGAGTTACTTGAGAGCAAGTAGCCATTTTTTTGCCGTTCTTTTTCTCTCTCCTTCCTTAGCAAGTGCCTGGCACAAAGTAGGTGTTTAATGAAGGACTGCCGTTATTGACTTGCCTTGGTACCCAAATTTTTCAGGGCCTTATAGCTCAGATTAAGGAGCTTTTAATTTTATCCTCTAGGTAATGTGAAGTCAATGATTTTTGAGCCCATGTCTTTGGAAAATTCTTTTGGCATCTCTGTAAAGGATGGATTGGAGTGAGGAAAGAATAGAAACAACTATTCTGTTAGTCCAGGCAAGAAATAATGATACTCTGAACCAGGGGGATGGTTGTTAGTGAAAGATGTGAGCGTTCTTGTGGAGGTAGAGCCACCAAGACTTGAAAACCATTCAGATTGAGGTTTGGTTGAAAGAGAGAGTATAGAAAAAAAAAGTCAAATATGACTTCAAGTTTACAAATCTGGGTGACTGGGGGGTGGCAGGAAAATTCCTTCAGTAGCAAAAGGAAAGTTTGAAAGAGAGCAATTTTATTTTTTTTTAAAAGTAATTTATTTTGGTTTATCAACAATCACTTCCATATGCTTTTGAGTTTAAAATTCTTCTCCCCCTTCCTGTCCCCAAGACAGCACACAATCTGATATATGCTATATATATACATTCCTAGTAAACAAATTTTCATATTAGTGATGTTGTAAGTAAGAATTTGAACCAATAGGAGGAGCCATCAGAAAGAGGAAACAAAACTCAACAGAAGGGAAAAAATAGCAAATAGCATGCTTCAATTTGCATTCAAACTCCATAGTTCTTTCTTTGGATGTGCATTTTCCATCATGAGGCCTTTGGAGATGTCTTTGATCCTTGTATTGCTGGGAAGGGTTAAGTTTATCAATATTGGTCATCACACAATGTCACTGTTATTGTGTACAACGTTCTCTTGGTTCTGCTCACTTCACTGAGCATCAGACCATACAAGTCTTTCCAGATTTTTCTGAAGTCAGCCTGTTCATCATTTCTTATACCACAATAGTATTCCATTACATTCATATACCACAACTTGTTTAGCCATTCCGCAATTGATGAGCATCTTCTCAATTTCCAATTCTTTGCCACCACAAAAAGAGCTGCTATAAATATTTTTGTACATGTGGGTTCTTTTCCCATTTGCATGATCTCTTTGATATATAGCCCTGGAAGTGCTATTGCTGGGTCAAAGGGTATCACATTTTTATAGCCCTTTGAGCATAGTTTCAAATTGCTCTCCAAAATGGTTGGATCATTTCACACCTCCACCAACAATGCATTAGTGTTCCAATTTTCCCACATCTTCTCCAACATTTATCATTTTCTTGTTTCATCATCTTGGCCAATCTGATAGGTGTGATGTGGTACCTCAGAGTTGTTTTGATTTGAATTTCTCTAACCAATAGTGATTTAGAGCATTTTTTCATATGACTATAGATGGCTTTAATTTCTTCATCTGAGACCTGCCTGTTCATATCCTTTGACCATTTATCAATTGGGGAATGACTTGTATTTTAATAAATTTGACTTAATTCTCTATATATTTTAGAAACGAGGCCCTTATCAGAGAGACTGATTGTAAAAATTCTTTCCCAATTTTCAACCTTCCATCTAATCTTAGTTGCATTGGCTTTGTTTGTGCAAAACCTTTTCAATTTAATGTAATCAAAGTTATCCATTTTGCTTTTTGTAATGTTCTCTATCTCCTCTTTGGTCATGAATTCTTCTGTTTTCCATTAATCTGATAGGTAAACTATTCCTTGCTCTCCCAGTTTGCTTACAGTATCAGCCTTTATATCTAAATCATGCACCCATTTTGACTCTATTTTGGTATATGGTGTGAGATTTTGATCAATATCTAGTTCCTGCCATACTCTTTTCCAGTTTTCCCAGCAGTTTTTTTTTCAAAGAATGGGTTCTTATCCCAGAAGCTGGGGTCTTTGAGTTTATCAAATAATAGATTGTTACAGTCATTGACTACTATGTTTTGCATACTTAACCTATTCCATTGATCCACCACTCTGTTGCTTAGCCAGTACCAAGCAGTTTTGATGATTGTTGCTTTATAATACAATTTAAGATCTGGAATGGCTAGGCCAACTTCCCCTGCTTTTCTTTTCATTAGTTCCCTTGATATTCTGGATCTTTTGCTCTTCCAAATGAATCTTGTTATTATTTTTTCTAACTTTATAAAATAACTTTTGGTAGTTTGATTGGTATGGCACTGAATAAGTAAATTAGCTTAAGTAGAATTGTCATTTTTATTATATTAGCTCGGCCTACCCCGGAGCAACTGATGTTTTCCCAATTATTTAGATCTGACTTTGTGTGAAAGTGTTTTGTAATTGTGTTCATATAGTTCCTGGGTTTGTTTTGGGAGGTAGACTCGTAAATATTTTATAATGTCTATAGTAAGTTTAAATGGAATTTCTCTTTGTATATTTTGTTGTTGGGCTTTGTTGGTAATATATAGAAATGCCAATGATTAATGTGGGTTTATTTTATAGCCTGCAACTTTGCTAAAGTTGTTTATTATTTCACGTAGTTTTTTACTTGATTCTCTAGGATTCTCTAAGTATATCATCATGTCATCTGCAAAGAGTGATAGCTTTGTTTCTTCTTTGCCTATTCTAATATCTTCAATTTCCTTTTCTTCTCTTATTGCTAAAGCTAACGTTTCCTGTACGATATTGAACAACAGTGGTGATAATGGACATCCTTGTTTCACTCCCAATCTTATTGGAAATGCTTGTAGCTTGTCCCCATTACTTATGATACTTACTGAAGGTTTTAGGTAGATTATTTTAAGGAAGACTCTACTCATTCCTATGCTCTCTAGTGTTTTCAATAGGAATGGGTGTTATATTTTGTCAAAAGCTTTTCTGCATCTATTGAGATGATCATGTTGTTTCTGTTAGTTTTGGTGTTGATATTATCAATTATACTGATAGTTTTCCTAATATTGAACCAGCCCTGCATTCCTTGTCATAAATCCCACCTGGTCATAGTGTATTATTCTTGTGATAAATTGCTGTAATCTATTTGCTAATATTTTATTTAAAATTTTTGCATCTACATTCATTAGAGAAATTGGTCTATAATTTTCCTTCTCTCTTTTGACTCTTCCTGGTTTAGGTATCAGCATTATAAAAAGAATTTGGTAAGACTCCTTCTTCACCTATTTTCCCAAATAATCTATATACTATTAACTGTTCTTTAAATGTTTGATAGAATTCACATGTAAATGCATCTGGCCTTGAAGATTTTTTCCTAGGGAGTTCATCAATAGCTTGTTCAATTTTTTTTTTCTGAGATGGGGTTGTTGAAGTAAAATACTTAAATAAGTAAAATACTTACTTCCTCTTCTATTAATCTGGACAATTTATATTTCTGTAAATATGTATCCATTTCACTAAGATTGTCAAATTTATTGGCATACAGTTGGGCAAAATAGTTACCAATTATTGTTTTAATTTCCTCTTCCTTGTTGGTGGATTCACCCTTTTCATTCTTGATACTAGTAATTTGGTTTTCTTCTTTCTTTTTTTTAATTAAATAAACCAAAAGTTTGTCTATTTTATTGGTTTTTTCATAAAACCAGCTCTTAGTTTTATTTATTAGTTCAATAGTTTTCTTAATTTCAATTTTATTAATTTTTCCTTTGGTTTTCAATATTTCTAACTTGGTGTTTAATTGAGGATTTTTAATTTGTTCTTTTTCTAGTTTTTTTTTAGTTGTATGCCCAATTCATTGATCTCCTCTTTTTCTATTTTATTTATGTAAGCATTTAGAGATATAAAACTTCCCCTAAGAACTGCTTTTGCTGCATCCCATAAGTTTTGGTATGTTGGAAAGAAGGCAGTTTTAGAGGGGAAACAAATTCTGTTTTGAACATATTGAATTTGAGAAGCTATGAAACATCTAGAAGGAAATATCTGGCAATGAAGGTGATGGTGCACAGTTGGAGCTCATAAGAAAGAGGTTATTGTTTGTTGTTCAGTCATTTCAGTCATGTCCAACTCTTCATGACCCCATTTGAGGTTTTCTTGGCAAAGAAACTGGAGTGGTTTCCCAATTCCTTTTTCAACTCATTTTATAGATGAGGAAACTGAGGAAAACAGGATTAAGTGACTTGCCAAGGATCGCACAGCTAGTATCAGAGGCTGGATTTGAACTCAGGTCTTCCTGACTCCAGTTCTAGGGCTTTATCTACCACTCCATCCAGCTGCCCAAGTGAGACATTAGGAGTGGATATATGCATTTGGGAATCATCTGCATAGAAATGTTCATTGAACCTATGGAAGCTAAGGACATCTTCAAAGTAGCAAGGGTAGAGAGAGAAGAGAAGGAGCTCAAAAGAGAACTTTAGGGAATAATCAAGCCAAGAAAGTCGATGATGGTACAACAAAGGAGGCAAGGACCAGGAAAGAATAATGCCATGGAATGCCAAGGAAGAAAAGAATACCCAGACTCAAAAGCTGCAGATAGGTTAATGAGAGTGAGAGAGAGAAAAGACCATTGAATTTAATGGCTAATTTAACCTTGGTGAAAGTGGGTTCAGTTGAAATATGGGTTTGAAATCCAGGTAGCAAGGAATTAGACAGTGAGTGGAGTAGTGAGAAAGTTGGGGTAACAAGTCTCTTTGCTAATACCATTTGAAAGAGAAGAGATAGGAGATGACAATATGAGGAAAAGGCAGTCTCATGAGGGTGTCATGAAGGGAAAAGCATCTAAACTGGACTTGAAATGATGGGAAGAATTCTTACAAGTAGATTGGGGAATAGAATATTCCAGAAAATGTTAGCAAATCAGTGAAGACAGAAAAATATTTATATGTGTTTAAATAGTCCAGTTTGGCCAGAAATATATATGGAGAGGAGTAATAGGAGATAAGACTAGAAAAATAGGTTATATCCAAACTGTTGAGGTCTTTGAATACCGAATTAAGATGTACAAGCTTTATTTGGCAAGTAGTGGAGAATCATTGAAGGATTTTCAATAGGGAATTTATGTGATCAGAACTCTTCTTTGGAAAGATTAACTATGGTATATTAAAGGTATGAGTAGTACTATGTCATATTATATAGAAAGCTGGCTTTGAAGTTGTAAAGAGTTGGCTGTAGTTCCTACCTCAGGCACATATTGACAGTGTGACCATGGACAACTCAGTTAATCTCTCAGTGCCTCAGGAAATTCTAAGATTTTAAGTTGCAGAGCAGATGCCTGTCTTTATTAATAGAGAGAGTTTCCTTACAGGGAACTTCTTCATCAATGAAATCACAGGTATGATTTCAAGAAAGGGGGAAAGTAAGATGGATTGGAGTGGAGAATGACAGGAGGCTTAGAGACCAATAAGAAAGCTATTGAAACAGGCTAGTTAACAGTTAATGAGGTCCTGAATATGGATGGTAATGAAATGGATGGATTCAAGACACATAGTATAGATGGAATTAAAAGAACTTGGCAATTAATTTAGTGCAAAGGAGAAATCACTGATGATTTGTAGGTTTGAGCATGGATTAACTGGAGGAATGATACTATCATTAATAGAAATAGAAAAGTTAAAAAAAGAAACATTTGGGGGAGTAAAGATGGAAAGATTATAAAGTGTTTGAGGGACTTAACAGGTAGTGATGTCTAGCAGGTAGCTGGAGAAGTCCAAGTTGAAAGTATAGATTTGGCAAGACCTTCACTTAGAGATGACAATTTAAGCCATGGAAGTAAATGAGATAGTTAAGGAAGATTGTTTGTTGAGGGAAGAAAGGCCAAAGGAAAGAGAATAAGCATATATTAAATGCTGATTTGTGGCTTGTTACTATGCTAAGTACTTTCAAGATTGTATCTCATTTGGTCCTCATAATAAGCTTGTGAGGTTGGTGCCATTGAGATTCCGTTTTTTCAATTAACCAGTCTGAGGTAGAAAGAGGTTGGGGGACTTGCCTAGAATCACACAGCAAGTTAGTGTCTGAGGTCAAATTTGGACTCAGTTCTTCCTGACTCCAGGCCCAGCCACCTAGCTCCCTTTCCTCTGTTGAAAGAGGGAATAGGAAAAGGTCAAGGACAAAGACTTGAGAAATGTCTCATTTCAAGAGTTAGAAGGAGCAAGAGAAGCCAGAGACAGAGTGATGAAGAAGGTTAGAAGAAAAACATGTTTATAGCTATAAATAATGCTTCTTACTACTTAGTGCCATTTGGCAGATTTAGAGGCAAAGATAGGACCAACAACATGAAGGTACCTGCCTCTAGAATTTTGCCCCTTGGTTCATGACTTAAGATCATGGACGTGGTAATGTGAAAGAAGCTTTATATTTGTTACCAGAAGTAGTTCAGAAGACAAGTGGTGTTTTTCCCCCTATATTTTGCATATAATACCAGAGAAAGGTTTATTTAATTTTTAGAGGGAAATACATATAAACATTTAGCATACAGACATATACACTCTAACTGTATGTGTACATCTATGGTTATAGTATATTATATATGTAAAATACACTATAAACACTATATAGTATATAAAATATACTATAAACAGTATGTATGTATATATGTGTGTGTATATATATCTATACATACATATATATACACATATATATGTATATATCTTTTAGAAATCATTTGTGGACATGCTAGGGAGCCTAAAAATATGAGCTTAAGGTCCAGGTCAATTACTATCTTTTATAAGAGGCCTTTCCTGATTCTTCCCATTGTTAATGTTGTCCCATCACCTGAAATTGCTTTGTATTTATTCTGTACATATTTTATATTGAGGTATCTAAATAGAATTTCTTTCCAATAGGATATAAGTTCCTTGAGAATAGGAAGCTTTGTTTGGTGGTTGTCACATAGTAGGCACTTAATAAATACTTGCTTGATTGAATTGAATTAAATTTGCATCACCAGAGCCTATCCCAAACTAAGGCACAATGTTGTTTAATTGAATTAATTGGAATGTATCAAGCCTTGGACCTTTGTCTCCACCTTCAGAAGCACTGAATTTTGTGTGCCATTACTATGGACGTATGAGTTTTTCATGGCACAAATCATTCACATATACATTAGTGGTATTAAGGACAGGATTCCAGTTGGCATCACACAGCCATTTCATGTCAAAGTTCCCTGTATATTATGAATCTTTAAAATGTGTAATACCTCAGTATAGAGGTGAGGAGAATTGTAGTGCTTTCTAAAATGCTGTCAGATACCACATAGTAGAAGCATTTGTGTTTGAACTTTTACAAAAGTAGTAAGACCTGTCCCCCCCCCAAGTGTTTATTATAACTTACACAAATGTTCAAATATATCTGTGATCACATTGCTTCTGGCATTCTTCCTAGGGATGTTGTTTGTAACTCTTCCCTGCCTAGCTATCCAATGCCGTTTTTCTCTGTGTCTTCCAAAATTTTTATTCTAGGGGATCTACCCAACCCTCCCAGAAGTCTTCCTTTCTTTTTCGTGACATTTAGAGGGTACCAGTGAAGCATTCTGGTTATCCATTTCTCATTCCTTGTTCTTACCACGTGACCAATCCATCTTTTCTTCCTAATTCCTTGATGGCATCTTTTTCTCTATTTTTCCTATGAGTTCCTTATTGAGTACAGGTTTCAGCCTTCTTACGTCCACCCTACTCCTTTCCATTGCTCACTGTGTAACACTTATTTCTAGTTTTTTAGAAGCACTTTCATCCTTGTCTCACAGCCATACATCAACATCAACAGAAAGTAAGTATTGGAAAGATGAGCTGTTACTTTCATGGGAAACTTGAGGTCAGTAAGAGAGCTTGAAGTTTTTTGAAAGCAATCTTACGTGCTCTCCTCCTTTTCAACTCTGGTCCCAAGTCAGTATCCATCTATATTGTGTGTCATACACACACACACACACACACACACACACAAACACACACACACACACATGCGCTCACACACACGTATGCACACATACACGCACGCACGCACACACACTATTAGACAGGATCTTTAGGGTGTCTATCTACATGCATGTTAATAATATCTAACATTTATGAAATACTTTGAGGTTGGTAAAGAACTTTATGCTTTATCTCATTTTATTGTCCTAACAACCCTGGGAGGAAGCTCCTATAATTATCCTCATTTTACAGAAGAGGAAAATGAAGCACATAGAAAGAAGTCAGGTAACTTGTCTAAGGCCACACAGTTTGTAAGAGTATAAGACTAGATTTGAGCTCAGTTCTTAATGAATCCAGAAATCTTGGCAATATGCATTCTTCATCCATTTGATATTTCCTATAAAGATGGGCAGGCCAAATTTCTTTGAGTCATTACAAATCTCTTGAAGAATATTTTGCAATGTGTTGGGGCTTGATGCGATCAGAACAGTTCCAAACACAAATAGGAGCATATGGAAGACCTACCTTCATAGGAGGTAGAAGCATATCTACAGACTTATCAGAAGTTAAGGAAGTTCTTCCAGCATGTTGAGTGCATCCCCACGGTACACTTTTGAGAAGACAAGGACCAGAGTCACATGGGATCATAGGCATTGGTGGGTTGCAGTTGGCATTAGATATAACTCCTAGATTGATTAGATCAAAGATCCATTTGAGTATTTAAATAAGTCATTTGAGTCCAGGGATCATAAATAATAGTATAACTTCAGGCCTTGTATATAGCAGGCACTCAATAAACACTTACTGAAGGAATAAAGGAATGAATAGCTAATTGTCCCATATTTCTGTAAATCTAATGTTATATCTATGCTTGCTGGTGGCCTCCATAATACCCAGCTGACATATGCTTCATGCAGGATGAAGTCTATTTTAGGTAATTACAAAGCAAATTCAAAATTTAAAATCCATCTAAAGTATTCAAATATTGGACAAACTTTTAAAAATTATTTGTTTAAGCTCCATACTGTTCTATTCACCTATTCACATAAAGCAATAGCAGAGAACATGTTTCATACTTTAAGCCACCCACTACTTAAGATATATAGTGGAGACATGTTTTTGTCCAATGAATTAGAAATGCTTTCACATCTGGAAGCTGCCCCCTTGGAGACCCAGCTGGAATTGGCCAGTTGGGCAACACAGCTCTCTCCTTTCCTTTCCTCTCCTCTCCTTTTCCTCTGTCCACATAGAATATTGTACCTTTACCTACTGGTACTCTGCCCAAAGGAATGTAAATTTTGATGCTGAAACCTTTTTGTTTTTTTTAACGACCTCACCTTAAACCCAAATCACTCTGACTCTCATTGATTGGCCAACAGTAGGTCCCAGGCCAAACCCCTCTTGGTCATTGTTTGGGCCCTGACTGGCTCAGAGTGAATGTAAATAGCAATTATTTCTGTTTTGGCCAGAAATCCTGAGGATCTTCCCCTCCAAAATTGATTTTTTTTTTTTACTAAAGAGTCTCATTTCTTACTAAGGCTTAATCACTGAATGGGTTGGCACTGCCTCAGTCTGAGACCTGTTAAAGACTGTAGCTTAAAAAGGCCAAGGTCTCCCACTGCATCCAGGGCCATCTCCAGTCATCCTGATCTAGATGACTCTGGAGGAGAAAGTGAGGCTGGTGACTTTGCACAGCCCTACCTCACTTAAATCCAATTCACTTACGTGGCATGGCATCCCCTCCCTGATGTCATGGTCCTCTTTAAGAACGAAGGACAAACAACAACAACAATCACATCCCTTCACTCCTGTCTTCTAAGTCTACATGTGTGGTAGAACTAGTAGGATGACAATATAGCTGATTTTACACCTTTTTTACAGTCCTTTTTTTTTTTTTTTACAATCCTTAACACCATCTTCAACCACATAGTCTATATCCATTGGCACTCATAGTGGAAGTGATTATATAACAGTCTATACCAATCATTAAGATGATCAATATTAATAGATTGCCATGTCACAGTATATCCATTTTACAATAAAGTTGAGTATGCATAGATAATGTGGCATAAGTGGATGAAGTGCTAAACTTAGAAACTAGAAGCCTGGGTTTGAATCTCTGAATTCCACCCCTGACACATACCAGCTGTGTGACACTGAACAAGTCACTGAGCCTCTCAAAGCCTCAGTTTTATCCTCTGCAAAATGGGACTAATAATATTTATGCTATATACCACACAGGGTTGTTGTAAGGAAAGTGCTTTGAAATCCTTAGATTGCTATAGAAATCTGAGTTATTATTTATATTTTACCCTAGCCTATATTTTTGGGTGTCACAAGTTGCAGTAAATCAAAATCATCTGTCAGTTTTTGCAGCCCAATTTTTGAAAGTTTTCACTGTAAAAGTGATATGTGTATCTCCATCTGACAGTATTCCTTTTATTTTTCTGCCTTTGTGTGCTGTTACCCAAGGAAGTTCTCTTGCTCTAGTACAACACCAAGGGCCTTAGAAGATATAACTGCTCAGAAAACAGCTTTAGGTACAAAGAGAGTGAATGAAAGAGCTATTTTCTGGCTGCATGAAAGCAGCAATGGAGAATCAGAATGTTGAAGGTGATGTCAAGGCTTGAAAGAGAAGTCTGTTTTCTGTGATGTGCTGGTCAGTCTTGCTCATCTGAAAGCACAGACAACCTCCCTGTAATCATCATCATGGCTATTGTTGGCACCCTGCTGTGCGTAGTGTAAATGATCAAAATATTTGCATTCTTGATAGCAATTTTCCTATAATCTGCTCTAATAATTATAGTACCCCATTACCTGCTAAATGTTAGTATATATTAGCAATCTATTATGCACAATAAGTTTGGTAAAACATTTAAAGATAGAGATTGTGTTTAATTAAAATCAACTTTCATATGAAAGCCAAATGAACTAATGGTTCCCAATGACCTTTTATTACCTGCAGTCCCTTGTCTGGGCTGGATGATTGACAGCTTGTTGTTTGGCTACCATGTTGTATTTCAGCTGACAAGACTTTTCATTTTAACTCAATTTCCCTGCCTATCACAAGCTGGTGGCAGGCCAGGCTCAAGTCACCCAGTTTTGCCTCAGCAGCTTGCTCTATTTCTCATTAGTACGCATTTATTCAGTGGAAATTGGAAGACAAATGCTTGAAGGCATGCGAACTAAGTATAGCAAATTAGGTTTAAAGACTGAATATTTATAAGTATATTGAAACAGGGTTTCTTTTTTAAAAAAAATTTAGAGTGAATTGAGAACTAAGTGCTAGCTTTGGTATAAAAGAAGTGAAGATAGAAGTAGGAGGATTCTAAGAATAACAATACTACGAGCTTTCTCTTTACATTTTGGAAATCTGTAAAAAAAAAAAAAGAAAAAATCTCTCTGACAACACCTTATCAAAAAGCAACCTGGCTTCTCCGTGATATGGAGCTTGTACAAGGAAGTTTAGCACCTCATGTGTAAGAAGGGGGGAAAAATGAGGGTCATGTTCATTTGCTGCTTGGTTATCCCTTGGTATGTTTTAAATTGCCTTGTTTGTTCGGCACTAGCACAGAAACAGATGTTGCTTTACTGTGCTGGATAATTTACTGTTCCTCATGGTGCCGAATAGAAGTCCTCTTGAGCTGCCCAGCTGGTCTGTCAGTAGCACTGGCTGGTGTCTGCCCAGCTATGACAACTGCAAGTAGATGCCGCTTTTATTGGGCACTTGTCATTCTTTCAACTTAGCACTTTCCCCCCACAGATATACAGGGGCTTCCTGGAAAAGGAAATATGTGTGTGTGTGTGTATATGTGTGTGTGTGTGTGTGTGTGTGTGTGTGAGTGTGTGTGTTATGTCGTAGACCCACATAAGCTCCACTCTCCTTTGTTGATCATAATGTGACTCATTACTTTTGTCATCTAATGATTATCAGCATGATTGCTCAGAGCAAGAGCCAAGCTCGCCTTCCACACATAACTGGTACTGGAAGGTGAGACAGATTTGTCATTTACGATCTGACCACTAAGCCACACTTTGTGCTCCATCATTGTGATTAACTTCTGCATAAGATATGCTTGCCCAGTTGTCATTTGTGATACCGCAGTGGGCCCAAACTGTCATGCTTCCTGGGAGCAAGTCAGCCAATAGGCTCCGACTGTGTTATTCAGGTTGTTAAATGTGAACCTGCCATCTCACAGGAGACACTCCAGGATTCTTTTGCTTTTCTTCTTCCTCCACCCTCCTTACTGGACTTGTTGGGGGAACATATGTCAGCTACCATTTCCCAACGACAGGCTAAAATGGTATTATCCCCTTACAGGGTTTTCCAAGGAAGTTGACAGCTTTCGATTGGGGTTGAACGTTGCCTTTTGTACCCTGGAAAGTTTGGTTGCCAGTGCTGCCAGTTGATATCTATTGCGTCAGGTACCTTATGGCTATGTGTAGTTGAGGCCATGTTCTGGAACCAAAATTGGGGTGTGTGTGTGTGTGTGTGTGTGTGTGTGTGTGTGTGTGTGTGTGTGTGTGTTTTCCTGGCTTCCTCATCAACAAGCGGATTTGGCTCTGCCTGATTATAGTAACAAAGGCAGTCTAAAAGAATATGTACAACCTCATTGTACGTCACATCGAATCTCTACCATGGCCACACAGAGCTGACCGCAGCCTCATTTCTTTAGACAAATGCATGCTTAAGGAAAAACCTCATGTGACAAAACATTCAAGCCTTCCCCCCACCTTTTTATTATGCAAGCTGGGCACAGATTTAATTTTTAGTGAAACCAACTTTGTTATCTTTTATGCAGACACAGCTCTGCTGTGAAGTGTCCATCTTTAATAATGTAACCTGTGGGTGCTGTGGGCTACAAAGCCTTGCTAATCGGTCACAAAGAGAGAATTTGTGTTTGCATGCGTGCATATGTTTTATTGCAAACTATAAACACAGCCACTTATCATTTTGTGAGAAATAAACTATTTGGAGCTGTTTTTGCATTGATGAATAGAAGGAATCAGGTTTTATATTCTAGCCCCCATCCCATACATGCTGGAGGAAAAATAGTCAATTTTGATTATGAAGAGAAAGATGCAGACCTAGACAGGAGCTACATTCTGATATGCATGCTATCAGAATGATTTATGCAAATTATGCATATTATTCCCAAAGGAATTCCTCCTCAAACTGCCAGGATAAATTGCCGGAAATTAGCCATAAAATCTGTCGTGCTAGGAGCAAAAGGTGAAGGCCACTGGGAAAGCAAGGACATTCAGCTTCTGAAGTCTTCCAGGACATGATAGAGCCTGATTATTTTACCTAGGTCCTGAGAAGGATGTGGTTTCTCCTAAAGTATTTTCCCAACAAATACTGAATCACACTTTATTTACCACTAACATAAGGAAATTTATGCTATTAAAGGCCTCAATGCTTCTTTAACAGCTAATCTAGCTTTGAAAAATATTAGTAGTTTTCAAAGAGTTGGAACAACCTTTCACTAGAATGGATGCATTGCTTCTCCCAGAAACTTGAATGACTACTGTTCCAAATGAAGCAGTGCTTAGAGCTTGGAAGATTCTTTCAACTAACTGGCAATGTTGGGTCTACTACTCCCTGTTACACCAAAGTATGAAAATATAAGAGATCATTACATCTAAAGATTCTCTTGCTTTCTGCCTTCCCACTCCCCACTGGTTGCTTCCATGAATTACTTCCCTTTTGGTCCCTGGTGGGTATGTGCAAGAAAACATCTTTTTTTCCTTTTTTAATTGATCCTTTAGACAAGCAGTATATGGATAACTAGGTGGTTTTTCTAAGAAACATCCATGATTTAATAACTAATTATTGTTGATTTTTTCTTACTACAGAAAGTATCATTAATGAGACCTTACGACTGACCTCAGTTTCTTCCAATATACGTTGTAATAAAGAGGATATCACCCTAAATTTAGGAAATGGAGAAGTCAATCTACGAAAAGGAGATACCACCATCATTTACCCACCACTCCTGCACTATGACCCAGAAATCTTTGAACAGCCTGAGGTAAATATTCGGCTGATGCACGCTACTTATTTTTTAGGCTCCTAGTCCATTGCCTTTAATGGGAGCTTTGTTTATATCCTGGTGTTCCTCCAAACAAAAACTAAAAAAAAATCTTCCCACTTTATGTTGTGTTTTCTAGTACCCAAAGGTCATATAGGATTATAGATTTAGAGCTGGAAGGAACTTTAAAAGTCATCTAGTCTAATCCCTTCTTTTTCCAGATGAACAACTAAGGCTCTGAGAAGTGAAGATATTTGGGACAGGGCACACCAATTGTACAACTATGATTTGAACCCTTATTCTCTGACCCAAATCTTGCCATCTTTTCACTGTACCACACTGACAAAGAAACGTGGTGCTAAAGCTATCGTTCTTTTCAAAGAAAATAACCATTACATTTTGATTTCCATAAATGTTGTGATAAATATAGGCTTAGTTTGGCAGGGGATCATTGGATAGAAGTATAAGAATCAGAGGAAGCATTATACAAAGTTAGAAAATTATAAAACAGAAATTTTTAAATGTTAAGGTAAATGGGGTTAGGTGACTTGCCCAGGGTCACATAGCTAGTAAATATCTAAGGCTGGATTTGAACTCAGGAGAATAGGGATTTATTATCAAGCAGGCTTGACTCTTCCAAACTCTAAAATTAGCATGGTTTTCTTTGCACCAAAAGCTTTTTGGTCTTTTGTTTTGTTTTGTTTTTACCTCTCATCGTAGGGATTTACCCCTTGTTGATCAATTATTATGGTGTTGTGAACTTGTGTTTGTAAAACTGATGCTTTGACTCTAAAACTCTGGGTATAATTGTGTCATCTCCTTGTATTTTTTTCTGAAGCTAGAGTTAATGAATATCAAAGACAAGAAATTAATCCACCCTGGTTCATCCTTTAATACAACCTCTGAAGTTCATCACCTGCATGCAAATTGAATATGGTCCTACTGTTCCCTAGCTTTGAGGGAAAGGATGTTGTGACAGTGGTCTCTTCAGTGAAATGCAATTTCTGAAAGGTAGATTTCTATGTCCTGAGATGCAAGTTCATGGCAGGATCATTTTCAGATATACCATCTAAGTAGTTGGATATTTATGGATCTGACTGGATTAGAATATTGTCTAATTTATAAAGTTAAGGTTGAGGTGAATCACAAAAAATAAATTATCATTTACATTTGTGAAAGCATTTTTGAAAATTCTCCAAAGTGCTGTTCCTCTGACCAATAGAGTACTCTGACCAGTAATAATGTGTATTATCATCATCCTCACTCTCAGTTTAAGGAAAGCACCTATTAGGCCTGTAAAAAAAGAGTATCTGGAGATTTATTTTGAATGTTCTGTCATTTGTTTCTTGTGTGACACTGAGCGAGATCACAACCTTTCTGAACCTGATTTTCCTCATTTGTAAAAGGTGATGATAATACACTACCTTTTTAAAAAGGGTTTTGTGAACATAATGCTTCATAAAATTATACATTTATAAGTTATGATGTTATTGTTATACACTCTGCTAATGGCGGGTCTTTGTGGGTGGCCTCCATAATACCCAGCTAACATACTTTGCCCAGTTGCAAGTGAGTCAGAGACCACATTGTTCCAAACTGAAGAATGGTCAGTTGCTAGCAACATTTGCACTCATGGCCAGAACTGCTGCATTTTAAACACTGAATGGGGAATGGGTGCAGCCCTCTTTAGGTCTTATAGACTCACATGTCCAAGAATTGAACTCAAAAGTCTATCAAACTCCTACCCCTAAAAATCCAGCATGCTATCCTTTTTCATTGTTCAGTTGTTTTTCAGTCATGTCCAACTCTTCAGGACCCCATTTAGGGTTTTCTTGGCAGAGATACTGAAGTGGTTTTCCATTTCCTTCTCCAGGTCATTTTACAGATGAGGAAACTGAGGTAAACAGAGTTAAGTAATTTGCCCAGAGACACACAGCTAGTAAGTGTCTGAGGTCAGATTTGAAATCAGGAAGTTAAGTCATCCTGACTCCAGACCCAGTCCTCTATTTACTACACCACTTAGCTGCTCCAATCCTATCAGACTTTTAACTAATTTATAAATTGGATTACTACTAAAAATTACACTTTTAATTTATATCACTAATGTTCTTGGCACCTAGTAAGTGCTTTTTAAATGCTCTTCATACAGTCAGTCTTTTAATGTGTTCTCGCTGCTTAAGAAGAACAGAATGGTATGATATAGGAATAGGCTTAGACAAAGACTGTAACCCTTTATAACAAGCCTATACCATCATAGACTCCAAAGTCTTACTGTCTCTAAACCAATGGCTTTAAAACACATCTAAGGTGTCTCTCTTCCACTTATTAGCTATTCAACACTGATCAAATCCCTTAATCTCCTTTGTATCTCAGTTTCTTCATCTGTAAAATGGGAAATAATAACTCACACATTATCTATCTCATAGCTATGAGGAAAGTACTTTGTAACCCTTAAAGTAATTCATAAGCTAATATATAGAACTAATAGGTTAGTTCAGCCTTAAGATTTTAAATGATCAAGTAAAATATTGCCAAGGAAATGGTATGATTATCATAGACTTTTAGAAAAACAATGTCATGACATTTGAATGCAGTGCTTTCACTGGTCCCCCAGCCTATTGCCTTGCCTTTTACAGCTTTTAAGAATTTTATGACAAAAGTGAACACAATTGTTAGGGGGAAATGTCTCTGTGTGTCTGCCAGCATCCCACCTGGTCCTACCATAATGCAGTGGTTCTGGGAGGCACCACAGTATCCTGGCATGCAGCCAGTTCAGTCATGCCAGGGAGCCAGAGGTGTACTGTGTGGCCCTGGTGAACTCTGTAAATGCTTTAACATAGCCCAGCCTCTCTGCTTTGCTAAAAACTTATCTCTGGGGCCCCAACAAATCAAAACCCCTGGGAAAAGCTTCCAATGCCTGCCAGTAGTCCTCATGCTCCTCAAATGTAGGGGTCTTCTCAAACACTGAGGACATCTCTTCAGCCAGCTTAGTGTTGGTGGTGGTCATTGAAGACAGAGCCTTGGAGCACTTCACGTTCAGACAGCATCTGACTGGATACATCCAAAGTTACAAAGGCCTTTGAAGTCCTAGAAACTTTTGACCTGATTTCACCAAATCTACTGTATCATAGCTTTTGACTGGGTCAAATAATAGCTGTCATATCTTTTTTTTTGTTCTTAGAAACCCCAGCAAACAAATATTAAGTGGTTTAGGGTAAGTAGGTGTTCCAGCTCAAGTTTCTCTTCTAAGAAACTTTCAAGGATATTGAGTGTAAGGAAAATGTATATAACATTTTAGATGCTTCAATCATGTGTCCATATTATGGCTTCTTTGTTTAGTATATTTTGTATGCTGTGTGTTTCCTTTCAGAATGGGAAAGACTTTTAAGTTATTTGTGAGCTGTATATTCACCAGTGTGGCACTCATGGTTTTTAAATAAGATTAGTATTATATCTTTATAATGTCTGTTAATGAAAAGAATTTACAGTCCTATAAAACTGCTGCTAAACAATCGTTGGATCACAATCTTCATCAAACAAACCTATCAAAAAAAGATGAGTGAGCTTTAGGTTTCACATAGGCCAATTACTAATGAAATAGCAACATTTCCCCTTAGTTTCGCATCCTAAATTTAGAATACTCTAGGAAATTCCCCATAATACAGTTCAGACTAAACCACAGCTCTTTTTTAAAAAGCTGTTTCCATTGTCTTCTTATGAATTTTGACATACACCTATGAAGATTATGTGTATATACAAATGTAAAAGCAAGTACAGTGTTATTAATGTTAGAATATTAATCTTACTCTGCTACACAAAGTATATTCTGGCCAGCATACTTGAAAGCTGTATTTTTCTAGATTTACCTTTCTGTAATAGTGGTGTGAGGAGGTGATCAGGAAAACCAGGAGAATGACGTTGCTGAGGGAAAAGAAAGCTGAGAGAACATAGTGTCAAGGCTCACAAGAGACCACAGAGGTGAGGAAAGACCGGTACATTAAACGTGGTGTGCTTACTCATGTGGTTAAAAACACCCTCTCTTAGACAAGCAGAGCAAAAATTTGTGACTATCTGTGACTTGGTCATGATGCCTGGATATTAATAATCAGACCTAATGTTCACATATTTTTATTTATTATAGCATACTATAGACATAGGGTGATATAATAGATAGAGGGATGGCCTTCAAGTCAGAAAGACTTGAATCCAAATCTGGCCCCTGAGACCTTTGTCAAATCACATAATCTCTAGGTTTTATCTGCTAAATTATAGATTGGCTAGGATCTTCTCTGGTAGGAGATTCCCATGCTGATGAAATTACATATCCTTTGTGTAGCCATGTATATGGATAAGCCACGTATGTCAATACTTTGATTAATAAATGTTCTTGGAAAAACAAGAATAGTTTTTTAATTGAAACTAAAATTAAATTGAATTTAAACAGAATTGGCCTGAGTATTGCTGAGGTTAGGAAAAGTTCTATCCTTCTTAGTGATAGTCTGTGGCAGTAGTGATAAGAACATTGTAGCAGTTCCTCAAACATAATTTTTAGAGACCGCCAAGGTCCAGGCCTCTTGTAAGAGGAAAGCTGTATTCTTACGCCTTGTCACTTGGGAAAGGTTACAGATGTCTTGTATGTGCATGTGTTTGTCAGGCGGGGCCATGAATGAATGAATGAATGAATGAATGAATGAATGATTAACTTACAACATTATAATAATATAAAGTAGCATTTATATAGCATTTAATGTTTTTAAAGTGCTTTATGAGTATTCTTTCACTTTGTCCTCACAAAAATCCTGGGACGTAAATACTGTTATTTCCCCCATTTTATAGATTATTAAACTGAGACAGACAGAGGTTTGTGACTTGCCTAAGGCCATACAGTAAATATCTGAGGACGGATGTGGATTCAAGTCTTCCTGACTCCAGGTTTAGTACTCTGTTCACCTTACTATGTGGCAGATATTGTTCCAAGTACTAGAGATTCAAATACAAGTGCAATGTAAGCTCTGGATTCATTCCTATAATATCTTTTACATTGACAAGCTGAATCCCTAGAGAATGACTGACTACATCTCTCCCTCAGTGTTCTAGGGGTGGCGCCAAGGGATTATGGGTATCTTTCTAATGCTATTGTACCCAATTTCCCGCTGTGGTGTTTCCTCCATTGATTAGCAGTTAATATCAATTTGACTAAGAAGCTTTTAGAAATTTTCTAAGTATATTTTCTAAGATGGCATAATGCAGAACAATTAATACCAAACATGCTCCCAAACCAGAAGCATGTTCTCCCATAATTACATATAGGATAAAGAGTAAAATGGGCTCAGGCTTAGAACACATATGGCAAAAGAAGGGTACAATAGTTCCTGGGAGACCTTCTGAGAGAAGACCATTCCTCTTCTTTTTTTTTTTTTAATGGAGGAAAGATCCTCATGAAGTTCTCCATAGGCATAGTGTGGCTTCCAGCTATGCTCTGTGTAGAGTTTTTCATGAAGCAGCCTTTCCTCAATGGCTGGTTTGTCCTCAGCTTTCAATGCAGATGCTTCCATGAGCCATTAATATCCCAGGGAATGTTTCAAGGACACTGATGAGAAGTCCAAATCCTTAAACCCTCTGAAGTTCCAGTGGTCGTTTTTTTTTTTCTCAATGAAGACTAAGGTTCTTTTCCCTCTTCTCCCACAAGTGATTTCCTTTCAAAGACTTGGTTGGAACTGCTCTTCTCTAGAACCCCTCTGGATAATAACTCGGTGCCAAACTAAATTATTATTTTTAGAAGACCCACAGGGCATGACAAGGCATATTAATTTAATGTCTTTTATTAATTGATTGGACAGCTAGGTGGTGCAGTGGTTAGAGCACAGAGCCTAGAGTGAGGAAGACTAATCTTTATGAATTCAAATCTGGCCTCAGACACTAGTTTTGTGACCCTGGAAAAGTCAATTAACCCTGTTTGCCTCAGTTTCCTCATCTGTCAAATGAGCTGGAGAAGGAAAAGGCAAACCACTCCAGTATCTTTGCCAAGAAAACCCCAATTTAACAGCAACAACATTAATTCATTGATCAATTCAATAGAGGTGTTCTCACCTGGTAAAAATGTTAGAGTTATAGTGTCTTGTTAGTTACTTTTAAGTGAGGTAGAGTGATCGATTGACTTAATCACCTGCAACCTTTCCACTCTCACCCAAGTTCAATATCTGCTGCCTCTGAACATCTTTTGGAATATGTTTTGCAAAGTCCATATCCCTAAATCTTCAATAGCTTTCTAGTATCTTGGAGAGGTTCTGAATTGTCTTTTTTTAATTTCTTCCCCAATATCTTGCTCTAAAGAGTCCCAGGAAAAGTCTTATGTGACAGTTCATAATCAACTCTGGCAATTAATGCTTTGCCATACCTCCCAATATATGGTGATAAATTTTAACAAATATCACTTACATCTTTCCAATGGGTTACTGTCTGTCTTGGTACTTTCAGAAGAAATTCCTTGTTTCATCCCACAAAGAAAAGAAGAAAAGTTTAAAAAAAGAAAGGAAAAAGATCAAGCCTTCCTTCTCAGAAAGAAAGCCTAGACCCTTATGGAGTTCCTGAACAAGTATAGCGACCTCAGGTGCTTAGCATCAGGGGTGGAGGTTCAATTCGTCTTCTTCTCCCAAGAGGGATGAGGAAGGCTCTGTATTCTGCACTCATCTAAGTGTCAAGTGCTACAACAAATGGTTGCTGGATCAAGGGGGGGACCCCAATTTTCACCTTCTCCTTTTCTCTATGAGGAGTCTTGCTACTCTTGACCCACATAAACATACCAGGTTTAATACTGAACTAACATAAAAGAAAAAGAAAATCAAGCATCCTAACTCAAAAGGAAAACCTAATCCTATGAAGATTCTAGAGAATATGGTTCCTGTGGGCTCTACCCATAGCAATTAGAGAATTGGATCAACTGCAAGTTACCCTCAACCCACAACTAACTGGCAAGTAAGGTCCCACATCAAGATTTTTTCTCTCCTCAGAGTTCTAGGGGTAACCTAGATGATTTGGGGGTTGTTTCTCTAGTACTATCACTCAGGATCCCCCATCTGGTATGTTCCCTCAATACTATTTCTCTAAATAATATCATCCTAGTATGTAATTAATTGGCTAATTGATTTCTCCTGCATGTTAATTAACCAATTAACATCTTATGAAGGGATATTTACTAAGAAATTATAACAAGAAATTAAAAAAAAACTCCCCATAATTCAGGGCAAATACTCCCTTCTTAAACATTTATTTGGTCTGTAGTACAGTGGGCTCAAAATTAAAGTGATTACTACAAAACATTTCCCATAATACACTTGCTTTTTAGCTGTGGTATGGTCATTGGATAAGTTGCTCTACTGCTTATAAGACACAATGTTTTGGCTGCTGGGCTGATTTCTTTGCCATCCTCAGCATATTGGCCAGGTACATTTTGACCACATTGTCCATATCCCCAATCTGCAACAGTTCTCTGAAGTCCTCAGAAGGAATAAGCATTTTCTTTTTACTTCCTTCCCTAGTGCCATACAGGAAAGAGTCTACAAATGGCTAACTTTGCACAGGTACTTATATAGTCCCCCCATGTACAAGAAATCCAAATTCCCCCCCTCCCTCAAATACTGAAGTTATGCAGATTCAGCAAAGAAAAGTTTACAAAATTTGTCTAGTTATTAATTGCTTAGTACTTAACCAAAACCTTCTTTATGTTCAAAATGGCCTTCTCTGACTCAAAGACAATAAAGAAAAAATGTTAAAGGCAAAGAAAATCCAGCTTCCTATCTTTAAAAAAAAAATGTGATATCTAGGGAATTTCCAGAAAACGTTTAGAGCCGGGGTCAAATGGAAGTGACACCCTCACCCTCAGTTGAGTAGCCACACTGTTTTGACTTAGTTCTTATGTAGCTGTACTCATTAACGTACCAAGTGCTCTTAAAAAACCTATCACTGAGGCCAGGAAAAACTGAGGCACTCACTCTCTACCTCTTTCACTAAGGAGCTTGTCCTCTGCTCATGACCCACACTCACAGATCACATTCAGTGCAGTAAAATTCCTCTGGGTCCTAGCAACATTTTCTGCAAGAGACCCTGAACCACATATGGAATCCAGCTGGAGGTCTGGAAAAAAAAATTTCCCAGTGTCCCTTCCTACAGGAAGATTACTATGGCTCTGCCTATTGAAAGGACAATGTAAATAGTATTCTGAACTCACCCAACAATAAGATAAGCAGGCTCAGTGTAAGCAGAAAGAAAACAGGTTCCTGTAAGCCCCAAATATGTGTGTGGCTCTCACAAAGTGATTAAGCACTTAGAGTTGATTATTTGGGGTTTCTAGAATACCAGGCAAACTTTATCCTATGGACTTACAGTCCATAATCATTTATTCCAAAGTAAGGCAATCTAGGACTGTTTAGAAGCAAAAAGAAAAAAAAAAAGAATTTGTTATCTAGGCACCAGAATTTTAGGGACCCATACTTCTCATATTGGCTGTAATACTTAAACTATCAATCAATATTTGTTAAGTGTCTACTATGTGCTAGGCCCTGTGCTAAGCAATGGGGAAACAAAAAGAGGCAAAAACAAAAAACAAACCAAAAAAAAAAAGCTTAAGGAGCTTGCGATCTAATGGGGCAGTCAACATGCAAACACATATATACAAAGAAAGCTATAAATAGAATAAATAAGAAATAATTAGCAGAGGGAAGGCATTAAAATTAAGAGGGGTTGGTGAAGGCTTCCAGTAAAAGAAGGATTTTCTTTCTTATCATTTAGAGTTGTGTCTAACTCTTTGTGACCTCATTTTGGGGTTTTCTTGGCAAAGATACTGGAATAGTTTGCCATTTACTTCTCCAGATGAGGAAACTGAGGCAAACAGGGTTAAGTGATTTGCCCAGGGTAACAGAGCTAGTAAGCTGTGTCTGAGACCAAATTTGAATTTAGGAAGGTAATTCTTCCTGACTCCACACCAGATACTCTATTCACTGCACCACCTAGCTGCCCTTAACCAGGGCTCAAAGGAAGTCAGAGAGGTCAATAGTCAGAACAGAGGAGGAAGAGCATGGGGAACAGCCAGAGAAAATGCCCAGAGTCAAGACATGGAGTATCTTGTTCATGGAACAACCAGGAGACTGGTGTTACTGGATCATATTGTATACAATAATATAACAAATATCAGCACATAAACATTCCAGTAAGCAAAAGTGGTCACAAAGAATTGGTCTGATCTGTAAGAAAAAATATGAGAAGACTGGCTGTGCAAATAAAGCCTTAAAAAATAAAGAAGAAAATGCCAGTTTTTTTTTCCTTTTTTTTGGATCTGGAGTTGGAATTGGGGGTTTGGGGGTAAGGGAAGTTGGAAAAATGTCCCATCCTAAAAGAGAGGGGAGTTTCTCCCTGAAGGATCAAAAGAACCAGGAAGCTTTTTACCAGAAGGGTAATAAAAGAAGGAATACCTCACCTGGAATATTTGGTATTTTGTTTTAAAATCTGACCATGAAGTTTGTGACTAAAGGAAAAACCTCACTGAAATACATCCCTTCTATTAACGAATGCTTCACTAAACTTGACTGTCAAATAGCTACCATGAGCCATGTCCTGGGTGCCAGTACAACCTCAAAATCTTCTCTAAAATGAGGGTATGCACACTTATTACTTAATTTATATTACAAGAGCTTATCAGAAGTCAGAGTATACGGAGGTTTGTATCCTGGCTCTTTCATGTACTATTTGTGTGATCTTGGGCAAATCAATCCCATGTCTAGGTCTGTTTTCCTCATCTAAAAATTGAGGGAATTCAGCTAGCTAATAATCTCTAAGGTCTTTCTGGCTCTAAAAGTTGTGATCCTCAAAAGCAATGTTCATCTTCTACTTTTAGCTCTGCCAGAAGAAGGAAATTTGTAAGAGTGAATATTTGTTCTTAGTTCTAACTGCTAAGGTCAATTCAGATCCATTTGTCTTAAGCCTTAGCACCATACAGTACTAAATCTACTGATATTACAAAGTGCTTGAAATCTTAGTTGGGACCTCAGGGGGAAAAAATGGATCAAAAAAAGTTAATTGTCCAGTAGAATGTAAGCACTTTCAGGGCAGGGACTGTTCTGATTTTTGTCTTTCTGCCTCTGAATGACCTGCAAATATTAATTGCTTAATAATCTTGTATTTAATATTTATCATTATTATTATATCATCCAATGCAAAGTTTTAAAATTTTGTGGGTTGAGATGGGGATAGTCAATGGTTTTGTTTTTGTAAATAAAAGCAAATATTTTAATAAAATATTGTGATTGCCCCCCAGAAGTTTCTGATTCTTCTGTGGTCTATCATGGTTTTAAAAACAAAAACACTCACAAAGCTTCATGAATTAACTTTTTGAGTCTGGTTAAGCATTGATTCAGTTCAAAAAATATGCACTACAAACTAAAATAAGGATTACTCTTCTTTGCACTTTTCCCCTTTCTTTCACCAATTTTATTTGGGCACTTCATTTTAAAGGAAAAGTGGTGAAGTTTGACCTCTAGAACCTGGGGTTCAAATCCTGGCTTACAGTCTGTGCGACTTGGTCAAGTCATTTAATTTCTCTGGGTCTCAGTTTCCCTAATTGTAAAATGAGGAATTGGAGTAGATAACCTTTAAGCTTCCATTGAACTCAAATTTATGATCCTGTGATTTTGTGATAATGAAGTCTAGAAAAGTTGGCATAGGTTGGGAAGGACCTTAATTTTTAAGATTTGAAAATGGTTTTGAGGCTTCATTGTCACAGAATCATAGGATTGTATATACATATGTTATTGTTGGTCAATCATTTTTCAGTTATGTCCAACTATGTGCGGTTTGCCATTTCCTTCTCCAGCTCATTTTACAGAACATGTATGTATGTGTGTGTGTGTGTGTGTGTGTGTGTGTGTGTGTGTGTATTTGCTTTTGAGAAAACACAGTGATGGAGTGCCTTACTTTTTTGAGTAAATTTTGATGAGACCAAATCATGGAATCAACCAACCCGATACTGGTTTGCAAAAATAGTTCCTCTGATCAGATAAGTAACATATTCAGGCAAGAAAATAATGAAACCACTTTTTCAGTGGTTTTAGAAATAAGCTACCTATAATGGTGTTTATTACCAAAATTTGCACTGGTATCTCTCTGACTTGCTTCTTTGCATTAACTTTATGTAGTTCATGTGAAAATTATGCACTGAGCAGGACTAATGCTAATGAGAGACCAAGTACAGGAAGGAGCTGGCCATTTTCATGCACACCATGTGCACTAATTGAATAAATAGCTTAATTCACCATAGGCTGAAATAAGGTCACCCAGCCTTTTCTCAGAAACTCAAGTGATATTTGAACCATCACATTTTGGCAGCAAAAAGAAATTAAAATGACAAGCCCAAGACTCGAGCTAAACTGTGTGCATAATATTTCTATTATAAATAATGTAACTTATATGAAACTGGATTCAAATGCAGAGTTAACCCTAAGGGTTTTTTTTAATTTTGAATTCATTTCAATAAAATTTCCACAAGGAAAATAAGCACACACCAAAAGGCATGAAGCCTAGAACTGGAAGTCCCCTCTCTAGCTCCTTGCTCCTCTTCAATTGTCAGTAAGTGACTAAGCACTGTCGTAAGAATAATTTAACAGGTAATTTCCACTTAAAATAGGCTATGTTCCAAAAGTCTGCTTATAAATTGATCGTATGGTACTTGCAAAGTATTTTCCTACAGAAACAATACCATAAAGGATGGTTAGGTTCACAAGATAGCACACAAAAGCCTATCTAATTAGTAATATGATTAAGAGCTCATGTTTATAAACTACAAATTGTTGTTCTTATAACAACTTTGTGAGGTAGGCAAGGTAAGTATTACTATCCCCTTCTTTTAGATGAAAAAGCTGAGACTGGGAAGGATTGAGTGAGCTTGCCCCAAGGTCATGTGGCTAATAAATGACAGAGTCAAGTTTTGAAAGTCAGGTCTTTGGCCTCCAAGTTACCATGCTGCCTTTCTTAGGAAGTACTAATAGTGGCTCTGAATTTGAGCTCCCTTTAAACTCTGAACCCCAAGTGCTGAAATCTACTGCAATGGCAAAAGGGGGAGGGGGAACATGATAGAGAATCATGCACTTCTTGTGCCGCTAGTGGAGAAGAAGCCCCGTGGTGGAGGCAGTGGTGAGGGAGCTTATTTATAATCATCTGTCCATCAATCTATACAAACATATAAACACATATACATATATGTGTATATATACATGTACATATGCATATACATGCAGGGGTAAATACCTATGTATATATGAGTAATTCTTATATTTAGTTTTCTTAAGTATAGAATTTCCCAGATATAACATACACAAAGCATATGGTCACAAGGTGGCAGGGTGATGAACTTGGAGCCAGGATGATCTGAGTTTGACTCCTCTGTTAGTTGTCAACTAGCTATATGGCCTTGGGAAGGTCACTTAACCTCTATCAACCATAGTATCTTCACCTGTAAAATAGGGATAATGAGAGTTCTTATTCCTTAGGGTTGTTGGGAGGGTCAAATAAGATAATAAATGTAAAGTTGTTTGCAAATGTTAACGCACTATATAAATTCTGGCTAATAATAATAGTAACAATAACAACAATAATAGAAAATGGTGAGGCTCATGGACATTTTTCTTTTCCATTTGGTGTGTGAGGACTAATTTGCTAGTAGTGATTGAGTTAGTTACATGGGAAGCTTCACTTTGCTTATAGTTACTCAAGTTTGACTTCTTGAAGTGGATAGAATTTTAGGAAAGATTATGAAATCAGAAAGAGAAAAACTTACAATCAAATTAAATGAAAAACATTTCATGTAACTTAACTAATTCTGACAATCTCAATTGTTTTTTATAGGAGTTTAAGTTTGATCGTTTTGTAGAAGATGGCAAGAAGAAAACTACCTTTTTCAAAAGGGGCCAAGAGCTGCCATATTTCCTAATACCATTTGGATCTGGAATCAGCAAATGTCCCGGCCGATTCTTAGCAGTGCTTCAGATAAAGCAGTTGGTAATTCTCTTGTTTTCGTATTTTGATGTAGAATTAATTGAAGACAAATCCCAACAATTCAAAAATTCCCGAATGTTCTTTGGTATTCAGACTCCTCAATCAGATGTTTCCTTTAGGTATAAGCTAAGATGTTAAAAAAAAAAAAAGGAGAGAGAGGAAAAAGATGTTTGCCCCAAAATAGCAATGTCTTTCCCTTCTGCCCCACCTCCTTTTTTGTTTTTATTTCTGGAAATGAAATTATGTTTTTCTCCTTGTTTTATTTTTTTAAACATGCTTCCATATTAGGCGGGGTGTGCTTTCATTCCATGATGCCAAGACATCTGGTCAGTCCAGCCAAAAAACAATATAGTCCAGTTTTAGAGCTGGCATTATGATGTCAAAACATTCTGATGAGTTCCACTTCCTTCCTTACTTGACTAAGTATGTTTAGTGTATTAACCATATGTACACCTTTAAGACTGTATTTACAATATGATAACAGAAATTATATTATGGAAGAATTTATGGGTTCTGTAGAGCAATGTGTGACAGAATCTCTGACAGAGCTATGAGTATTCAGACACAGATCAGAGTTCTGTAGTTCTGTTACTTCATGGGAAAATTCTCCCATGAATATTTCTGGGAAATTGTGTCAGCAGTGGATATTACCAACAAGTTAAAAAAAACTCAAAGGAGAAAATATTTAATTTGTGATATTAGATGAAAATGTCATCTTTATAGATAATATCAATAATATTTGCATTGCCTGGGTATGCTTTTATTAAATGGGTTGTGCAGAAGATTAAATGCTTCAATTTCATGTCAAAATTTCATCATTTGAAAATGTGTTTTATTGCTTTTTATTTGTTGTTACTGTTGTTCAGTTGTGACCAACTCTTTCTGACCCCATCTGAGGTTTTCTTGGCAAAGATACTGGAGCAGTTTTCCATTTCCTTCTCTAGATCATTTTACAGATGAGAAAACTGAGGCAAACAGGGTTAAATGATTTGCCAATGGTCACACAGCTAGTTAAGTGTCTGAGGGCGCATTTGAACTCAGGTCTTCCTGATTCCAGGCCTGGCACAACATCCACAATGCCACCTAGCTGCTCATTGCTTTTTATACTTTTAGTTCAATAGAATAAACTTTACTTTTATATAGGATCACTTTGTTTAAGTGACAGCCCGATCTCCTTTGGTTGCATAGGACGACATAGGGACAATAATCTCTTCAGTGATTGTTCAGCACATTAGAAATAGCTTTATGGCTTGAGAGAATGTTGACATCACTTCCCCACTGACTGGAGGCATCAGTGCTACAGAGTCTGTAGTGAAATGTTTTGTGTCAAAATTATCCTTACTCACAACTATCTGTCTCCACTGGAACACAATGTGAAGAAAAACTGAGGCTTTTATTTTAAACATTACACTCTTTGAGACCTAAGTTTAGTTTAGTTACATAATTATTTGATTCCTTTTCAGTTATCGTGACGAACAGTGCCAACCCTGAACATGTCCCTCATTTCACATTCCTCACTGAGCCTCTGGCCTCCCAAAGCAAATTAAGTAAAACGAATTCTTGGTGGTGCTCTATACAAACAGGCAAAGCAAAGAAAATTGTGGTGAAAATGCACACTTATCTAGCACTATGGTGGTTATGAAGCACTTTGTTTACAGTCATACTGGGAGGTAAAATAATGCAAGTATTGCTATGGCCACCATACAAATGAGGATGTTAAGGCTCCTGAGCCAAAGCTCCAGCACCCACACTGGCACAACTAGAAAGTATTGGAGAAATAAGACCCTAAACTGAAAATAGGGCTTCTGACTTGAAGTTCATACAAAGGGCTATAAAACTGCATACATCAAAGCCTCATTGATTAAGGCTAATGGAGGCAATGTGTAACTTAATTAATGAGCATTGTGCTTGGAGTCAAGAATACTTGGATTAGTTTCTGTCTCAGACATTTATTAGTTGTGTGATCCTGGGCAAGTCACTTCAACAATTTCATGAACAAAATTAATGCAACCAGATTAAGAAGAGATGTTATTGGCTGAGAAAAAATGAATTAAATATCCCTGATAAGCATCTGATATCAAGATATATTGGTCTATAAGACCAAAAGGTCTTATTCCTCAGTGGATCAATGCTTAAAGAATATGAACAAACAGTTCAAAAAAGACTTGCAAACTATTTACCATAAAAAAGATCACTCCAAAACACTAATAATAAAAGAAATGAAAATCAAAATGCCTCCAAGGTTTTACCTCACACCCACAAAATTGGCAAAAATGGCAAAAGATAGAAATAGTCAATGTTGGAGGGACTATGGAAAGATAGGCAAACTAATATGTTGTTGGAGAAGCTGTGAATTAGCCCAATCATTCAGGAAAGAAATTTGGGATTATACTAAGAAAATGACTAAGAGGTCATTTTGTCTCTTTTTTTGTCCCTTTATTCAAGACCCTGTACTAGGCACAATTAGAGGACTAGGGCTCTGCTCTCAGAGAACTTTGACTGGAAAGACCTTTTGGCCCAGAGGTCCCACTATTAGATATATACTCACAGGTATCAAAGACAGAAAGGTCCCATGTACAACAGAAAATGCATAACAGCACTCTGCAGTTTTAAAAGACTTGGAAACAAAGACATCCACACTTAGATGGACATAAATTGGGGAATGACTAAACAAATTGTGCATGAATGTAATGATTTATTGTTGCACCATAAGTAATTGTGACTATGAAGAATACAGAGAAGCATGGAGGAAAATGAAGCAAATGGCACTGTGACACTAATATATACAATGACTACAATGTAAATAGGGGAAAAAAAACCTGAATGCTCTGTAATTATAATGATTAAGCTTGAGTCTGAAGAAGAGATGAGAAATTGTACTCTCTTCCCTTCTTTACTAAGGTGAAGGGCTATGGAAGTGAAAAATGACATATGCTGTCAGACTCAGTTGATATATTGATTTACTTTGCTGAACTGCTTCTTTTTTTCCTCTTTCTTTTTTATTCTTTGTTGCAAGGGATAGCTATATGGGTAGGGAAGGAACAGAAGTATTTTCACAAAATATTAAGAACATTTTTAAAGAAAATTTTATAGTCCTGTATAAGCAAGGAATTAATAAGATAGTATTACTATAAACTGTATTATATTCTTATTTTGTGTTAAAGGCAGATCAACAAGATCTATAACTGGGAATGTTTTGTTAATCTTTGGCTCCTCATATTACTAAATGAACTTGGAAATAATAAAGTTGTATTGCTTTTAAGTTATTTTATAATTCTGATTTTGTCCCTCTCCTTTTTTCCATTCACTCACTCTTCCTATTCCTGGTATTCCCCTTAATCATCACAATCTTGAGTTCAAGAATTCTTTTCTATCTTCCCAGGCTGTGGCATGCCAGTCTTGGTCTAATTGTAGAATGTTGAGGGAGATTAGCTGGAATAGATCAAGCCCAAACCTGCTATTTTTCAGATGAGGAAACTGAAGCTCAGAGGCAATTGTCCAAAGTCATCCAAGTAATATGTAGCAGGTTTAGAACTTGAAACTACATCTACTGATTATAGTTGGTTTTTCATTATCCCATGTTGATTTACCTCTTCCTCCATCCTTCAATCCCTTAATTTCTATAATTCCTGCTCCATACCCTCAAACCCCACCCTCAACCCTGGTTAACTGGGACCATCTGACTCTTCTGCTCCTACTCTTGAGTGGCTGAATTCTACTTCCCACTAGGTGCAGCTAAACAAAAGTAAAATCGGCTTCTTAAAGAGGTGGAGAGTTCTCTCACATTTATGATATTCAGAAAAACGATGGGATAACCACTTAACAGATAATTGTGAAGAGGATTCTTTTTCAAGTATAGGTTGGATTAGAAGGGCACTGAAGTACCTTCCAACTCCGTAATTCTGTGATTCTCCTGAAGGGAATCACAACTCTTAAGGAAGTATTTATGCTAGCTTTAGCTACACTTTCCATCTCCGAGGGAACTATCACATTCTTCACAACGGTTGTTTAAAATATTCTCTTCTGTCTTCAAACACTCAACTCTACCCCCTTTACCTTCAATCCCAAAAGGTGATCTCACCTCCTACTTTACTGAGACAATTGAGGCCAACAGATGGACAGTTATCCCTTACACATAGTAGGGTTTTAGGGGCGTGGTGCCCCTGTGATCTGGAAAAACTTCATAAAATTTTTTTGGCCCTCTCTTCATACCAGAAAGGAAGTCTGAATTTTTTCTTCTTATGGGGTGTTTACATTACCCTAGTATAAAATTTGGGTTAAGTATTTGGTTATAGACTCTGTGTCACCTGCTGGCCTTTCAGTGTTGTCTACAACTTCCTCAAAATTCCCCCCAAAATCCCATTTAATTTCTTATGCCGACCCGAGATATATTAAAACCAACATGAGAAAAGTCTCATTGTAGAAGGGATGCCTTTCTGTACCCTCCTCCAAACTGCCTCTAAATAGCTTACTCTCTGTCCCCATGTGCTGTCCCCTTCTTTCACAGGTGTCACCTCCATCATCAAACCCTTCCTGCCCATCTTTCCCCACCCTACCTCCAGATAAAAATGATTTGTCTACTCAAATTTTTCATACAACTCTGCCTGAACATACCCTTTGCAATTGTCACATTTCCCCTTATGTCATAGTTATTTGTAAATGTCTTTTCAGTCAAAGTTGTTTGAGAGCAGAGCCCTTGTCCTCTAATTGTTCCTAGTACAGGGTCTTGAATAAAATAGGTAATTGATGTCTATTGAGTTAAAATGAATTTCAAGAGTTCAGACTAATCTTTCATTTATTACTTAAAATTAGTCCTGTTTGCAAAGTTTTAACAAAGTATGACCTTAGAATCCTGAAACATGTTATGATTTTTTTCTTTTTCAAAAGATCAGTGATTTTATCACTATAGTTTCATTCTACCAATAGAGATCAAAATCTGCCTCACCCCCACCCCTCAATGCCTTAGTTAATGGTCTTCAAAGGTTACCACCATCAAGATATTAATTATCCAGTGGTCAGCCCTCTGGAAATGAATTTCTCCACTCTTAGCTAGACTAGTCTCCAGAGTTCAAACATGCCATCTTTTTCTGGCCATACTTGAATTAAATGAACTAACAGAGGTGTCCCATCTCTGGAACAAATTATTAATGCTCATTCTTCTTAACCATCAGCTCTTGAAGGACTTTAAAAGATATCCCTTGTATTGTGATACTTGTCAGTAAAAAGTACAATGCACAACTTAGGAAGACACATAGGAATATTACTCCTTCTTCAGGCATACTATCTCAACTAACCATAACGATACTGCCAAACATTTCTGAAATTGGGTAAAAATTGTGGACATTCAAGTGATGGAAAAATAGATTGGGGCACCCAGAGAGGAATGTGTATATGAATGTTGCAAAAGTAAACTGAGATAATCTAAAGGGCCCATCGTATTTGGAGAATAAAATAGGTGGTAGATTAAGAAATTACGACATGAATCTTTTCTTACAAGAGGTGAAATAAATATCAGTTGCAAAATCAAATATAAAGTAGGCTTCTTCTATTTTGTTTAGTATTTTAAATTTTAAGCCAGTACCAAGGACTAAATCTTAGTGATATTGAAGTTTTCATATTTCCTACTACTGTGAAATCATGAGCAATGGAAGTAAGTATCCACTTCAAGCCTTACCCTGATGCTTCATTGAAACATGGAAGTGAATGAAGAGAGAATGAATTGTAGAAGAGTCTATAAAGCTGGAAAGGCTTTGAACATAGGTTTGGGGGTGGGAGGAATCTTTAACCCATTTCCAGCCTAGATCATAACCAGAATTCTCAGCCTCAGCTGATACATTGGGGAAAGGGATCTAAAGTGGGAAGAAGGAGAGGAAGACACAGAATCAACTCATGAAAGAAACTATCTTTTTGGACTTGGAGGGGTTGTTTTTAATCAGTGGAAGGAATGACCATCCCGATGAAATTGGGGATCCTCGAAGCAATACTAATTGAAAAAAAATGTTTCCGTTAAATATAGTTAGTGGGTTCTCACATTACTACTCAGGATTTAGCAGAACTAGCATTTTGTCTTACATTAATTAAGCAGTTTGCAAAGTAAGATTATGACTCATAACAATTTTCACTTTTTTAAACTATGATGATAGATTCCATAAAAATACTCTTGATTTTGTTATCTAAAGCAATGTATTATACTATCTTATAGTGATTATCCCAATCATACTCACTGATGTTTGAACTTAAATTTTCATTGTAAGTGATTATTTTTTTCATTGCTTTCTGTGAGCAAAGTTATGGGAAATGAAAAATGTGCTACACTGTTTTGAACTGGAGATAAATTTGGAAACATAAAACTATTTAGGTAGATGGGAGGGTGAAGGAATGTCACTAGCTAATAAAAATAATTGCTTATCTGAATGATTTTTGTAATATTATCTCCTGGTTTTTAAAATGGTATTGTGTATATAAATTTATGACAAAGAAAAGGAGCAAGAAAAAAATGTAATTTTAGAAATTCCCAGGGTTTATGAGTAGAATGTCTAGTATTGCTTTGTTTACAAGAGGTACTGAACTTAATTATTTGGAAAATAGTGTCTGCTGCCTGAATGCCACCTTCCACAAAGTGACTTTCCTACCCTTTAATATGATTCTTAAAAGTAGTTTCATGGATACTTTTCTTGTAATTTGTCCACTCCCTCCCCACCCACCCCCCAAAAAAACCACACCTTACTCTATTTTGTTACTTATATAACTTGCAATAAGGGGTAAAGAAATGTGAGTTATTAACTAACAAGCAATGCCTAGTATGTATGCAAATAATGCTGGACTGACTTTGCTTGGTTATAGTCATTGATAGCCTGCTTTGATGGAAGAGCAGTTGAAGAAGGAAGTACAAGTGATATTTCATTAAATTTGGTCTTTGACATCTTATAAATTATTGCCTTTTGTCCTTATGCCAGTCATTTATTTTATCTCTCCCCCCAAAATAAATCATGAACCTCCTTATAGCCAAGAAACATGTTTAAGCAAAACCAGGTAAGACAAAGGTCCTTGTTGACTGTTGAGAGATTTCTATCATACTATAAATACAACCAAAGCAAAATTATATTTAGAGATTACTCAATAGCCATAGAGGTGCAAACAGTTCAGTAAGTGGGTATCATTTACAATGCCATAAAATAGAAATCTCTAATAGATTATTAATAAGATGAAGTGTCCTTCCAGCTATCTCCATGACAGACCAATTTAGGGCAGGACACTGTGATACCTGGCTTTCTTCAGAAACCAGTATAGGAGCCTAAGAGCCATAAGGTCCTGCTTCTCTCTTCAGAGACTCGGAAGAGGTTACTATTCACTGTCCATGATGGAAAGTACCTTGAACCATCTGTCAGCATCCTCTTCTTTGTTTAGAATACCTTTGAATCTTGAAATGAGGTTAAATCAAATAAATAAGAGGGTAATCCTGGAAATGCATGTGTAATGATTTTAAAACTGCCTCACACAATCAATTCCACCTTTATTAGAACACAAAGTTATTGGTAGGCAATCTCACAAACTTAACACTATCATAGTCAAAGGAAACTTTGCAACTTTCAAAATCACTTTTCCTGGGTTGTTTAAAAAATGCTTATTAGCTCTTTTGTTATGGTTTAAGTTTCTTTTGTTTATGGTTTCTTCTTCAGTATTGGTAATTACATACATTATTTGAATTGCAACTTGCAACCTTTAAGAACATTGGTTTTTAAGATGATACTCCTGGTGTATTTCATGTAACAGAGAAAATAAAAGTTCCAAGAAAAACATTTGAATCATGTGTCTTTTTTCATATAATTATGACAATGTGGACTTATTCTGAGGCAATGGAGTTCTGAAAAATGCCAGGTATGGGTATTTATCTATGTCAATGTTATGTTTTGGTCATTTTAAATAGGTATAAATATGAAGTAAATGACACTAATAAAAGGACATTTTCAACAACACAGTGAGAAATATTCACCCACTATATAACTCTCACTCTCTGAAAACTAGTGACTTGTTATTTAAAGTAAAATTCATTAACTGCCTGTATTATGATTATTTAACAGATTAGGATGTTGCTAGAAATACCTTTCTCTTATCTTGGTAATGTTTCACAATTGTTTATGGAAGGAAAAATAATATTTGGAAGTACTTTTTTATATTTATATGTTGGCTGTCATTTTTAGAGAACAAAAAGTATGTATTCAGCAGTACCCAGTGTTTTGCAAGTATATAATTCAGCGAACTTTTAAAAGAGGAAATCCTCATAAGCTAAATAATCAACTTTAGCTGACTTATGACACTTGTATCTTAAAGATGTATATATAAAAAATGGATCAAGAAATTCACACACGTGCCTGTACATGCTTATGAAGTGTTCATACAACTAGTATGCCTAACATTACAATACAGACTTTAACAATTTTAGTTAGTACTCTCATAGAATTACTTCTTATTTATATACTTAATTAAGAAATGGTTTGAAAACCCAGAAGCAAAGGAGGAGGGGAAGTGTGTATGTGTGTGTGTTCCCATGTGTATAAATACCTCCTGTCTTTTCCACTCTGTCTTTCTTTGAATGTGGAAAGCTGGCTGCATGTATTGGAACAATCACTTTAAGATTTTAAATGGAGGGCAAAGAATAATCCTGACCCCTAAACTTTGAAAACTACACTTTTGAATAAGTCTATATTTCCAGGATAGTATTTCTGTACTTACTTTCAGAGGTGAAATTTTATTTTGGTATGTTAAAAGTTGCAAGTTATCTAACTTCTTCCCATGATATGGAGTATTTGTTATTTGAGAGTTAGGGTTGATCTAAACATTTAATGAGAAAATTCCTTAAAACGTTTCTTCAATAGAAATTATGCTTCTAGTAAAATATGTTAACTTTTGTATTTTTGAAACATCTGAAAATAATGAGTATTTTAAATACCCACGAACTTTATTCTGAAACTTCTAAGGGAGAGCAATCCTTGCTTTAGATAACCATTGACATACCATGCTAGCATTTGGTAAAGATGTTAATTTATGGTTGGCTAGCTGTTTATGGCTGTCAGTTTTTTCAGTTTGGTCTATCTTTGAAATCTATCTTGCTTTTTTTATTTTAATCTGAGACAATTATATAAAGATATGGTTACATTTTATCTAAAATGTATCATTCTGCTATAGCATTTCAAATTATTCACACATCATAGTTCTTATATGTGCATATATGAATTTAAAAATACAGCAATAAAAGGCTTGAAACAGATCATAAATTTGCTTCATATTTTATTACATGTCTCAGAATCAGGTTGAGAAGACAAGGGCAACTATGATCTTTAGAAAAGATTTAACTCCTTCGGAGAATAAGAAGACAAAGTCACAGTATTTAATTATGGTAATTATGTACCTGGTCACACATGCTAGAGTTGCCCTTTGGGGAGCTTTTTTTTACATTTAAATTGGAGAGTGCAGTCTTTGGCAGCTTAATCATTCTCTTATGTAGGTTTCAATACTCTTTAATCCCTGTAATTCGAATCAGGGAGCATCTGAGGGAGAGGCAATTTCGGGGTACCTGGTGTATCCTAAATTCTGCATATTGAAGACTGCTGGAGCCTACTGCTGGAGCCCACTGCCAGAAAATCCAGTGATTCAGGGGAACTTAACTCACGCCATACCTCAGGCAAGAATAGCAGTTTCCCTTTTGTGCAGGGAGGGACTCAGTCAGTATTGAGAACTTGGGTTTCCCGAAATCCGAAGTATGGTGTGTCTGACCTTGTCCTCCTTATGAAGCAGACAGCTGCATGCCCTAGGAAATCCACCTGGGTGCTGGTTTTCTAGGGTGTTAACTCTTCTGCCCCAGACTTTGAGAGAGAGTTTGAGGAAAATGAAGAAACCTATCCTAGTGTTTAGTTTTGTCCGAAGGTACTTTTGAAGATTGAAAAGATGCTGCATCTGCAAGGAGGGAGAAAGTTCTGCCAAGGGGGTAGCATGAAGGCGAAAAAAAATCGCTCTGAGTGTAGTACTCTCAAGAAGGGAAGGAAAAAGATATAAAAAGCGCGACGCTGATCTTCCCCAATACCAGTATCAAGGCAGTGAGAAACCCTGAGAGTAGTCTACGAAGGCAGATCATGTGGCCGCCTGTTTCTGTCTGCTACCGCTTTGGGTGCAAAATGACATGCTTGTCCCTGTCTGGGCATGAGACCTTAAAGATTTGGCATCTGTGTGGAGACAGAGGAATGTCACTCTGGGAGAGGTTGTCTTCAAACTTGTCTTGCCCCAGAACCGGTGTTACTTGGTCAGATAACTGTGCCTCGTCCCAACCAACACCCAGTTACAAAATAAAATTAAATTAAAATTTAAAAAAAATTAAAAAGCAAAGTTTAAACCACCCGTCAGAAAATGGGGGAGGGGTGGGATGCTCTGTGATAAGGCAGAGCTTTAAGGAGAATGGCTCATTTGTCTCAGCCGGAACAACCGCAACCAAAAAGAAGTTAATTGACGTAAAGTTGCTCGAGCACGTGGGTATTTTATTCTAACTACTGCATTTTAATTAAAAAGAAAACTTATTTATGTTTCTGATGTTTACACGGAGTAATTTAATTACTTTTAGAGGCCGGCTCGAATTTCGTCCCCGCCCCCAGCCCCAGCCCAGTCACATTTTCATTAAAGGTTTTAATAGGAAAACTCCCTTGACTGGGATTCATTATCTAACCCTTTCTAAGCACACGAGTTCACTTACCCATTCACTTACTCACTTACTCATTCCAGCAGATCCACTGCGCAGCGCTGCTAGCAGGAATGTGAACTCTCATAATTATTTTTCAAAGTCTGGGAAGTGTATTATCCCTTTTTCTAGCAGTAATTAGTTACCATAGCATCTAATACGCAAATGTGCCCAGAGCACACCATTAACAGTTAAACGGAGGATTCAATTTAACACATAATTATATCTTTCATAAGTCATTACATTGGAAAAGTCAATGTCACTCATGCTGGGACAATCGAGCGATTCAGGGTGGGGTGGGAGTGAGGGGGCTGCCCAGGATTAAGGGGAGAGAGACAGTCCTAGCGAATTCGATGGGGGGGGGTGACTAATTCTAAGAGTGGACACCGGGACTCCCCACAAGTAGGGCGCTGTAGGTCTATGTGGGTTGGGATAAGAGGACCTGGAATTAAAAGGAAAAACCGGACAAGATCTTCAAGAGGATATTGTGACCTATGGAAGCAGTAAGGGGCAAATACACACACACACACACATACTGACATATACAGACACACACACACAGCATGTCACAGAGGGAGAGAGAAAGCAGAAGAGAGGTAAGAGATCACTTTGTAGGTCTTGGTCAGTGATGGTGCAAAGCTGACTTGGTGTCAGCGCTCAATGACAGAGAGGAAGTGATCTGAAGTGGAGTGATTTGAAAAGCAGGAACAGGTCTTCCGAGCCTCTTCTGCCCTCTCAGCTCCCTAAGACTAAAAATAAATAAATATCTAGATTAACCCCTGGCGAGGTGTGACGTGGGAAAGAGAGCCGCCTGGCCAAAGCAGTTCTGTACTAGGTTTCTCCTCGGTTAACCTGTTTCAGGCTGGCACACGGGCCACGAAGCACACAGGTCGACCCACCACCTAGGAAACACCTCCGTGAGAACATAGCATTATTGCAGTTAGTTTAGACAACTTACGCTTAAGAATGTTTTATAGAGTATGAGAGACATGCTTCTCCAGAAGATCTGACGCGGCAGAGAGGAAAATCTCTGAGCTTTAAGACTGAAAGAGTCCAGAGAAGAGTTTGAGAGGAAAGCACTTTTTATCTTAATCCTTCTCTATCTTCAAGGAAAGATGATGCAGGGGAAACTTTTTTTTTTTTTTTTTGAGAGGAGGAGGAGGGGTAGGGAAAGGGGCGGGACGTCTGGGAGGTAAAGCCACTTACAAAGGATGTCTGCAACCGGAACTAAAAGACACCAGTTTAAAGCACCAAGAGCCCTTCTTCAGGTCACTCCAGTTTTAATGCACTATTGAAAGAGCCGCATACAAGCAACTTCTTGGGCTGGGAAAAGAGTTCATTTGTCTGAAATTAGTGAAGAAGAAATAAAGGTGATTATTATTATTATTTTTAATGGTAATACTTTTATCCAAGCTGTTCTGACATCTCAACGCCACAATATCACCGCCGCCCCCCACCCCCACCCCCAATCTCTTTCACACCACTGGGGCTACACTCTCGGGGGTGGGGGGAATCTCTTTTTCTTCTGAACACAGTGATTTGTTATTCGCTACAATTTCTAAGAGTAATTGAGCAGCATCTTGACTACAAGGGAAATATTTCAAGGAGGGCTTCTTGTAATGAGAAATATTAAGCAGTAAATCTTGCAGCCGGTGTGTCCCCTCGCTGTTAACATGCAAGGGGGGAAAGAAGGCCGGCTGGTGGTGACTGCAGTTAATTCCTAATCAGAATGATGGACAGCAGAGACAGAACAATACAAACTAATGGCTGTGTTGCTGATCACTTTACCCCTTGATTAAAGACACCCAATTATGGCGCAGAACAGTGTCGTAATTACGTTCCTTAATCACATCCAGGAGGTTTAATTGCCTTAACGATGTGTTTCATTAAATGAATTTAGGTATTATAGTCGACAGTTTTCATACACAGTTGTTTTCAAATTAACATAATATTAGACATCGTCATGGAAATTGTTTTAATAATCATAATTAGACGCACCCAGGCTTTGTCTGGTAAATGTTGAGAGACGGGTCTCCTTGCGCCTGGGGGCTGCTCTGCCCACCCTGTCTGGGCTCCCTTCCCACAGCTCCGTGGCCCTTTACAGTTATGTTTCCTGAAAAGTTACAGGTTCTGATTAATCCTTTTTGATAGCAAGTGGACCAGAAAATATTGCACTCTCCTCCCCTACACCCCTATTACATTTGATGGTATTTAGGAATATCATTAAAAGATGACGCTAAACAGACCCAATAAACTTGGCATATTGAGTCCAGATGAAACACAGTAACATCATCACCAACACCACCATCACCATCACTGTCACGACCACTACCATAAAAAGAAAGTCCTCTGTATTTGTGATCACTGCTGAGGAACAGATGGGTGGCCAGACAAGCTTTTCCTTTCCCGACCCCCCACCCCCACCCCAGCCTCCTGTACTAGCTACAAAAGCTCCCTCCATATCACCACTAGTCAGCTCGATATTCTCCATGTACACCATCAGTTATGTTCATTTATATTTATAATTTAACCTGACTGATTCTCTTGGCATGAAAAAAAGATGAGTGACAATAAGCTACCCAACCTCTAAGAGACTTAATTCCCCCTAACTCTTGATTCTTACTCAGCTGGGGATCGAAACTGAGTAAAATCCTCCAAGAAAGTTTAACTCTGGCAGTTGTAGGGGAAAATGAGAAACTAACAGCTTGGGAGTTCTTTGCTCCCTACAAGCATCTAATGTTTGAAACCTCCATCCCAAGTGTTAAGGTAGTCTCTCCCCAGGTCCTTTTAGTCCAGAACCCAGGGGCTTTTTCGTGCCTCATTATTAACCCCATTTAGCTCTTCTCCAGTAATTCAGCCCAGTACTGATTAAAAAGGTGAATGATCTTAATACTATTAATGTTTCCCTTCCGAAACTTCAGTTTCACATTCCCTGAAACGGTTTTTTTTTTGGGGGGGGGCACTGATGATGGTCATTTTCCGGCTAACTACCAGGGAAAAAGAGAGATGTGATTTCTCCTTCCACAAAGCACAGCATAATAAAAATGTTTGTTCAAAATATTTTAATAAAGATTCTTTCTGACACAGATACACATACAAATGATCATACATAGCTGTCATATTCTGATTGACCTATTTAATATATATCGCTCTTTACAAAACCACGACCTGCCAACAAAGCCATCATGACTCCTAGATTATCATCTTCCTGACAGAGTTTGCATTATCTGTAAGAAATGGAAAAGAACAGGGCTCATTTTTTTTAAAAAAGAGATTTTCTTGATTTTCAAGTGGCAGAGAGGCAGGTAACCAGCCATGCAAACTAAAACTGAAAGCTCACTTTGGATAAATAGCTTTTTCTTGCTCTTCCTTAGTTTTATTTTATTATTATTTTATTATTTTTTAGAAAAATAACAAAAAATCCACACCTTAGGCAAACCAAAGTCTTTGAACTTAAATAATCTTCCACAGATAAAATAAGTTTTATACATATTAAAAGGAATTAAATTAGACCTTCTAAAAATGCACAGCACAGCCTGAAAAAATATTTTCTTGGCAATGTTTTTACTTATAGGATCTATTGCTGTGATGCCTTGTAAAAGTAAATCGCTATTTCCCTTTTGGAATGCAAAGAAGAATCCCCTTTCAAAAAGTGATCAATTCATTCAGCAATTAAGAATACACCTTTCCTGTAATTTTTGGACTGAAGCAATTTATTAAAGCTCAATTTAAATACAGGGATGATGCAACTGAAAAAAAAATCCAGATGACCTTTCATAAACCTAAGCAGCTCTGATACATCAATATTTCTGTTTATACGTTGTTGGCAAATAAACCTTTTAAACACTTGGCACACAGTATAAGTTAATCCATAAAACAGAATTTTAGAGGCATAAAAAAAACCTGCACATGAGACCCGTGATCTTAACACATGATAAATACTGTTGGTGTAGAGAGGTCCTCGAAGAATAACAAATAAATATCATGTATTGTTACACATCATTGCAAAGTGGAAAGTAACAAGGTGCACATAAACATTTAAAAATGCAAAATACTTTCAGCCACACGAGTCTTTTAAAGTCACTCTCCCTAAAACTTTGCATTTTCACAGGATTAGAGTTCAGAGACAATAAAAATACAAGTCTTTCATAGCAACGTTTAAGTTTTTTTTTTTTCATTTAAATAAGTCTACTTTTCAAGTTTTTCTCCTGGCTCAGAATCAAAAATTATTTTCAAGTGCCCTTTCTGATTTGTCTGAATGAATATCCGGTCTGCCGCCCCACCCAACCCCGACCCATAAAACCCTCAGTCCTAACCAAATTCATCATTATTAGTAGGATTAGTGTTTTGCTTTAAATAAATCTCTCTCCTGCTTAATATTTGAGACGCTATTTCTCAACTCCCACCCCCTCTTCCATAAAAGGCGACTTATTACTTAATTGGCATAAAAGTCACCACTTTTTAATGAAAAATAAAGCCACCCTCCTCTCCCCCATGAATTCCGCATACCCCATCCCACAATTGCCCTACCTCCCACCGCCGCCCCCTCCCCTTCGAAAAAATCCACGGAGAATCCGCAGAAGTTACGGCCAAAGTCCTATTTGTCTTTCTGATTCTTCAGGTTGGTTCGCTCTTTTGCTGTGTCGATTCAATGTTTTGCAACTATTTGGGGACAAAATAAAGAAGAAAAGGGGAGGGAAGCAATAAGATCTTCTTCCTCTAGCGTTTGGGTAGGTTTTGTGTGTATGTTTTGTGTTTAAGGCTTCTCCGTGCACTGTTTGCAGAGGCTGGAGGAGACGCTGTTGAAAAGGGCGCACTTCTCCGGACAGGAGCCCGCCGGGGGAAGCCCGGCGCTGAATGGATAGCCGGCCGCTTGCTCGTAGGCGCCTAGGGCTGGGTGAAGCGCAGCGGCAGCAGCCGCGGCCGCCGCGGCCGAGCTGGGCAGCGAGGCAGCCGAGATGGCCTGGCCCTGGTTGAGGTAGGCAACAAGCCTCCTCATCTCCTCCAGGGCCTGTGCCTGCATGAGGATGTAGTTCTTGGCCAGCAGCAGCGTGGCGATCTTGGAGAGCTTCCTCACTGAAGGGCTGTGCGCGTACGGAATCACCGCCCGCAGCTCGTCCAGCGCGTCGTTCAGGTCGTGCATTCGCCGCCGCTCGCGGGCGTTAATGTTGAGCCGCAGCGCCTTCTGTTCTTTGGATTTCTTGCTGCTGCTGCTGCTGCTGCTGTTGCCCCCACCGCCTCCCGGGGCCCCCGGGGGGCCGCCACCACCGCCGTGGTGGTGATTATTGGAGCAGCCCTCAGCTGCTTTGGGGCCTCCGGGGCCCCCGACTCCCCCTCCTCCTGGGGAGGCCCGGGGCTCGCTCCCCCCGCCTCGAAGCACCAGCTCGCAGCGCCCGTCGCTATCGTCGTCGGGGCTCTGTTCGCCGCCGCTACTCTCCGCTACCGAGCTGCGGCTGGTGCTTTCGCCGTACTTGAGGCACAGGGCTGCTCCGGCGGGCAGGCTGTTCAGGCTGGGGTCTCCCCCGACTCCAGTGGAGCCCACCAACAGCCCGGGGACCCCCACCCCTCCTCCTCCTCCTCCACCACTGCCACCGCCTCCTCCACCTCCTCCTCCTCCTCCTCCACCGCCACCTCCTCCTCCTCCTCCTCCTCCTCCACCTCCTCCTCCTCCTCCGCCGGGCGGCGGCAGCAACAACCCTGCCCCCTCCGGGTCGGCAGGTTCGAAGCAACCCAGGGGCGACGAGGAGGACGACGCCTGGCGGTCCCGGGGCGGTGGCAGCGGCGACGGTGGCGGAGGCGGCGGTTGCTGCTGCTGCTGCGGCGGCGCCAGAGACAGGTCCATCCCCGGGGGCGTGGAGCGGAATGCCGACTCCAGACGCTTGGCCGAGGCGGCGCTCAGGCTCTTGTGCAGGAAAAGGTCTTCTTCGGCCACAGCCGCTGCGTTGAGGTGCAGACTGCGCTCCATTGTCCGGCCCCCAGCGAAAAGCCTGGGTCTCCGCCGCCCGTCCTTTCGCGTCGACCCTCCGCGCGACCGCCGCCTCCTGCTGGGGAGTCAGCAGCCGCCGCGGCCGCCGCTGCAGCAGCAGCAGCAGGCACTGCTGCTGCCGCCGAGCCTGGGTCTGTGGGCTGTGCGGGCGTCAGTCCCGGCGCTCCCGAGAGCCCTCTCCCCTTCTTTCTTTTTCTTTTTCTCCCGTCCCCAGCGCTCGCCTCCTCCTCCTCCTCCTTCTCCTCTTCTTTTTCTTCTTCTTCAGCCGATGGTGCTGGAGGCTGGAGCTCAACATGTACCGCGGCCGGGCATGGTGAGGGTGAGAGGGAGGGACCCGGAGTCGGAGCCGGCGTCGCCGCCGCTGCTGATGCTGTGAGCCAAACCAGCTCTTCTTCCCACCGTTTATCTTGCTTGGATTCACCTCCAAGAGATTTCCGGACCCATCAACCAGCCGCTGCCACAGACGGGGGAGTCTTTTACATCATTATCTCTGAGTAGGTTATTATGAAGAAGACTTGCCTGTTGGGACAGAGCTTTCTACCCAATCAGGTTAACGTTTTAATTAATAGGATTAAAACGGTAACAAACAATCCCAGGCGCTATCTGGCCCTGAGTCTGAATAGTTTCATTCCCCAGGTCTGAAGACAGGCAGCAGCTAGAGCTTTATAAAAGGCGCCTGCTCCATTATTCTCCCTGCCATCTGTATACACAGCTTAACGCATATGTTTGCAAGGCGTTGTGTCCTGTTAGTAACCCAACAACTGCCTTTAGCTTGACATGTGTGGCGACTTTCACTCATCAATGAGCACACTAAAAGCCCTACTTAGATCTAAGGATGTTCTTTGCCTCCTTCAGCAAATTGCAGATCTGCACCACCGAAGCCAGAGAGCCCCACTCAGAATACCGCCTCCCCCCACCACACACACGCTTTCCCCACCCCCACTCCCTATCTCTCCTAGTGCTCATCAGACTTCTGCTAAGTTACCCTTCCAATCCAGAATTACACTCCACCCCTGTTTACATGATAACTCTTATCTGCATTTGGAGAAGGAACTCGTGAGGAGGGGCAAAGGGGTGGCAACCAAAGGCAGGTGGAATGAACTGATGGAGGGAGAGGTTGATGTACCCGAAATTCCCCCTTATGGTTCCAGGAGACATCGTGAAATGGGAAAACACTTCATCCCCTCCCATTCCCACCCCCGCAACTAACTAGAGCCGTTCCTCCGCTCCCCTTCTTCATTTCTTGCCCCACTGCAAAATCAATGCAGACCAAAGGACCGTTGTGATTTTAGAGGAGTTTGCATCTTTTTCAGTTTCTTTCTGCTTTTTGCAGCCATGTCTATATAACCATTGAAGAGGTAATGATCATGAAGGACACGCCCTCTAACAGAAAGAAGCTGATTTCTCAAACTTTGCAGAACATAAGACTTTTAAAGCCACTTCTTTTTCTCCACTTCATGCAAAGTCAATTTTGTCAGAGGTCAATGCTCCTCAGCCCCACCAAATCCAAAGAACCTGCTCTGATTATTTATCCAGAGAGATAGTGTCCATACCACCAACGTAATCCATTCACGTGGATTCTTAGTGTTTTATCTCAGTTGTTCTTAGAGGGCTTGGTTTGTAAAGGGGGAGAATGTGAAAACCAGTGGCAGGGTCCTCTAATGGCACAACAGCATAAGCCACCCTCCCTGTTAGATGTTAATCACTGAAAGCACATGGCATTTCGTGGCAGGTTTTCATTCTTATGACATAAGTAAAAACAATATTTCCCAACACCTCCAGTAAATCATTCTTATGTGGCAGAATAACTGAAGGCTATGAAATTTCTGGTTTCTCTGGTTTCATTAAAATCCTTTTAATTGTGTCTTTCAGAGTTGGCCCCAGGTGTTGGACTCTTTTCATTACATTTTGCTCTAATGTGATGAAATTCTAATTCTCTCCTTACCATATGGTTAAATTTCCCCACTGAGAATTAGTTGAAAAAGGAGAAATAATCTATTAATCTCTGTAATAGATTCACAAATGAGGTTCGCCACAGAACCTGTTTTTGAATGGTAATATCAGAACAGTTGGGCGCCTCATTTCATAAAGAAAGGGCTATGGCTACAACCGAAACCCTTGCATTTTCACCTGCAAAAAAAAAAAAAAAAATGAAAAGAGACCTAAGTATCTTTTTTTCCCAAGCAATTGCCGAGATTCCACCTAAGAGGAACCGAGGTTCCACGTAGCTTTCCATTACTTACGTGTCTTTTGATTTTCCTAGAACTGAAACATTTAAAAATGAGCAGACTTCTCGAGCCTTCCCTATCTGGGAACCCACTCTTGAGTGTAGGAAAGATTTGGCTTGCGCACGTGTCCTGATTGAAAAGCAAACTGCACATTTACATAGAGGCCACAATGTCTCCCCCTCCTCGCACCCCCCCGCCCCCACTCCTTGCATCTGTTAACCTCTTTATTAATCCAAAGACATGGTAGTGTTATTGTTTTTCAATGAATAGCTTATTTTTCACTGGAATCATAAACAAGGATTCTCTATAAGCCAAGGTAAGTTGTGTCTGCTTAATATCAACTTGTAAAAATCATCGGACCACTTAAGGTTGACGGGAAAATCATTGGAATTTCATGGTTTTGAGCTGGGGTCGAGAGGTGGGGTGGTAGCGGGGGGGGTGGGGGGAGGAGGTGAGGGAGTTGATACAGCACAATTTGTTTTCTATCGGCGCAAAGAGACTGGTCCCAGGGGGTCTTTCATCTGGCTGTATGACTTCATTTCTCCTGGATTTCTCTTAGGGTCGGAACTTTTTGCGTAGTACATTCGCTTCATCTACCTGCCTTACTGGAGACTTTGGGGATGAAGAATGGTTGTTTCAGGAACTAATGGTAATGGATGACAAATACTCCCGAGGGACAGGAATGACAATGTGCAAAGGACAGAAAGGACAGGTGTAATAGACAAAGTATAAGGTGGGGGCCGAATGTCATCACTAGTATTGATCTTGAATAAACCCAGTGTCACCACTCCCCCAACAGGGCCATCATTTATACCATGATACTGGGTAGTCATTTGAATGTTCAGAATATACTGGACCAAATATTCTTTCTCCTTATTCTTATCCTCCTCCCATCTCATCCCAGGCTCACCTCCCCCAAACGCCGTGGAGTCTCCTTAATTATTCATTATTCCTTTGACGTTCAAACTTTCATGCAGTTTCAAATTTAACTTTCTAAAGGGGAGGGGTAAATCCTCTCCCATTTCTCAAACCAGAAAGCCAGTGACTAACTCTCTTCAGGTTCCCTGGAGAAGATGGGTGTTTAATAGTCTTGAGTAACTTTGCTTTGGAAGCCGGCAGAAGAATTTATAGAAGCTTTAAATGCGTGGCTTATAAAAACACCCGGGAAATGGTCTTTGAGGTTTATGCACTCATAAACTTTTGCTGATTGCTTCTGGGAAGTTGTCAGGCATTTAACACTGCATTTATCTTACAGTGCAATGAAAACACATCTGCCCAGTGTCTCGTTACCTGGTTTAATTGTAACACAGCCCTATGTCACCATCTAGGCGTCATCTCTTTCATTATTTGGGTAACAAGCAGCCTGGATAGGGAAGGGTGGAGGGGAGAAAGAAAGACACTGAACCCGCCAACTATGTCAAATACCGGAGATACAAGACGGTAGTGAACAAACAAAACATTCTCAAACTTTCTTCTACTGGTGAAATGTGAACAGGCTTTTTGGAAGCTCACATGTTAAGTCACAAGTTCGAAAAGCCGAAGAGTGGGTATCAAAGGAAGCTCCATTTCCTGATTCAGGATGGTGAAAGTTGGTCTCTGTAGCTTTGAGAAGGTTGCAAGTTGATCGATGAATGAAGCTTGGTTTGACCAGAAACCAGAATAGCATACTAACTATCGCTTACCTTTAAAAATGAACAGGAGACGGGAGAGAACTTTTCTTCTTTCCCTGCTGAGATACAGCCACAAGCTCTGTTACCTGCCAGTGGTGATTGGCGGAAAGGTTATTGACAATGTCTTTTTAAAAGAGCAAGGAACAGATTTCCTCTTAACATAAAATTGTGGTGGCTTAACACACTTGATTTGCTAGAAGGCAGAATACCCCTATTCTGCGTTTAGACTGAATTTTACTGACGCCCAAGCTATTTTATAAAGATTAAGACAGTTTCACTGCAGAAGGAGGGATGACACCTACAGCTCTGAAATGATGTTGGAATATTCAGCAATCAGCCCACCATTGAAATTAGAGCATTAGGCGTCTGACAGAGTTCCTATTTAGATTGGGCTTTAAAACTCTATGGTTGGAGGGGGCCAAGGAGAGACTTTTTTTTTTTTTTTTGGTACCACATACATTTCCAGACATTGAAAGTAAAAACAAAAATAAAATGAAACACCTAGTTCAGCCCGTGTTTGTAAAGTCAAACCAAGGGTCTTTTCTTGATTGGTAGCCCCGTCATTGGCTCAGCACCTATAGACAGCCTGCTGATCACTGAAGAAAAAGGCTCTAGGAGTCCAGAGTTACAACGTAGAATACAAAGGGCACCCGAGTTTGTTTGCTTGTTTTTCTATTGGGGGAGGGGTAAGGATGGGAAGTTTTACATGACTTTTTCTTTAAAAAAAAAAAAAAACCAAACCTCGAGGTCAATTGCAAAGTTCAGCAAAAGTCGTTCAATTTTGGGTTTAGACAGGTTTTGGAGAAGCATATGTACCAGTACGCTTTGGGACCTTTGTGGTTTACAGTAGCTCTGGGCGGTGGCTCAGCACGTAGAGACCATTCTATGACTTCAGAAAGAGTGGATTTGGAACAAACCGTGTTTGAGAACCTGTGCAGTCCCCGGCAAAGCAATCACTGCCAAATGTCGGGTTTGTAACAGTGTAACTTAGTGTATAGCCTAAGGAGGGGTTGGGGGCGGGGGGGGGGAGAGAAATACTCAACACTACGTTTGGTCCACAGGACGCGCCTTTTTTATCTGCTCCAGGCTGAGAAGAACTTTTACCTACAGTCAGTATTTGATGCCTGTCTGTCAACAGGATAAGCCCAGTGCAGCCAACACAGCAGATGCACTTAGGGACCCCGCTTGGGGGACTGCAGCGGGGTTAGTTCAGTCATTGAACCCGGCTAGGGGCGTGAGAAATTGAGGTGCATGGGAAGGAGGGCCATGGTCCATACTGGTCAAGATGACGAGGTGATCACTTAAAAGGCAGCTTTCTAGGAAGCAAGAAATAGATGCGGATTAACTCCCTGGATCAGTTATTCACAAAGTCATTTAGTTACCCATATCTTTTCAGCCCCATCTCCTGATCTCTCAAAGCTTAGTGCTTTGAAATGATTAAAACAATATTGCCACTAGTTTATTAGGCAGTTACCGAAGCGGTTACCTTTCTGAGAGGTCGGGGTGATAAAGGTTGGGAAGCCGGAAAATTTCAGGCAATTCAATATCCTCTTATTTAGAGGGAGAAGGGAAATGTTAAACATCATTTTGGGAATTCCAGGTGTCTCAGAAGTAAAGAACTTCACCCTCAACAAAATCAGAAAGCTCTTATGTATGTATGCATGCTTGTATGTATATGTTTATGTAATTTTTACAAAGGGGGCTGGCCATCAAGGATATTGTGATAAAGAATTCTGTGGTGTGGAATGTGACATTGGGAGAATGCATTCATCCCCACTTAAGGTTTTTAAAGCTCAGCTTTTACAATGAGTGACTCGTGCAAGCCAGGACACACCTTCCCCCAGTGGTCTGGTCTTTCACTTACAAAAGTAGTGAGAAAGAAGGAAAAGGGGTTCTTTAGGCTGGGCAAAGTTAGATAAGTGGATGGAAATAATGCAACCAGGAAAGCGAAAGATGAAATGGCCCTGTCGAAGACAAACTTTACTCTCCTTCCCTCATTTCTCTCCCCGTCCTCGCCCCTCCTTTCTCTTCTCCTTTCCTCTTGTCCTTATCTTCTTAGTTCCGACTTTTACCTGGGCAAGTTTTTCTCGTTGTAAGGTTTTTATTTGTTTTATTATTATTACTATTATTTTGTGCTTAGGCGAAACAAACCTACTTGGCCATCTGCTTTTTGCATATTTTTATTGTTCTGTAGGGAATTATTACCTTTGCCCAACTACACTCCTCAGGCATCTTTGCAAAGGTAAAGGCTTTGAACGGAAAGGTTTTTACAACTTTTCAAATGCTTGCGAGTTAAGAAAAAAACCATGAGATGAACGGCTCAGTTTTCACTTCAGGATTTAAAATCCACAGCGCCATCTCCTGGTAATTATTGGAATACCGTCAGTTGAAATAATTCTTTGGAGAAGAGAGCAAAATGAATAATTCTGAATTTGAACCCCCGGGTCCAGTTTTGTTTTGTTTCGTTTGTTTGTTTGTTTTCCTGGCAATATATTATTATTTTAGAAGCAAATTGTTAGAGATTTTTTTCCTAAAATTTCATATTATGTATATTAAAAAAAAACTCATCTCTTGAAACTCGAGGGCAGAGACCCTATATTATCCTAATTTTCTACCAACTATTTCGTGGAACATAGTCTTCAGCACACAAGTAGTATTTAATAAACGTTTTGTAAGTTTCTTGTGGGCAGTGACTGTATTTTTTTTTGTCTTTGCATCCCCAATGCCTAGCACAATGAATGCCACCTTACAGTAGGTGCTTAATAAACTTTTATTGAATTAAATTTTGATTGATTAATATAGTTAGAGCTGGAAGGGACCTCAGAGATGATCTAGCACAATCCTCTCATTTCACAGATGAGAAAATGAAGTCCAGGAAAGTCACATGACTTTCCCAAGGTTCCATAGATGTTTACTGGTCAGTGGCATAGCTTATAAAGCCAGATTTGGAATGCTCTATGGACATGTGAAGTATGAACATAGAGAAATGTTGGACAATGAGAAGAACACAGGATTCAGAGGAACTGGAGAGGAATCCTGGTTCTTTTAATTAACTACATGTGTGACCTTGGGCAAATAATTCAACCTGTTTCTTCATCTGAAAATGAAGGAGTTGGATTAGATGGCCTCAATGATCCTTTGGAGCTCTAAATTTAAGTCTTAAAATATCCATTATTTTAGATATAGTTAATATATTAAAATATTTTTCAAAATAATCATATCAATTATAGAAATGGTAGAAGGATTATACATGAATCTATATATGACTATACTAGTCTCATTATGTAAATGAATATTGATTTAATGAGGAATAGCAGATATGTGTTTTTTAAAGTAGATTTTTTATATCTTTTATTTTTATATCAGATTTCTCTCTCTCTCTCTCACATACACACACACACACACACACACACACACACACAGAGTCATCCCATATAACAAAGAATGTTTTAAAGAGAGAGGGGGCAAATGAGGAAGAAAGAAGAAAAGTTGAAGGCAGTGAATAAATTTTCTTAAAAAAAAAAAAGGTAGGGGCAGCTAGGTGGCACAGTGGATAGAGCACCAGCTCTGGAGTCAGGAGGACCTGAGTTCAAATTTGACCTCAGACACATAACACTCACTAGCTGTGTGACTCTGTCTGGGCAAGTCACTTAACCCCAACTGCAACTGCCTCACCAAAAAAAAAAAAAATTATATGTCATCCTCTACAATTAGGGACCTCCACCCGAACCTCTGCAAAGAAGCAGGATGGAATATCTTTCATTTCTCTTCTTTGGTACCCAGTTTATTCTTTATAATTTCCCAGCATTCCTTTTTTGACTGTTTTATGGTTGCTTTGCTTTCCATATACATTGTTGAGTACCAGGTAGACACCAAAGGTGGATGAGCAGTCCTGAAAAGGCTTGGCAAACCCTCACCAGAGGTGCTAGTCCTCTTTGAATGCCCCATATACCCTAGTGCAAGTATTAATATGTCACTTTCTATCTGTCTGCTCACTTAAACTTTACCAGTGTCTCTGGGAACTTATCTTCCTGTAAGATCAAATCAGCTCTAAAACACACCACTTCAGCATCTACCCCCTGCCTCTTGGAGCCTCCCCTTCCTCTGATTGGACAAGGTGGAGGGTGGGCATCAGAGAGATCCTCCAAGATCCTCTCTTTAAGGACGAGGTCCAGGGCAGACATTTCATCATTTCCCACCTGTCTACAAGGTCATGGTCTCTCCCTTCCCCTACCTTTAGCTTCTTTTTATGTGTTGTCTCCCCCCATTAGATTGTGAGCTTCTTGAGGACAAGGACTGTCCTAAGCCTTTCCTTGTGTCCCTAGCATATGGAAAAGTGCCTAACACACAGTTGGCACTTAATAAATGTTTCTTGACTGATTAATTCCCATTCTAGAGATGGGGAAACCAAAGCTCAGAAAGCTTAGGTGACTTTCCCAGAATTGCATAGCTAGTTGGGGCTGAGGTTCAAACCCAGACATCCTGAATCCTAGTCAGTCCTGCTAAGTGCAACTGGGTGGTAGAGTGGATAGAGCATTGTCCTTGGAGTTAGCACATCCTGAGTTCCAAAATAGCATCAGACATCTATTATCTGTGTGACCCTGGGCACGTCACTTAATCTCTGTCCCTCAGTTTCCTCATCTGTAAAATGGGATTGATAATAATACCAGATTTCTCGTAGGATACTGCTTTGAGGATACAGAAGCTGTAGCATGCACTGCAGCCTCACCTGGGTAAAACCATCTCAGCAGATGGGCTAAACCAGGTTGAAGGTAACTGACAGGCTTCAAATCCTAGTGAGTTAGGGGGAAATCTACCCCAAGCATGTGGAGACTTCCCCCTTCCCCTGCCTAGGAATGGGGGGATGAGGAAAATTTGTTCCAAAAGCCATGAAGGCAGCTGAAGCAGGCACCATGGAGCACTTGGACCTTGGTCAAACATCAAAGACACCAAGGGCATCCACTTCATCCCAGGCCATCACCAGTTGTTTTGACTTCTGTCCTGCCAAAGGAAGTGGCATGACTCTGGAAGAGAGATTGAGGCTGATGACCTTGCATAACTCTATCACACTTAAATCCAATTCACCCATGAGTCAAGGAATCAAGACTTCACTCTTTGATGTCCTTGGTCCTCTTCAAAAATGAAAGATGAACAACAACAATTTACATTGTTGTAGTGGTTGTAAATAATATTTTTTCTGGCTCTGCTTGCTTCACTTTGCATTTGCTCATGTAAATATAGTTCATGTAATTATTTCTTTGCTTCTTGGTGTTCACCGTTCTTATTGTTTCATACAGCACAGTAATTTATGTATCAAAGATTGTTTAGCTACTTCTTAATCAATAAGCATCTACTTTGTTTCCAGTTCTTTGTACCACTAAAGTAATAAATATTTTTGTGTATTTGGACACTTTCTTTTTTGTCAGTGACCTCCTGGGAGTATGTGCCTACTAGTGGAATCACCAGGTCAAAATGTATAGATATTTTAGCTACTTTATTTGAAAAATTCCAAATTGCTTACCAGAAGGGTTGTATATATACGAATTATCAAGAAAACTTGTAGCTCAGTTGAAACATCAAATCTTATCAAATGGCTCTGACAGATATTCTCCCACTCCCTGTATCTATCAGGCTACTCTTATCTCATTGCTGGATTTAGACATGGGTAATACATTAAAAATATTTCTCAAAATAATTATGTCATAATTATATTATGTTGTCCTCCCATTAGAAGCCACTACCCAGGGCACGGCTAAGGAAATGGCAAACACTAGAAGTACTGCAGATGGGTAAGAAATGCTACAAAGGTAAAATAAACAAAGTCTATGAGTTGTTTAATAGTCTTGAAGAAGTCCTCTTGTAACCTAAATATAAGATTTTATTGGGCAATGTAGCTGGAAATAAATTTAAAAACCCACTTTTTTAACAACTGGGGTTAGTGTCAAGCGTCTGAGGCTGAATTTGAACTAAGGTCCTCCTGACTCCAGGGCTGATATTCTATCCACCATACCACCTGGCTGCCTTGAAAAAAAAAAAACACTCGAAAGGGAAGGCTACAATCCTGAATGAAATTACCAGACATATTTTTGTGTTGTTACAGGAAGTCAATGTCAAAACTTCTTTCACCAAAAACATGTGGCATGATGGCTTTCATTGCATTCTCCATGTGAAATGATTCCTGTGGAATGGTTATGGAGAAGAATTACAACTGTCTTTTTTTTTCCTAAAAGAAATCCTGGTGTAAAAGGATACAAGTTCAACCAAGCTAAAGTGAAATTATTTTATTATTATTAAGGATGATGCCAGTAATGATCCACAGAGGTTGGAAGAGCAGATTGTTGTTTCAAAATAGTGTTTCATAGGACTTAGTCTGGTCAGACAAAAGTGGATGTCATGAATCATTTCATACAGACTATTTTTTTTCTTTTTGTCCCTCCCTCCCTCCCTCTCCCCCTCCCCTCCTCCTTCCTTCCCTTCTCCCCCTTCCCTCCCTTTCATATTTTGCCCAGGCTGAAAGTACAGTGACCACTCAAGGCCCAGATCCCACTACTGAACAGAAACATTGACCTGCTTGATTTCTGACCTTTGCAGCATGATTGTACCTCTCTCTCCAGAGCTCACTAATATTGGTGCCCAACTTAGTATAGACAGGTAATTGGCTTAGCCTCCTGGAGCTCAAAATTCCTAGCTCAAAAAAACCCACCAACCTCAGCTTCACTAGCAGCAGAAACTACAAGCACATGTCAGACTGATGATAGAGCACTGGACCTGGAGTCAGGAAGATCTGTGTTCAAATTTGACCTCAAACACTCAATAGCTGTGTGACCCTAGGTAAGCCATTTTGCCTATTTGTTTAAGTTTTGTTAACTGTAAAATGGAGATAAAAATAACATTTATCTCTCAGGGTTGTTGCGAGAATCAAAAAAGAGAAATTTGTAAAGTGTCTGGCAAACAGTAGGTGCTATAATAAATGCCAGCTAGTGATGTACTATCCTGCCCAGTGTTGCTCTTTGAAAAACTGGTAAAATCCTGGTTACCTCAGGTTGACATAAAGATTGACTTTGGTACAGATGTACTTATAAAAGAAATTGTTCTTGCTGACTTTATTAGTAATTAGTGTTGGTGGCTCTGGCCATCTGGAAAGCAAAGGCAATACAAAGACAGACAATCATACTGGGATCTTGAGGAAGTGGTATCTGAAGGCCTCTAGATGGTGAAGAAAGACTTTGAATAGATTGCAGAAAGAGTGGAGTTGCTTCAAAAAGTGGAAAGTCCATAAAAATTATAGTATTGATGAGCTCAACTCTTAATGTTGGTCATTGTGAAAAAATTAAGAAAGCTTATGGAAACTATGAAATTTCATGTGATCTTTAAATAACAATTGTCCATAAGAGGCCAGATGAAACTGATTGTGAAGGGAGTGGTGTTCTTGCTATATTTGTGGCAATGACTGGCAGAAGCAATGACTTAGGACAATACCTTTGCTAACAATGAATATCCAGTAGTCAGCAGGCCTTCCATTGCACCTGATTGGGAAGCTCAAATGCATGGTTCTCCCTTAGATGCCGAGTGGTTTTGGCCACTCAATTATACTTTCTCCTGAAGGAGCAGCTCAGTTTACCATCCAGATATTTGGAGTAAATAACCATTCACTATGGGCTAAACCTTGAGTAAGCATATTAAACACATGGATTTCCTTGGTGTAAGCAGATAATAAAGTCAATGATTGTAATTTATAAAAAGAATTTATAAGAATTTTGTACATTTTAAAAAGCAGGAAACAAAATAGAACCTAATTTAGCCATAAAGAATATTACAGACCACACAAGAGAGATGATTGTAAACTAATCATACATAAAAACTAATAATAATGTCTTACTTGTATTTATATCTTATTATAGCTCCTAAAAAATGGAAATTGATGGAATAGCACTCAGCTACTTTTCTTGAGTCCAGTTAGGCTGACTTTTTAATATGAGACTTTGCAGAGAACTTCCTGACCTCTGTGGGGGGGGGGGGGAGGGAGAGAGAGAGAGAGAGAGAGAGAGAGAGAGAGAGAGAGAGAGAGAGAATAAGGATCAGGGATGGGGAGATATAGAGAGAGGGATTGGGCAGAGAGACAGACAGAGACAGAAAGACATACAAAGGAATTTCAGAAAAGCAAGATTTTTGCTCCCTTCTGCTGCATCCTAAGACTAGAAAGCACTATCTTCTTACCAACTGACCACCAGGAAGGATTAAAGACAGAGTCTTGTGTTCAGTTTTCTACCATGAAGAAGAACCCAACATGAACAGCATGAAGCTTCACAGTTTAATAGGAAGGAGAGAAAGGGGAGGAGGAGGAGATGACCTCAGAACACCCGTGTCTCTTAAACCCACTTACTACTTCGGATCAAGTGAGACCACATGTTAGAATCTCTAGTTTTATGTATACTCCTTAAGGAATGAGAATAGGTAGTTTTAAATCAAGGAGATCCTTCCCTGTTAGCGAACAGAAAATTATTGCCTTAAACCAGTCAGCCATATAATTCATTTTGATGTCCACTTTCCTCAGATCTCTTGACCTGCCTGAAGCCAAGTGGGGGAGGGTAGTTATTATGTTATTCTTTCCCCTTTCAAGATCAAAGGATAATGAGTTTTGAGATGGAAGGGACCTCAGAATTTATTTACCAAGAGTTCTTACCTTTTTGTGTGTCATGGAATCCTTTGGCAGTTTGGTAAGCCTACAAATTAATTCTCGGGATAATGTTAACTGCAGAAAATAAAATTCAGAGGATTTCTGAGGAAACCAATTAATTTGGAATATGGTTATTTAAAAGAATTGACAAGAAAAATGTTTGCAGAACCCAGGCTGAGAACTCCTGAGTTCTAATCCAAGTCTCCCCTTTAACAGATGAGAACATTGAGGTCTAGTGAAGTTGTGACTAGTCTAAGATTAGATGGGTAGTAAATATCAGAGTCAAAAATTAAACCCAGGTCTTCTTGACTCCAAATTCACATCTCTTTTCTCTGCACCATACATTTTAAGCAATTAGAAAATGACTTGATATAATTTGTAATTATGGTATTGCCCAGAATGGATAAACAGAGTCAGATCACTGTGATAAAAATAAGTTTCAGTGGCTCCCAATTGTCTCCTAACTGAAGTTCAGATTCTTTTTCCTGGCTTTCAAGACCTTCTGTAATCTGGAATGGGTTTTTTGTTGTCTGTTCTTCAGTCATGTTAGACTTCATTTGGGGGTTTTCTTGGCAAAGAGACTAGTGGTTTGCTATTTCCTTCTTCAGCTCATTTTACAGATGAGGAAACTGAGGCAAACAGTAACTTGCCCAAGGTCACAAAGTTAACACGTGTCTGAGACTGGATTCGAACTCATGTCTTCCTGACTCCAGGCCTGGCACTCTATACTATTGTGCCACTTAGCTGCCCTAGGAACCAGTCTACCTTTCTATGTTTTTCTTATATTATTGTCCTCCATTCATGTCAGTCAAATTTGACTACTCTGTTTCAACTCCCTAACAAATCCTGTGTTTTCCTCTTTCCACACTTTTGCTCATGTAACTCTTTCTGTATGGAATGCTCTTTCTTTTTCCCCTTAGGCTGGTAAATTCCAATACAACTTCAAAGCTCCATTCAAAATGCTACCTCCTCCATGATCTCTCCTCAGACAGAACAATTGGTTTTGTACTTTTATAATGTATGTATTCTGTGTTATTATTTATTATACTTAGATGTTTGTAAGCTCTGTGAGGCCAGAGATTGTAGAAAACTTTGTTCTCTATACACAGTAGACATTGAACAAGTATTTGTTAAATGAAAACTTAACAATGAAAGGATCTAAGACAATTCCAAAAGACTCACAGTGGAAAATGCTATCCACATCCAGAGAAAGAATTTAGAAGTCTGAATGCTGATGGAAGCACATTATTTGCTCTCCTTTTCTTTTGTTGTTTTGTTTTTTTTCTTTCTTGTGGTTCCTCCCATTAGTTCTACTTCTTCTTTACATCATGACCAATGTGAAAATATGTTTAATATGAATGTATAAGTAGAGCCTTTATCAGATTGCACACCATCTTGGGGAGGGGGGAAGAAGGGAGGAGGAAAAAATTTAAAACTCCATCTTATGGAAGTGAAATGTTGAAAACTAAAAATAAATTAATTATTAAAAAAAGGAAAACATAGGTGTATTATTAAATCATATCCATCAGTTGATTCAGTGCAAATATATTTTTCTCTAACCTTTATTTATATGCCAAATTTCATGTCTGTTCTTTTATATTGTTGGATATATATCTATGCTAAAACAATTATTAACTGCCTTTTTGGCTCCTCAAATGGCAGGATGAGCCCCAGAACTTAAGGTTTATCTTTATAGAATTTAATAGTATTGCAAATTTGGTCAAATCAATCTAATTCTTTAAAATATTGATATCACAGACAAATATAAATTTCAATTGAATTAAAAGATTATTTTCAAAACTGTTTTGCTTCTTTGTGTTTCCTACTGACCTTTCTTCTGTTCCCTTCTGTGCATTTAAAAGGTGGTTTAATAACCTTCTTTTCTTCCTCCCCCCAAGAATAATTATTTTTATGAAGCATTTAAAATTTTGAAGCAAGTCAATATCTTATTCCTTTCTTTCCCTCCCAACTTCCCAATCTGGAACTGAAAGAAAGAAAGAAAAAATCATGTATCAATTTACATAGTCATGCAAAACAAATTCCCACATTGGACAGTATGAAAACATATCACATTCACATCACTGTCTGGGTATGACTTGCATGTTTCATCACTAATCTTCTAGAGTTGAGGTTGATCATTTCACTGATAAGAGTTCTTAAGTTTTTCTCAGTTGTTTTTCTTTATAATGTCATTGTTGTAAAAATTGTTCTTTGGGTTCCACTCATTTTACTCTGAATTGATTTATAGAAATCTTCCCAGATTTGTCTGAACCCATCCCTTTCATCGCCACAAAAAGGGCTATATAAATATTTTCCTCTTTCTTTGATCTCTTTGGAGTATAGACCTAGTAGTGATATCATTGGGTCAAAGATTATTTTTACTTAAAAAAAAATGGTTGCTCATGTTGATTGAATGGTCTTATTACCAACTGGTAACTAACTAGTTACCATTCAGAACCTTGCCAGAACATACTGTTTTATGTGTCTAAATGTGAGGTCATTGTCTGTTCAAGTATTATCTCATTTAGATTTTCCATCCACTGCCTTCCTAGGACTGTCTGTCCTAGGAATTTTTCTAATTGTAGGGGTGACTCTGCCTAGTTTAGTGTTATTTGGGAAATTACTATTTCTTTTATTGTGCTTCCTTCTAGGTCATTAATGAAGAAATGAAATCAGTCCAGATCTTCTATGGATCTTGGTGGCTTCCTTTTGCATACTTTCCTCTGGCTTGATGCATCTTTCTTATTATTATTCCCCTTTGTTTATGGTCCATCAACCAATTTTCAATTCATTTGACAATGTTCATCTCCAAGCCAATTTGAATTAATTCTTCCTGAAGGATTTATGTAGATGCTGTGTGTCAAAGGTCTAAATTTATTACATATCTTGCCTTCCCTCATCCACTAATTTAGTTATTCAAAGAAGATAATTGGCCTTGTCTGGAATTATTTGTTCTTTTCAGGTCTATGCTACTTATTATTCTTGGCTTCATTCTCCTCCAAGTCCTAGAAAACTGTTTCTTCTTAGCATTAGTTTCATTGTTTTATTGTTAGAGGTAAAACTTGGTTATTTCTACTATCATCTGTCTCTTCTTACCAACCCCTATTTTTGCACATTGTTACCAATAATCCTGGAATATTAGACTCTCTTATTCTTTGCCGTCTAAAATGTGATTTTTCTTAGCTATAGAAAGTTGATTAGCTAAAAGTTTATATCTTTTAACCCCATGATTCATGGCACTAAGAAAAAATGTGCAAAGTATGAAGGAGTATTAATTTAAAGAATAATTACATTTATAAAGCATTTTCTAATTTTGGAAACTATTGCCCTTTTTAAAAATTGAGTACTTCTCCACTTTTTTTAAAAAGGAATGACTCATTTTAAATGTAGCCATTTCCCCACTTTATTAAAAAGTTCTTTCCTTTCCCTATCCTCCCGAATCTTAACACATTAAATTTTGAAGAACATTTTTAGCATTTAAAATAATGCTCCAGTTTAATTGCAAAATTAACAATTCTATTGGACTATTATAAAGAGCAACCTAGTTTTTTACTTTGAAATTTTTATTCAAATATTAGGTAATTTATTCTTGTTAGCTTAACATGATCACAAAAATGTATAAAAAAAGCTAAAGAAAATAGTTTCTAAAGAAGAATTACCACCATTAGATGAAAAAATGAGTGTGGGGTGCTTTTTTTCATAGTTTAATCATTTTGCTCAATAGTAGTAGCCATTCCATCCCTCTGCCCATAAATGGATAAACAAAGGTTTTGCCCCTTATTTCTCTTTATAAAATTCATACTTTAATCTTTCAAAGGATGCTTTCTCCCCACGCATCCTCAGATGTCTGATTGTCAGCTTTATATCTCAGGAAGTATTCATAGCAATTCAAGTACTGTAAAGCATCTACCTCGAGCAAGTCTCCATGTACTATATAACTTTTATAGTCATTATAAAAAATAATTTATTGAAAAAACTTAAACCTTTTCCAACTCAAGTGATTTTTGATTTAAATGTGTGTGCTCCTGGTTATGGTAATCAGTTATGGTGGATGCTTCTTCCTGAATTAGGTTTGCTGTTTATATCACAAAGTTTAGGAAATATGAAAGCAACAGCATCTCAAAGATAGGAGGTTAGTAGAAACAGAGACTTCTCAATCCATGTTTCACCATCACATGGCCTAGAATCACATTTAATGCAGAGCCTGGAGGAATTCTCCATTCTTTGTGTCATATTTTTTCTTTCCCATATCTTTTTACTTTCTCTGAACTATACATAATAAAGTCTAGAATGCAGTCACCCTCTCTCAGCTAAGATTGGTAACCCAAGACTACTTGAGAAACAAAATGACAAGCAACTTAAATAATTAACAGAAGATTGTACAGAAGATTTTATAAAGATTTATAAGAGCTGGTTTATTTTCAAATTTTGCCATGCTGACAGCAAGAAACCCTTGTGAGTACTTTACCTCTAAGGCATATATTGACATGTATAAAGACACATAAAGGCAAGTCTATATATTGCCATCTGAATTGGAAGATGAAGTTGCTGACAGTGTTATTCCTTATGCACACGAGGGTGGCTGACAAGACTAATGGGTCACCTGCAGCCCCTTATTATACAGAGTGTCCTTGGCTGGCAATTGCAGCTGTGGCCAGTAGGGTCTGTCACTCTTGGTGGTTGATGGTTCTCTTACTGTAACACTTGGCTGATGAAAACTGAATCACCCAATGTTTGATTGCCAATGGTTGACTATCAGTCTCTTTCTATATTTGGTGACTGGACTGTTACAGAACTAACTACTCTAATGATGACTTTGGTTAGACCAATCAGGCACTAAGAAAAAGTAAGCAGAGTATGAAGGAGGATTAATTTGGTCCACCTCTATGGCAACATGATGGACTAAGAGCCCAGGCCATCTTGTGCTCTGATCATGCTGCTGGTTTAAGGGCCATGGCTGGCCAGTTTGGCTGAAAATTGTTGCTTGAACAGTGCTGTCACCATACTTCCAGAAATAAACACAATCTGTTTCCATTACCTGTTTTTTAGTCAGTGATTTTGATGTTCCCCTATTTTTCTTACCTATTAGGGGTAGCCAGGTCTAGTCATATTTCACCTGACTCAGAATCAGAAGATATGGTTTCAGAGTCCTAGTTCTGCTGATATTTATCTCTGAGACCCTGAGCAAGGCAGGGTCATAGCTTCCTCATCTATAAAATGAACAAGTTATATGAACTTGCCTCTGAACTGCCATCTAGTTCTCAAGTTATGATCCTAACATGATCCTATGAAGCCCTGGGTGTGATGATCATTTTGCTGTGGGATCTGGAGACTTCACATTTCTGTACTCTGTGAAAGGGGATAATTATAGTTGCATGGCCTACCTCAAAGAGTTGTTGTGAGGAAAATACATCATAAAATGACTAACAAGTTATATAAATGGAAACTGCTATTATGAATGTAACATTGTCTACATTTTCCTTCCATTGTTTAACTGAACAAATGTTTTATCATAGACACATTCATTGACATAACTTAATTAAACCCAAACTGTTGACAGCAGAGACAGTCCATGTCTGCTCAATGGACCACAGTCACCCATTTGCAAAAGCCTATTGTTTTCACTGTGTAATACAGAAACTGTTGTCTATAACTGTATAACAATAGTTAAAAATGTAAATTAAACCTTCATGAGGAGAAAAAGGCTAAGCTCATTTAAGAGATTGACTTAAAGGAATTTGAAAGTTGATAATTTAGTTAATAGATGATTGTAAATATTGTTCAAGATAGCATGCAAAATTTTCAAAATAACAAGGATCTTCAAAAGGGTTACTTAAATAACTGGGAAAGCTTTGATTATGATTAATGGTAAATCATCCTAGGGCAACAATAAATCTGTGGCCACTGTGTTTCCCTTATGACTTTTAATCAGTTTTGAAGCATAAGGCAATAGCAGAGGGAAAACAAGATACAGAGAACTGCAACTGGAATTTTATTTTGCTGTTCTGTTCTAAAAGGGCAACAGAACTACTGGGAGAAGCTTTGTTCCAAGGCTCATTAGTTGAGCTAAAAAGTGTTGCTCCATCCTAGTAATGATAAGCAGCAAGTTTGAAAGTCTGCCTGGAGAGGTTTTATTGCCACAGAGGCCTAGATCTATTGCCATCCACTAGGATCATGGATACCAGAAAGTAGTAGATACCAGATAGTAGTAAGTTGGAGTAAGTTCATGACTCCAAATTAAATAGAAACTAAAATCAGTTTAAGCTAATCAGCAAAGCATGTATCTATGTCTGTGTTAATAAAAAATATTATAATAATAATCTCATTTAATAGCACTCTAAGGTTTACAATACTATTTAGATAGTTCTATTTCTCTTCCCTTTCTTCCTCTTCCTTCCCTTCTTATCCTCTCTTTCTCTCTTCCCTTCCCTTTCCCTCTCCTTCCCTCTCCTCCCCTTCCTTTCCCTCTTTCTCTTCTCTTCTCTTCTCTTCTCTTCTCTTCTCTTCTCTTCTCTTCTCTTCTCTTCTCTTCTCTTCTCTTCTCTTCTCTTCTCTTCTCTTCTCTTCTCTTCTCTTCTCTTCTCTTCTCTTCTCTCTGTCTTTCAAGACTGAGTCTCCCTATTTCTCCTAGGCTGGAAGGACAATGGCCATTCCTGGGACCAATACCCAACTGAATAGCAAGGAAACTTTGATCTCCTCTGTTTCTGACCTGGGCCAGTTTATCCCTACTTGGAAAGCTTGGTGTCTCCTCCTTTTCCCCTCAGGGGTTCACGATATTGTTAACAGACATAGTGTAGACATCAATCAGCTTTAGAACTATGGCAGCTCAGAATTCCTTTACTCCAGCAATCCACTAGCCTCAGCCTCCCTGGTAACAGTTCTATTTCTTTAAATTTTGTTCTTAACAGTATTTCTTTTGAGGGTAATCATCTCTTATATTTAAATAATTGACATTCAAATGGATGTGTTATCTCATAAATCTGGATATTCTCTTCAATTCTCTTCAATACATCCAGATCACCCATCATATGCAACTCTTGTCAACATTTACTAAGTTCAACAAAGAGAGTTTACCCAATGTAGTAGAGGCTTTCTTTACATTCTCCAGACCCCAGGAAATGCCAGTAGAGTGCTCATGCCATGTACCCATCATTTTTAAACCTCATCCCATGACCAGCCTGTCTTTTTTCCTTAATATACATTTCTCTTATGACACCTTTTACTCTTCTTCTTCAGAGTCTTTCATTTTTGTTAAATCTGTCAATCAACAAACAATTTGTTAAGTACTAACTATGTGTCAGGCACTGTGCTAATTTAGGGAGAGATAATTTTTTTTAAATGTCTCTTTCCTCAAGAAGCTTATATTGCAAAGGAAAGGCAATATGTGTGTGTGTATGTATATGTATATATATATATATACATATACATACACACACACACACATAAAAGATGCATTCAGCGTACATACAAGGTAATCTTAGAGGGAGAGGTACTAGTAAATGATGGGACTGGGAAAGGCCTTCTACAGAAGGTGTAATTTAAGCTTTTTTAAAAGAGGAGGTAGAATATTCCAGGTATGGGAGACAACCAATACAATGGAATGTCATATTATTTTACCATAATAATAATGGCAGCTCACATTCACATAGCACTTTAGGATTTACAATGTGCTTAATTCACAATTACCCTATGAAGTATGGAGTGAAAACATTATTATACCCATTTTACTCTTAAGGAAATTGAGGATTAGAGAAGTTAAATGACTTGCCTTCTATGATATGCTTCTTGCATTGGCTACTGCTTATCCAACTGAGTGGGAGTGGGTGGCTAGGTCAAATAGCTAATAAGTCTAAAGGACTGCTGCTGCAGCCAGATATATCTAAAGCAGTGGTATCAAACTCCAATCTAAATGAAGGCCACAGCTAAAAAGACTGAACAACAAATAAAGGATCTAGGACTCAACCCTAAATCTTCTGATTCATAATCCATTGCTTTTGCTTCTTCCCATACTGACCAACTACCTATTCTATTATCAACATCATTTTCCCATAGTATGATACTCTTTTGAATTCTAATTCCCTCCTCTCTCATCTCATTTCCTTTCAAACACAATTTGCTTTGGGGAAAAGGAGATAAAAAATGATTAGAAATTGTCAAACTTGTATAGTTTTGTCAGTGTATAGATATGAAATAAAGATACTCATTGCAAAGAAAATTATTTGAAAAAAGACTCAGAGCATTCTGAACTTCCCAGAATTAAAACAATTAGTAACTGAATATTTTTGAAATCAAAATTCAAGCCCCATTTTAATTTATTTAAAACTTTGTAGTCAACTTGCTTTTTAAGGAGAATGTATGAACAATTTTTGTTGTTGACATTTGTTTTTCAATATATCATTTCTGATCTCTTAAGATTTTTATAACTCTAAATCCTATGATCCTATGAGAGAGATCAAATCATGCAATCACCAAAGTGATACATTATTTTCCTGTGTCTCATGAGTCCCCTTGAATGAGATTTTTCAGTATGAATTCATCTTAAGGAATGGTCATAAATAGCCATATAGTAGTATATCTAGGTGGTACAATGGATAGAATGTCAGGTCTAGGGTCAGGAATACTCATCTTTTTGAGTTCAGATCTGGCTGCAGACACTTACTAGCTGTGTGATCTTGGGCAATTCACTTAACTTGGTTTCCTCATGTGTAAATGAACTGGAAAAGGAAATGGAAATCACTCCAGTATCTTTGCCAAGAAAACCCCAAATAAAATCATGAAGAGTAGGACATGACTGAACAACAGTAATAGCTATAAATAAAGATGTATTTCACCTTCTATTTTCCGTAAATAGCCTGTATACTTTCTTATAGATAGTTACATACATCAAGCAGCTACTCATCTTCTTATTGGCCACCTTAGCCACTGAAGTCATAGATGAAGCAAGCAGATAATACAGTCAGTTCCTAATGAGATTCAAGAATATGTGCATATAAGAAAGGAGAATGGTAGCACTCAATAAGGATAATAAAAACATTTAAAACATATTGGATAATATAATGACATAATTCCAAAGAAAGTGATCTTTCAGCAAGTGGCAGAAGTATGTATCTTGGGGAAAAAACATTTGGGAACTGTATTGCAGGTCCAGAAATATAGATGATCAGAGGAAATAAATAAAACAAATTCCTAAAAATAGATATAAAATAATAATTTTATGCTGTCAGAGTCTATGAGTTAGAAAGGACACTATCCTCCTTCTCAATTTAAGAATTTTCAATAGGATAAGACCCTTAATAGGGAAACCTACAACATCTCTGATCAGTGGTCCTCTGGCCTCTGTCTGAATGCTTCCAATGACAAAGAGTTCATAGCTTACAGGCATCCTATTTTATTGTCAGAAGGCTCTAGGGGCAGCTAGGTGGCACAGTGGATAGAGCTTCCAGCCTTGGAGTCAGGAGGACTTGAGTTCAAATCTAGCCTCAGACACTTGACATTTACTATCATTGTGACCCTGGGCAAGTCACTTAACCCCAATTGCCTCACAAAAAAGAAAAAAAAAAGCTCTAGCCAAAATTTGCCTCCATCTAACTTCCATTTACAGGTTGTGGTTTTGTCCTCTGGGACTAATACACAGCCAATCTCTGCATTCTTCCATGTGATAATTTTTCAAATATTTGAAGGTCGCCTTCACAAAACAAACAAAAAACCTACATTTTTTTTCACTGTTCTTTTATGATATGGTTTCTAGATGATACACTATCCATGGTTCCCTTCTTCTGAATGGTCTCTAGTTTGTCATTGTCTCTCTTTAAATGTGGTACCAAGAAATGAACACAATACTACAAATTTTTGATGAGTTGGCAAAACTGGGCCAAAATTAGTAAGACAAATTTTAATATGTATGAAGATGAAGTTTTATGCTTAGCACAAAATGTCAGTTGTACAAAGATGAGATGGGGAACCTGGTTTAACAGTAATTCATGTAAAAAAAATGTCTTGGTGTTTCAATTCTGACATGAGCTCACTAATGAACCTTTAGTGCAATCTGACTAATGTGAAGTACATTGTGGCTGTCATTTCCCATGCTGTAGGCCTTAGAGTCTAGGGACTACACTTGTGTTAGAGAGAGAAAGCATAGTATGGGCAAAGAGCACTGGATTTGGCAGCAGAATATGGAGGTATAATTCCTGCTTCTGTCATTTAATATCTATTTAAGCTTAGGGAAGTCTTTTCAAATCCCTGAGCTTGTGTTGTCATTTATAAAATGAGGCTAATAGTGCTTTCATTACCTAACTCACAAGGCTGTTCTTTGAAAAGCATGTTATAAACTTTGAAGCACTATATAAATGTGAACCATCATTATTAATAATAGGAAAGAGGCATTTATTATGAAGACAATTTTGGATGTCAGTCTTTCACTGAAGTCCAACTCCAAAGGCTCTTCATACCGTGGAGGTGTCTCTGACTTCTTGAAGGCTGTGCAAGCTAAGTGCAGGTTCTATCACAAAATGGAAAGACTTCTAGGATTTGCCTAGCATGTCTCTTATCTAAGGGAAACCATTTCTAAGTTCAGAGAGAGTTATCAGCAGAGGGTTGGCAACTATCAATGAGTTTTTAAATTACAGCAACTCATGAACAGGAAGCCATGGAGTGGGCTGAGGTGCACATTGTGAGGCTGTACCAGCATTAGAGAAATTGTGAGTCACTGCAGTGTATGATTTCTCTAGGTTATTCATTGATTAATTGATTGATTCATTCATTCATCACCTGCACCACACTTGGTTCACTCTAAAACATTATGTGTGTGTGTGTGTGTGTGTGTGTGTGTGTGGGTGAAACTTTGGCTTTTTGGCTTTAACCTAAATTTGTATGATCCTTAAGATAATTTTGAATTTTTATTTTTTCATCTATCATAAAGAGACAGAATGGTGTAGTGAATAGCAAAATGGCCTTGAAGCAAAGAAGACCTAGATTCATGTCCCACTTCTGACATATATATTGTCTGAGTGACCTTGGGCAAGCTTCTTCATGCTCCAGGCTGCTCTTTGAGACTAAGTTGCAGAGGTATTGAACTGCATTGTAGAGGAAGATCTCAGGGGACTTCCCCATTACCTGTTCCAGTGAAATCACAAATCCAGTCCCTATCTTACTTTTTATAGTGGCTATCTCTCCCAACCTTCATCCATCAGAAAATTCTGAGCGTGTCTTCATCCACATCATTGACAAAGGCACTAGAAATGATAAGTGGATTTTAAGTGGTTCTGCTACTTAGTATCTGTGTGACTTTGGACCCATCACTTCCCCACTGTAGACCTCAGTTCCCTACTCTGTAAAATGAAGGAGTCAGACTAGATAATATTTGTTGTCCCTTCCATATCTAAATCATCATTTGATTTTATGATTCTTATTGAATAGTACAGGACCAAATGCAGAATCCTGTGGCACTCTGCTAGGGACCCACCAAATTCCTGGCATTGTCATTTATTAGATGTGTGGTCATGGGCAAGTCATTTCTTTCTGACCCCATATTTTCTTCATCTAAAACGAGGATAATACCACTTATTCTGCATGCCTCCTTTGTTGTTTTGAGGAAAATATGTAAACCTTGAAACACTGTAGAAATGTGAGACTTTATTTGTATTATTCGAGGTTGATACTGATGCATTACACACTCTTTTGGAAGTTTTTACTCAGATGTGAATTCATCTGCTCTATTTTGGTGGTCGAGTGGTCAACTCATTCCTCAGAGATACTTATGGAATTAGAGCAGGGAAAAAGGTATCTCCCTAGAGAGGGTCATGATAGTGATGGGATTCTAGAGATGGGGCTGGCTGAAGGAGTGGGGTTTACCTGAATGGTGAAGGGTGGTAGAAGACTGTGAAGATTTAAGCAGGTGACCTCTGGATCATTGTGAGAAGCAAATGATCCCCCTTTGAATTACAGTTCTCTGAGACAATGCCCTGATAGTCCTTCTCTAGTTACGACTCTTGAATGGAGATTTGTTTACTTCCTGGTAGCAATCAGGGTTATGGATAGGGCATAGTCAAGCTATAAAGGTCTTTATCAGAAAAGTTGCTCTGACTAGGGTACTATATGTAGAAGGGACAAGTCTGGGCCAAGAATATAAAGGCTTTAGGTTGGTGACTGATTGTGAATTAAAAGTAGACAATTCAGTCTCTCCATGATTATTCCAAGCTTCATTTTCAATTAGCTCACATTGATATAGTACTTTACAGTTTATGATTCCCTTTCCTCACAACAAACCTATCAAGTGGGTATTGTTGGTACTAATTTTATCTCCCGTTTAATAGATGGGGAAAAGCTGAGAAAGGCTACCCAACTTGCTCATGATCAGAAAGTAAGTGGCAGATTGAGGACCTGAATCCCAGCCTCATGATTCCAAGTCCAATACACTTTCAGCTATCTATCTATCTATCTATCTATCTATCTATCTATCTATCTATCTATCTATCTATCTATCTATC